>NC_086228.1:31575680-31893180 GCF_036321145.2 Pelmatolapia mariae | reverse complement strand
GTCGTCACCTGTGACAATTTTTTCACTTCCTGTGCACTGGCAGATGAGCTACTCAAGAGGAAAATGACCCTGGTTGGCACAATTCGCCAAAACAAGCCTGAGCTTCCACCTCATTTGCTCCAGGCAAAAAAGAGAGAGATCTTCTCCTCCATCTTCGCTTTTACGAAGACCCACACACTCGTGTCTTACATCCCCCGACGGGGCAAGAATGTGCTGCTACTAAGCACAAAACACCGCAGTCCAGACGTGAGCAATGAAGGGAAGAGAAAGCCTGTCATAATCCAAGATTACAACAAATGCAAAGGAGGTGTCGACAACCTTGATAAGGTAGGTGTCATTACGCACCAGTTACGCATATATTTATTCATTCTTGCTCATATATTCTTGTCTAAAATTTATGTAAGTTTTATGTTTTATGCTTTTTTTTTTGTTAGGTTGTTGGCACCTACTCCTGCAGGAGGAGAACAAATTATTGGCCACTGGCCCTCTTCCACAACGTCCTTGATGTTTCACTTTACAACGCCTACGTCCTGTGGACATCAATCGAGTCATCCTGGCAGAAGCAGAAAGGATACAGACGGAGGCTCTTCATTGAAGAAGTGGGAGAAATGCTGGTGAACCCACACATAGCAAAGAGAGAGCGCCTTCCCCGCTCATCAGCTGCTGCAGCAGTAGTCACAGATGTGACTGCAGCGGCTGCAGCGGCTGCAGGCCCCTCTCCCATCATTAAATGTAAGGGCAGGAGGCAGTGCGAACTTTGCAAAGGAAAAAGGAGAAGAATTGTCAACACCTGCTGCAAATGTGAGAAGTATACATGCAAGGACCACAGTGTGTCCATTTGTAACAACTGCGCCGCCTGAGCAGGACTCTCACACCCAGACACATACTACCTCTCTCTCTGTCTCTCTGTCTCTCTCCCCATCCCCAACAACATAAATGTTCATGTTCGTCTTTCTAAAATAAATGTTTTTCTAGTTCAAACCGATCTTGTATTTTTATTTACATTATTTTTTATTTTATTTTAGAACGCAAGGTAATAAACATTTAGTGTGGAAAAAGTGAAAAACATATATCATTAGAGGTTCTAACTATTACATTTACTGTGCCCCTGCAAAAAAAATAATGATGAATCAAAATCATCGTTGGTGCCAATCTAAAGGCCTAATTATAATAGCAATGAAATCTTTCTTGAAATGTATTTTATGGTAAATATTTTAGTTTTTTGGGGGGTTTTCGGTTAAATAAAACAGTGCAGCTATGTAAACATACTGGCCTTCAAAGGGTTAAAACCCCCAAAATATAATGACACTTGATACGAATATCTTAGGCAGAAGTAGTTTTAAAAGACGGACTCATTTAAAGTGGAAAACAATATTAATATATAACATTATTATTGCACTTTTTGGGAAGCTGCCAGTTTTTCTCATTAGGAACAATTACTTCAGGATATTTAAGGATCTCCTTAGGGTTAAAGGGGACATGCAATGCTACACATAACTGACATAGACGTAACACTGTGTGTGGAGCTGGATTTAAGAAATAAGTGCTTAAAGTTTTAACAACATGTTTACCGCCATTTTCTGTCAGTGGCCAACGTGACGTGGTGTTTGCGGCTCACTGACTAGTGATGGGAAGTTTAGGTCTTTTCAGAGAGGCGGCTCTTTTGGCTCCCAAATGGCTCCTAATTTATTATCATCCGTAGCCTCATATTTTAGCTTTACTAGGCTAATATGAATGCTTTGTGTGTTGATGAACCCTTTTGCATTTAGTGTTTTTTTATGAGAAGCTTTATAATTGCCTAATTTTGTTAATTTGTTCTGTTACAAAAGCAGGAATTCTTACTTTTGTTTAGTATTTTAATCAAACTTTTAATTTCAGTTCAACAGAAAAACAAAACACTGCAAACAAATCCACAGAACAGAACCAAACTCAGCAGCCAGACAGTCTGTCCTCAGTGCAGGTCTACATTCAGAAACATCAAATGCCTCAGCTGATTCGGTTTCTCTTAGTGAGTACCTGCTGCTTCTTTAAACTGCAGCCAGATGCTGCTTCGTTTACAGGTGTCAGTCATATTTATGTGTTTTTGCGATGCACTTGCACTCTCCTCCTCACCAGGAGGAGCGATCCTGGAATCTCAGTACTTCCAATATCAGCATTTCATGTTGCAGGATCAATTCCCACATGAAAATATCAATATCTAATTTGATTACTTTCTTTTTTTATTCATAAATACGACGTACAAACAAAATTAAACTCAGTAGTATGTTTTGTCTGTCCACATTCACTCCGACCCACATACTGAATATATAAAAGTTGTGAGCATACTGCATGACTCGACTGTACATTTAATTCAGTTAGCTGTAAGGCTCCGATGACCACAGAGCTTTTAGATATAACATTCCTATTGCTTCAGTACCATATTCGGCCACGGCGTTCACCTGGGTAGCCTGCATGTCTGTTTTCTATAGTTCTATAATATGACAACCTGCCCAAGTATCTTTGTCACTAGTTTGCTGGCATTTTTTAAAATTCATTAAATCAAGAAAAAAATAGGTTAGAAGAATATATATGGCACCTTTTTGGGGGAGGAGGGGGTGGGGTGGGGTGGGGGGGTGAGGGGTCAGAGGTCAGGGGAGGGGTGGGGGTTTTTTGCCTGGGGGGATTGCCCCCCACACCCCCTTTGCCGAGCTTAAAAACTGGCATCTTGTGCACGTACGAGCACGCGCGCATGCACTCTCATGTACGCGCTTTCACTCTTCCGAAATGGGGCACTTCCTGTGGCCGTGCGGTCCCACTGCGCATGCTCTGTTTCCTCCTAGCAGGGTGTTTTTTAATTAAGGTTCATCAGCCTCTGTAGGCATTTTGTTTTTCATGGTAAATTTATACAAACAGGAATTTCTTTGTCTTTTATTCTATAGAAAGAGTTTTGTTGTCAGATAATCGAACTGAAACAGCAGTGTGCTTTATAAGCAGATTTTCTACGGTTAGTTAAGCGACTCCCCAACCTTGTTGCATTGTTTCTAACAACTCATTGCTGGCTGTTTTAGACTTTAAGACGCCGTTTATCTCAAAAAATGGTGAATAAGGAGGTGGAGAGAGACCAAACTTTTATCCCTTTCATTAAATAATTGCATCCCACCCCAAAAAACTTTCACCTAAGAACAGCGCCGTTAGTTCGCATTAATTTTCAGTTAAAATTTAAAATAATTAAAACAAAAATACGCGAAGGCTTTCCCAGACATTCTTTAAAACACAGATGTGCAACGCATTATTTAATTAGTGTTTATCAGCCGATGCGTTTTAGTTTTCAGTGTGAATATATACAAACAGGAGTTACTTTTGCAATAGTGTTTTTACACACTCTAACCGAAATGGTAGATTTTGTGTGTTTTTAACAACTGCACTTTGGGGAGGGGGGTAGTTAAGGTGAATTTGAGGTCTGTGCTTTGGGGTGGGGGAAGAGGCATAAAGGTTTATAAAAGCCAGCAAACTCTATCCTTGAGCCTGACACCCGCACGTTAGTTTGTGTATTCGACCGTAAATTTTTAGAGAAAATACGCATTGAATTTTGATGCCATTTTTAAAACATAGATGTGCAATACATTATTTTAATGTTGTTTATCAAACGCTGTGTGCGTTTTGGTTTTCACTGTGAATGAGTTACTTTTGTAAATGCAGGATCACATTTTTTTAATGGTGCTTTTTAGACACTGATCTGAAAGATAAATGTTTCTGGTAGAAGCAGCTTTGCTGGATTTGTTTTTTAACTTGGTGAAACATAGTGCAAAACTCTTAATTCAGTATTTTACAGGTTTTAACTGTGTGGTCTTTCTGGAAAATGTAGGTCCACTTGTGAAATGAGAGCATGCACCGTGCTCTTCAGAATTGTCAGCTTTGCTCGTTTCATGGGTCCTCTGTTGATAAAACTGATTTTTAATGGATCTTAATGTTTAGAGACAATAGCGAAGGTACTGACCTGTGTGTCTTTTTAAACTCTAGATGTTAAATTCTAAGGCTACACATTATTTATCATGCACTAAGTCTGCTTGACATATGCTATGTATAAAGGCTCTTTCCAAAAAAGCGTAGAGGCGACTTTAGCGTGATTAATTTATTACAATGTCAGTTTCTGGGAAGTTTTCAGTTTTCCCTCCTGTGTCTATGGCTGGTGCAAGCATTTTGTTTATTTGTGAAACTGAGCGCGGTTGCGGACAATACCGAGTGTGCTGTTTGAATTGAGTTTCGTGTTGGATCGCTTTCTTTAATTGTTAATTCTCTGCGAGCAGTGAAGAACCAAACTAGTACTTCAAAGTTTAAAATCCGTTTTGCCCCAGTGGCCAGTGCGAAGTTGTGCTGCAGATCCCAGCATGAAAGCTGAGGGTCCAGCCAGCCGGCAGAAAGGCCAGTTGATGCCTCGACGTGCGTTGGAACCGGCTTTGCCCGCACAGAGCGTTTCTGACATGCTGGCGTTGCTTATGCATAAGAGAAAAGCAACAATACAGCGTGCTTCTCTGCTCCAAGACATCCTTTCACACGGTATGTATGTATGTCTCTCTGTCAGCTCTAATTATTCAAACCCTTTTTAAAAGGCGACTCATTTGTTGACCAAAAACATTTCCTCTAAATTTGCAAAGTTACTGATTTAAAAATATATATTTTCGATTTTTAGCTGGATGTCACACTCTAGACTCTTGAGCATATTTATATAGCAAAATTCACAGTGGTATAAACATGTTAAATAAAAGATGCCCAAGTGTGCACCAATGCACTCTAATGCATGCCTTTAAACTGTATGCTGATAAGTCTGTATCCATAATTTGTGGATCTGCTGATTTGTTTTTTTTTTAATGTGGCACTTTTTTTTTCACGAACTGCAGATGATGAAATCCTCTTTATTTGAGAAAGTGTCCCTCAGCTATTGCTGCTCATACTTACTGAGTTCCCTAACCACTTCTTTACTATGTCAGCAAACTTTCTGAACAGGAATGGTATCGTAGGTTTAAAGACACATCTTCATTGAAGCAAAGGCAAAAAATTGGAATGAATTTTATGTTCATATTAAAGAGTGAAAATCCAAAAGCTGCTGCAATCTTTTGTATTAATGATCTCTCTCTCTCTCCCTGTGTATGTGCATGTGTGTGTGAGTGAGTATGTGTAATGCTGCGTGTGTGTGTGTGTACAGGAGAAAGGTGATGGCAGGAGCTTTTTTTTAATGCATTTTGAATCAACTTTTTTTGTTTTACAAGAAGTGTATTTCATACATTGGAACAAATGTAATCTTTTCTATACTTTACAACTATGAAACTAAAGATTTTGAGTTTATGCACATTGTGAAACAAGAATCTAAATCTTTCTGTCACAATGATTTCTATAAACGCATGTTGTTTATGGGGATAATGTGAAAAATCTTTTGTGGGCTCTAATAATGATCAGTGGTGATTGAAGAGGAAGCTTGAACCCTGGCTCTGGAGATTTTCATGACAAGTGACAGCGCAGACATTTGTTAATGAGAGAACATGTTTTATCATCATAACGACTGTGAATTTAAGCGTCGTTAAAGTGTCACTTCAGCAATGCTGCCAGGAGAAAGAAGTGTTGACTCATGTTTTTTAATAGAAGACTTAAAACACTAAACTCTAATTTCTGGGGTTTTATTTTAAGTTTACAGAATATAACATCTGGTATGACAATGAGTTTTACTTCTCACTGTCTGTGTTATGTGTATCCATTTATCATGTATGCTACTTTGCTCTGTGGACTAAAATGTTTCATTGTATTCATGAAATAAACCAGAATTTCAATGTCCGAATCTTTTACTGTTTTTCTGCTTTTGTTCACTCCAAGTTTGACAAAACCCACAGCTCACTAACAATGTGGCGCAATCTCAATGTATTTAGCTGCTTTTTCCCTAAACACAATCAGTTGACTGAGAGAAATGCCAGTAGTCATCACTTTGGTCATTATGAATGCTGAAGGAGATTTGTTTCATAGACACCTTATACTAGTGTTTCCTGCACTTAATCCAACACTACTGTGTTCTATTTAAACCCAGATTCCTTTTATAGTTTGCAGTGAAAAACCATTGCTTAATGGGACAGAAGTACAAGTCACTCTTTACTAACACATTGTAGATAAGTTTATTGCTGGACAACACAGCTAGCAGTCTCACACACTCTTTAGGTTTTTGAAGTTTTGTCTGTAATGGTTTAGTCTATCACACCTTACCCTTTTCTCCCAGTATCACAACAGTATGACTCCCAAAGTACGGCTCAGTAAACAAACAAGGACTCTGAAGTCAGAACAGAAAGATACAGTTGGAAGATGAATGATTGTGTTTTTATGATGCGTAGTAAAACTACCCCCTCTTCTTTTTCTCTGTGTTGTTGTTCTTGTGTGTGTGTGTGCTTTAGAAGTCAAAGTATACATTAGCAACACTTACAAAAAACATTTTGAATTTAATTTAGAACTGAGATTCTACATTGTAAGCAGAAATCTTATGCTCAGCCATAAGCGTGTTTCCCCACTTTCACAATGCTAAGGTGTCAAATCCACAACCCCCAACAGATGGTTTGTCACACACTGGGTTCAAGAAGGGCAAGGCCCCCTTTATTTGCACAACCTCACACACTATAGATTTTTAAAGTTGTGGTGTACAATGGTATAGCCACAGATGTGACTTCTACTTTTGATAAAGATCACTCCACATGCATATTTCTTAAGAAATGAAGCATCTTTATTAAGCTCTTATTTATAAATATCTACACAATAATAGACACCGTGTGCTCTGTGACATTATAGTCTTCTACTTCCATTGGTTTGCATTTTCAACTCCCAACCTTTCAGGTTGTTATGAACGGCTTATATTTCTAACATTTTGTGATGTAAAAGTGAACCACGCAGCTTTGTTATTTTCTGTCTGATGGAAGGACTTAAGACACGAGTTATTTAAACAATTCTAAATGACAGTGTGACGGCCATAGTACTTTATGCGGGTGAAATATGTTAAGGATAATGTTTCTCAATGTAACATTGCAAAGAACTTTTGGTTAGGATACAACATTTTGTAAACAGTTACCTCAGAAGCTGTACTGTCAGATCTATGTATGTAAGGTTAAACTTTCCACAGTACATCCACTTAAGTAAGTAACCAAACACATGAAGTCACCCTCACCAATAATCCACTGTTCCTTGAAAAAAGTAGCACAAACAGACAACTGACTCATCAATGATGAGTAGAGCTACCCGAGGCCGAGACTCAAGCAGAAGAAAATTAAAAGTTGTTTTGTTTTTTTATGGCTCGAAAGATTGAAGAAAAATATGTTTAATAATTCAACAAGAGCCGCACCTTCAACACATGTACATTCAAATTTTGGAACAGGCTCAACATTGCTGTTTGTTCAATAGTTTTTATCCACTCTCAAAAGTCATTTTATGGCTTTAATATTTCCAGCTGATAAGGAGACTTACAGCATTTCAAATGCCCGTCCAAATGCTTTAAACATCCGCTTTGTCTGTAACAACAGCATCAAACTGCAGAGCATTGTTTTTACTCAAATTCAGCATTTTCTGATGAAAATTTAGCTGCTTTTTTTTTTCCACTGTAACACCCCCATCAGTGCCATTTTTTAGGATATTCTTGGAGATTCATTTTTTTATATATATATTTATGCTTTTGGAGTGAGGGTATCTAATACGCACGTTGTCACTGTGTTTTGTACAACCAACTGTGAGGGCTCTGCTTTTACTTTGAGAAGTCTGGTTTTATTTTGTCTCGTGAGTGTGTGTGTTTTACAAAGGAGATCTTCATCAGTTTGATTTTGTTACCACAAACTTTGTGTAAAGTTCACAACAGAGGTAAAGAGATTTAAACACACCAGTTTAAGGAGGCATGCAGGGGTTGGACCAGCTGCACATGACAGGTGAAGAAGAGAGTGTCAGCGGAGATGTGCAACAGAAGCAGAGGGAACATTTTACAAGATGATAAATGGCACATTTAGATGATTACGGATTATGCTGACAAGATTAAAAGACACGTCCGTCAGAGTTCAGCAACATTTCAGTTTGATTAAATTAAAGTTGTTTTCTTTTCTTTCTTTTTTTTTAAACTACACAGGGTTTATTTTCTCCTTTGATAGTAATCATATTGAACATGTCAGTGGAAACAAGAATATAAAGAAAAATGCTAAACGTGTGTCTAATTAAACTGTTCCTGTGAACCATAAATCATCCTTTAGTATGTTCGGTGTTACAAACTTGAAGAAGCACAGAAAAGATCATCAGACATTGATCTAATCCGTTTCCAGACTTCATTCATATTGAAATGTTGAAATCTTTCCTGCTAGACCAAAGTGTAGCGTTTGATACCGTTGGCCATAACATTTTATTACATCTATTATTAAATGGAGAGTCCTCTTAACACACTGAAGTCAATTATGAAGCTCCACGGCTTCTGTGCAAAGACTAGTTCTGTTTACATTATACTTGCTTTAGAAGGCATAGCATGCATTTTTACTGCTATGCAGATGATACCCACTTTTATTGGTTAAACTGCTGGTATGTCTTAGATACATAATGAGCTTTAATTTTCTGCTTCTAAGTTCAGATAAAACTGAGGTTATTGTAATATGGCATAAAAATCTTAGAAACACTGTGGCTAACAAGATCCTTACTCTGGGCGGCATCGTCTGTTGTAGTGATTAGACACATTATAAGTAAAATTGAAGCACACAGTCCCGTCGCACAACATCAACATTTATTTATATACAAAAATAAAAATGCTTTTTTTACATAAAAGAATTGTAACTTTACAATTCATCACCGATTACGTGGGTACATAGGGTAAGTCCTTAAGAGTGACTTGTACTGCTCTCCCATTAAGTTTAAAAAAAAAGAAAAAAAAAAAGAAAAAAGAAAAAAAGAAGGAAAACTCAGTCTTTCAGAGAAAACATTAGCAGCCTCCTTTGTAACACTCTGCAATCAACCGTAGCTGTCTGATTTTCACCATGTCCAACCCTACCAGATTGGTGTATGCCTCGGCGATGGCATCAAAGACTTTCCTTTCCGATTTCAGTTCGTGCAAGAGAGTTTCCGCCACCGTGCGGACTTTGACGTCGTCCATTTTGATGTTCCGGGCAATCAGCAGGCGTTGAATGGAAGGAATGAAATGAGGGGTGAGTAGTCTTTTTCTGATGCTGTAATAATTTTCAGCGTAAAAGTCATCCTCCAAGACTTGCACACACTCATGCTGTTTCTGGTTGGGGTGATCGGACTTACAGCCGCTGCATTCGTCAGTGAGGTACTTGTTGATTACAAGGTTGACTAGATGATACACCGCGGTTTTCACGGTATCGATGAATAAAGAAGATGCCCAACCGTCAAGCTCGTCGGCTTGCTGCTGCTGTTTCTCCAAGGGGCGATAGTAGCCGGGCGTGTCGGGTACTATTGTGCCCTCGCCCGCAGATCTTTCCTCCTCCTCAGTGTGGCGCAGGGATGCAGAGTCCATCCTTCTCTCTGTTTTTGAACTAGAAATGGTTTTGAAGGAATGAGACGGCGGTCTTCTTTTTAAAATAACAGAAGGGGGCGTGATCTGGAAGTGGGTTGATCTTAGAGAGCGGGTGGGAGTGGCAGCGATTTTTAAAACCGGAGAGCTGGCTGTCAACTTTGGAAAAGAACGGTAATGTCCTTTCTTATCTGTTGGGGTTTAAATTCTCCATGAAAATGACATCTTGCATCCCTTCTGCTCAATCAACCATCAATGTGGCAGAACTTGGTACAATCAGCACCGGCAAGAGTAACAGAAATGAGTGTATCAGGGACGCTGGGCAATCTTTAGTCTCTGAAGATCCAGCCATGAACCCTACATTTGAAGATTGGAGTGAAGACGCACCGTATTCACCAGTATCAGAGTGGAACCCACCCCCTTCACCGCCACAAGTGTGGACTATGGACACCGACGACGAGGAAGATTTTTTGTATTTCGGGGACTCTCCCGACATTAATGAGATAGACTGGGCATGGCCACCCTTTCAAGGCCCTGAGGAATTACCCGAACCACTATGGGTTAAGGATGAGGACTATGTACCCACGTAATCGGTGATGAATTGTAAAGTTACAATTCTTTTATGTAAAAAAAGCATTTTTATTTTTGTATATAAATAAATGTTGATGTTGTGCGACGGGACTGTGTGCTTCAATTTTACTTATAATGTGTCAAATCACTACAACAGACGATGCCGCCCAGAGTAAGGATCTTGTTAGCCACAGTGTTTCTAAGATTTTTATGCCATATTACAATAACCTCAGTTTTATCTGAACTTAGAAGCAGAAAATTAAAGCTCATTATGTATCTAAGACATACCAGCAGTTTAACCAATAAAAGTGGGTATCATCTGCATAGCAGTAAAAATGCATGCTATGCCTTCTAAAGCAAGTATAATGTAAACAGAACTAGTCTTTGCACAGAAGCCGTGGAGCTTCATAATTGACTTCAGTGTGTTAAGAGGACTCTCCATTTAATAATAGATGTAATAAAATGTTATGGCCAACGGTATCAAACGCTACACTTTGGTCTAGCAGGAAAGATTTCAACATTTCAATATGAATGAAGTCTGAAAACGGATTAGATCAATGTCTGATGATCTTTTCTGTGCTTCTTCAAGTTTGTAACACCGAACATACTAAAGGATGATTTATGGTTCACAGGAACAGTTTAATTAGACACACGTTTAGCATTTTTCTTTATATTCTTGTTTCCACTGACATGTTCAATATGATTACTATCAAAGGAGAAAATAAACCCTGTGTAGTTTAAAAAAAAAGAAAGAAAAGAAAACAACTTTAATTTAATCAAACTGAAATGTTGCTGAACTCTGACGGACGTGTCTTTTAATCTTGTCAGCATAATCCGTAATCATCTAAATGTGCCATTTATCATCTTGTAAAATGTTCCCTCTGCTTCTGTTGCACATCTCCGCCGACACTCTCTTCTTCACCTGTCATGTGCAGCTGGTCCAACCCCTGCATGCCTCCTTAAACTGGTGTGTTTAAATCTCTTTACCTCTGTTGTGAACTTTACACAAAGTTTGTGGTAACAAAATCAAACTGATGAAGATCTCCTTTGTAAAACACACACACTCACGAGACAAAATAAAACCAGACTTCTCAAAGTAAAAGCAGAGCCCTCACAGTTGGTTGTACAAAACACAGTGACAACGTGCGTATTAGATACCCTCACTCCAAAAGCATAAATATATATATAAAAAAATGAATCTCCAAGAATATCCTAAAAAATGGCACTGATGGGGGTGTTACAGTGGAAAAAAAAAAGCAGCTAAATTTTCATCAGAAAATGCTGAATTTGAGTAAAAACAATGCTCTGCAGTTTGATGCTGTTGTTACAGACAAAGCGGATGTTTAAAGCATTTGGACGGGCATTTGAAATGCTGTAAGTCTCCTTATCAGCTGGAAATATTAAAGCCATAAAATGACTTTTGAGAGTGGATAAAAACTATTGAACAAACAGCAATGTTGAGCCTGTTCCAAAATTTGAATGTACATGTGTTGAAGGTGCGGCTCTTGTTGAATTATTAAACATATTTTTCTTCAATCTTTCGAGCCATAAAAAAACAAAACAACTTTTAATTTTCTTCTGCTTGAGTCTCGGCCTCGGGTAGCTCTACTCATCATTGATGAGTCAGTTGTCTGTTTGTGCTACTTTTTTCAAGGAACAGTGGATTATTGGTGAGGGTGACTTCATGTGTTTGGTTACTTACTTAAGTGGATGTACTGTGGAAAGTTTAACCTTACATACATAGATCTGACAGTACAGCTTCTGAGGTAACTGTTTACAAAATGTTGTATCCTAACCAAAAGTTCTTTGCAATGTTACATTGAGAAACATTATCCTTAACATATTTCACCCGCATAAAGTACTATGGCCGTCACACTGTCATTTAGAATTGTTTAAATAACTCGTGTCTTAAGTCCTTCCATCAGACAGAAAATAACAAAGCTGCGTGGTTCACTTTTACATCACAAAATGTTAGAAATATAAGCCGTTCATAACAACCTGAAAGGTTGGGAGTTGAAAATGCAAACCAATGGAAGTAGAAGACTATAATGTCACAGAGCACACGGTGTCTATTATTGTGTAGATATTTATAAATAAGAGCTTAATAAAGATGCTTCATTTCTTAAGAAATATGCATGTGGAGTGATCTTTATCAAAAGTAGAAGTCACATCTGTGGCTATACCATTGTACACCACAACTTTAAAAATCTATAGTGTGTGAGGTTGTGCAAATAAAGGGGGCCTTGCCCTTCTTGAACCCAGTGTGTGACAAACCATCTGTTGGGGGTTGTGGATTTGACACCTTAGCATTGTGAAAGTGGGGAAACACGCTTATGGCTGAGCATAAGATTTCTGCTTACAATGTAGAATCTCAGTTCTAAATTAAATTCAAAATGTTTTTTGTAAGTGTTGCTAATGTATACTTTGACTTCTAAAGCACACACACACACAAGAACAACAACACAGAGAAAAAGAAGAGGGGGTAGTTTTACTACGCATCATAAAAACACAATCATTCATCTTCCAACTGTATCTTTCTGTTCTGACTTCAGAGTCCTTGTTTGTTTACTGAGCCGTACTTTGGGAGTCATACTGTTGTGATACTGGGAGAAAAGGGTAAGGTGTGATAGACTAAACCATTACAGACAAAACTTCAAAAACCTAAAGAGTGTGTGAGACTGCTAGCTGTGTTGTCCAGCAATAAACTTATCTACAATGTGTTAGTAAAGAGTGACTTGTACTTCTGTCCCATTAAGCAATGGTTTTTCACTGCAAACTATAAAAGGAATCTGGGTTTAAATAGAACACAGTAGTGTTGGATTAAGTGCAGGAAACACTAGTATAAGGTGTCTATGAAACAAATCTCCTTCAGCATTCATAATGACCAAAGTGATGACTACTGGCATTTCTCTCAGTCAACTGATTGTGTTTAGGGAAAAAGCAGCTAAATACATTGAGATTGCGCCACATTGTTAGTGAGCTGTGGGTTTTGTCAAACTTGGAGTGAACAAAAGCAGAAAAACAGTAAAAGATTCGGACATTGAAATTCTGGTTTATTTCATGAATACAATGAAACATTTTAGTCCACAGAGCAAAGTAGCATACATGATAAATGGATACACATAACACAGACAGTGAGAAGTAAAACTCATTGTCATACCAGATGTTATATTCTGTAAACTTAAAATAAAACCCCAGAAATTAGAGTTTAGTGTTTTAAGTCTTCTATTAAAAAACATGAGTCAACACTTCTTTCTCCTGGCAGCATTGCTGAAGTGACACTTTAACGACGCTTAAATTCACAGTCGTTATGATGATAAAACATGTTCTCTCATTAACAAATGTCTGCGCTGTCACTTGTCATGAAAATCTCCAGAGCCAGGGTTCAAGCTTCCTCTTCAATCACCACTGATCATTATTAGAGCCCACAAAAGATTTTTCACATTATCCCCATAAACAACATGCGTTTATAGAAATCATTGTGACAGAAAGATTTAGATTCTTGTTTCACAATGTGCATAAACTCAAAATCTTTAGTTTCATAGTTGTAAAGTATAGAAAAGATTACATTTGTTCCAATGTATGAAATACACTTCTTGTAAAACAAAAAAAGTTGATTCAAAATGCATTAAAAAAAAGCTCCTGCCATCACCTTTCTCCTGTACACACACACACACGCAGCATTACACATACTCACTCACACACACATGCACATACACAGGGAGAGAGAGAGAGATCATTAATACAAAAGATTGCAGCAGCTTTTGGATTTTCACTCTTTAATATGAACATAAAATTCATTCCAATTTTTTGCCTTTGCTTCAATGAAGATGTGTCTTTAAACCTACGATACCATTCCTGTTCAGAAAGTTTGCTGACATAGTAAAGAAGTGGTTAGGGAACTCAGTAAGTATGAGCAGCAATAGCTGAGGGACACTTTCTCAAATAAAGAGGATTTCATCATCTGCAGTTCGTGAAAAAAAAAGTGCCACATTAAAAAAAAAACAAATCAGCAGATCCACAAATTATGGATACAGACTTATCAGCATACAGTTTAAAGGCATGCATTAGAGTGCATTGGTGCACACTTGGGCATCTTTTATTTAACATGTTTATACCACTGTGAATTTTGCTATATAAATATGCTCAAGAGTCTAGAGTGTGACATCCAGCTAAAAATCGAAAATATATATTTTTAAATCAGTAACTTTGCAAATTTAGAGGAAATGTTTTTGGTCAACAAATGAGTCGCCTTTTAAAAAGGGTTTGAATAATTAGAGCTGACAGAGAGACATACATACATACCGTGTGAAAGGATGTCTTGGAGCAGAGAAGCACGCTGTATTGTTGCTTTTCTCTTATGCATAAGCAACGCCAGCATGTCAGAAACGCTCTGTGCGGGCAAAGCCGGTTCCAACGCATGTCGAGGCATCAACTGGCCTTTCTGCCGGCTGGCTGGACCCTCAGCTTTCATGCTGGGATCTGCAGCACAACTTCGCACTGGCCACTGGGGCAAAACGGATTTTAAACTTTGAAGTACTAGTTTGGTTCTTCACTGCTCGCAGAGAATTAACAATTAAAGAAAGCGATCCAACACGAAACTCAATTCAAACAGCACACTCGGTATTGTCCGCAACCGCGCTCAGTTTCACAAATAAACAAAATGCTTGCACCAGCCATAGACACAGGAGGGAAAACTGAAAACTTCCCAGAAACTGACATTGTAATAAATTAATCACGCTAAAGTCGCCTCTACGCTTTTTTGGAAAGAGCCTTTATACATAGCATATGTCAAGCAGACTTAGTGCATGATAAATAATGTGTAGCCTTAGAATTTAACATCTAGAGTTTAAAAAGACACACAGGTCAGTACCTTCGCTATTGTCTCTAAACATTAAGATCCATTAAAAATCAGTTTTATCAACAGAGGACCCATGAAACGAGCAAAGCTGACAATTCTGAAGAGCACGGTGCATGCTCTCATTTCACAAGTGGACCTACATTTTCCAGAAAGACCACACAGTTAAAACCTGTAAAATACTGAATTAAGAGTTTTGCACTATGTTTCACCAAGTTAAAAAACAAATCCAGCAAAGCTGCTTCTACCAGAAACATTTATCTTTCAGATCAGTGTCTAAAAAGCACCATTAAAAAAATGTGATCCTGCATTTACAAAAGTAACTCATTCACAGTGAAAACCAAAACGCACACAGCGTTTGATAAACAACATTAAAATAATGTATTGCACATCTATGTTTTAAAAATGGCATCAAAATTCAATGCGTATTTTCTCTAAAAATTTACGGTCGAATACACAAACTAACGTGCGGGTGTCAGGCTCAAGGATAGAGTTTGCTGGCTTTTATAAACCTTTATGCCTCTTCCCCCACCCCAAAGCACAGACCTCAAATTCACCTTAACTACCCCCCTCCCCAAAGTGCAGTTGTTAAAAACACACAAAATCTACCATTTCGGTTAGAGTGTGTAAAAACACTATTGCAAAAGTAACTCCTGTTTGTATATATTCACACTGAAAACTAAAACGCATCGGCTGATAAACACTAATTAAATAATGCGTTGCACATCTGTGTTTTAAAGAATGTCTGGGAAAGCCTTCGCGTATTTTTGTTTTAATTATTTTAAATTTTAACTGAAAATTAATGCGAACTAACGGCGCTGTTCTTAGGTGAAAGTTTTTTGGGGTGGGATGCAATTATTTAATGAAAGGGATAAAAGTTTGGTCTCTCTCCACCTCCTTATTCACCATTTTTTGAGATAAACGGCGTCTTAAAGTCTAAAACAGCCAGCAATGAGTTGTTAGAAACAATGCAACAAGGTTGGGGAGTCGCTTAACTAACCGTAGAAAATCTGCTTATAAAGCACACTGCTGTTTCAGTTCGATTATCTGACAACAAAACTCTTTCTATAGAATAAAAGACAAAGAAATTCCTGTTTGTATAAATTTACCATGAAAAACAAAATGCCTACAGAGGCTGATGAACCTTAATTAAAAAACACCCTGCTAGGAGGAAACAGAGCATGCGCAGTGGGACCGCACGGCCACAGGAAGTGCCCCATTTCGGAAGAGTGAAAGCGCGTACATGAGAGTGCATGCGCGCGTGCTCGTACGTGCACAAGATGCCAGTTTTTAAGCTCGGCAAAGGGGGTGTGGGGGGCAATCCCCCCAGGCAAAAAACCCCCACCCCTCCCCTGACCTCTGACCCCTCACCCCCCCACCCCACCCCACCCCTCACCCCCCCCCCCCCCCCCCTCCTCCCCCAAAAAGGTGCCATATATATTCTTCTTAGGTTTTCATTATGTTACAACAGCATTCTCATCCTTCCGGCGGACAAGGCTAGGTGCACAGTTTTGCTAAACCAAAAAGACTATGATGAGAAAATGTTGTCACTGAGCACAAAAATATTTATGAGGCCCTGAAACGAGACCCAGGAAGTGGCTACAGGAAGAGGGTGATAGATGTCTGAAGCAGTTAGAACAGGACAATGCTATCAACCAGACCTCATACCACAGGATATTCTCACTACTCTGGACGTCCTAAGTTCACACGGGAGTCCAGACTTCCCAAGAACGCAGCACGATCGTTCTACAATGGGAATGGCAGTGTACTTGACGACAGATGAGTCTTCTTATGGTCGTGTTTGATATGTTCCTGTAGGCTGTTCCTTCATCGTTCTTTATGTTTCAGTGTTAGAATAGAATAGAATAATCCTTTAATTGTCCCACAAGGGGAAATTTGGTTGTAACAGCAGCCAAAAAGACACATATACAAACAAACAGTACACAGGACACAGAACAGAAACATACACAATTTTTCTTACATATTTACATTAAGGACAAAATTACTATATACAGAGTATTGTACAGTTATTAAATTAAATAAAAATAACTACAGATAAGAGGCAAACCAGGTTGTAGTGCGAATTGGTTGATTAACTTATTGCAGTTACAGTGCTGATGTAAACATCTATGTTTGTTGGGAGCAGTTCTGATTGTACAGTCTGACAGCTGCAGGGAGGTAACAGATAACAGAGAAATATAATTACAAAAGTTCTGACAGATTCTTGTCTCAAATAAATTTTGAACAAACACATGGTTAGCATATTTAAATGCACCTGAGAACGCACATGCATCAACACTACATATGAGCGGGTGGAGGGAGGTTTGGAGTCTTCACACACCCCCGTTCTCTGTTGCCTGTTGGGGTGGGGGGGGCTGGGAGGAGGAGTTGGCCATCCAATTGGGGTCTGGAATGTGGGGCCTCCCTGCTGCTGCTGAGGTCTGCTTCTCTCCACCCCAGGGGAAAGGGTAACACTACCTGGGTCTGGGTGCAGTTTCCCCCTCCAGGGGCAAGGGTACCTAGACCTGGGGTATAGAGAACGCTTGGGGAGTGTGATTGTGTGTACAGTGTCTATTTATGTCTGTCTCCACGTTGGGTGAGTGCTGAGTAATTGCATATGAGAGCATGAGGGTGGGAATGTATGTTTGTATCTGTGTGTGCCTGTTTGTCTATATGTCAGGTCGGGTATCAGACTCGGGCTCGCTCGGGCCCCTTCGGGGGTGGGGTGCCCTCAGCCTCTTGGCCTGGGGCTCGGTCACTCTGGCACAGCTGGCTGCCAGCGGAGCTCAAGGGCACGTCACTGCAACCCCCCCTGGCTTCTGGATGTCTGGAGCCTGAATCTCCTCCATACCTCCTTCATGCCCTGGAGGACGGGGCTATGGCTCCCCACACCCTCTACCATATTGTCACAGGTGCTCACAGACACAAACTACACCTTTTTAGGCTGCTACCTCAAAGCACACTGTGCGCTGTGACGGCCAGTGGGCTGGCCTTGTGTTTTCTGTTACCTGTTTCCTGCAGGTAGGTGGCTTATTCAGCACTCAGTGCATCTGGTTGTCAGAGTTTTGCTACTGTTAAAGATGCAGTTCTGAAAGCGTATGAGTTGGTGCCAGAAGCTTCCCGTCAACGTTTCAGATCATGGAGAAAGTCGGCTAAGCAGTCGCATATAGAGTTTGCGAGGGATTTGACTAAACACTTCAACCGATGGTGTTCTGCACTGGGAGTGTCTACTTTCCAGGCTTTATGTGAATTAATGGTATTGGAGCAGTTTAAAGATCGTGTTCCTCCTGAGGTTGCAACTTACATTGCTGAACGGGAAGTGAAAACAGTTTCTGACGCTGCTAAATTGGCAGATGAATATGTCTTGGCACATAAGGGGCAGTTTGGTGGAAACAGTTCTTCAGTTGGTGCTCCTGCTAGAGGTTTTGGTCAAACTAAACTTCTGTCATCGGTTCCTGCGAAGGCCAATGGTGCTGTGAAGCCCAGTAAGTTTGGTCAAGCTTGCAATTATTGCCATTGCGATGGACACTGGAAAGCAGAATGTCCCTTGTTGACAAGCAAGTTGGCGCGTACAGGCAAACAGGTTAAGCCTGCGGCTCTTACCATTCCTGCACGGGAAATTTCAGTAGTCTCTCGGGGAGTGCCAGTGCCGGTTTCGGCTAAGTCTGACTCGGAGAGCTATTCGGGGTTTGGGGATTTTGTGTCAGATGGGTTTGTATCACTCCCAGGTGATGTTCATAAAGTTCCTGTAAAGATTTTGCGTGACACAGGAGCGAAGGATTCTTTTATCGTAGCCTCTGTGTTGCCGTTTTCACAGGTTACTGATACTGGTGAGTGTGTACTTGTTCAAGGCATGGGTTTAACCACTATCTGTGCCCCATTGCATAAGGTCAGGCTGTCATGCAGTTTTGTGGATGGTGATATCTGCCTTGGTGTTCGTCCTGCTTTGCCACTTGAGGGCGTACATGTGATTTTGGGCAATGATTTAGCTGGAAATCGAGTCTGGGCTGACAGTTCTTTGCCTGTTAAATCTGGAGTTCTGAATGAGTCCCATGAGTGTGAACAGGGTTTGTCTGACTTTGTAGCTTGTGCTGTTACAAGGGCTGCAGCTAAAAGGGATGCAGAGCCTGTAACTCAAGCAGAAGAGTGTCAGGTTGAACCAGATTTGATTGTTCCTGAACATTTGTTAGTTTCCCAGCAAGAGTTGACTGAAGCACAGCGTGCTGATGCTTCGCTGACTGAGCTGTTTCACAAAGTGCAACCTAGTGATGGTGCTAGAAGTGCGGCCTCAGGCTATTTTCTCCAGAAGGATGTACTAGTCCGTAAGTGGAGTCCGCAAGGGTTGGACTGTGTTGGATGTCCAGTTGTCCAGATTGTGGTTCCGACTAAATACCGTGACGAGGTGTTGAAGTGTTCTCATGACAAATCTGGGCATTTGGGAGTGACGAAGACTTACAATTACATCTTGCGCTACTTCTTTTGGCCACGTCTTAAGCGTGATGTTTCAGCTTACATTAAAACCTGCCATATTTGCCTAGTTGTAGGTAAGCCCAATCAATCTATTAAACCTGCTCCACTTTGTCCCATCCCTGCTGTGAGTAACCCATTTGAACATTTGATCATTGACTGTGTGGGCCCTCTTCCTAGATCAAAATCTGGTTCGGAGTATCTTTTGACTGTAATGTGCCAGGTTACGCGTTATCCTGCTGCATATCCGCTGCGTACCATCACAGCCAAGTCTGTGGTGAAGGCTTTGGCCCAGTTTATTTCTATATTTGGCATACCGAAGATTATTCAGAGGGACCAGGGATCAAACTTTTCGTCAAATATATTTGCACAAGTTCTTAAGCTGTTGAATATTACACATAACAAAGCCTCTCCTTATCATCCGCAGAGCCAAGGTGCTTTAGAGCGCTTCCATCAAACGCTGAAGTCCTTGTTGCGTGCCTATTGCACAGAGATGAGGGGTGACTGGGAGGAAGGTTTGCCGTGGCTTCTGTTGGCAGCGCGAGAAGTGTGCCAGGAGAGTACTGGGTTTGGCCCAAATGACTTGGTCTTTGGCCACAAGGTTCGGGGACCCTTGAAAGTGCTGTGTGATAAGTGGTTATCAGGTGAACCACCAGTGAACTTGATAGATTATGTTAATGGTTTTCGGCACAGACTGTATGTGGCAGGTCAGTTGGCCAAACAGAACCTTGGGAAGGCTAAGGTCAAGATGAAATCTTTTCATGACCGGCGTTCTGAAGAGCAGCAGTTTAGTAAGGGTGACCAGGTTTTGGCTTTGCTGCCGATTGCGGGGTCACCTTTCCAAGCACGGTTTGCTGGGCCTTACACCGTGGTACAGAAACTGTCTGAACTGAATTCCCCAGATCGCCGGAAAAGAAACCAACTTTGCCATGTTAATTTGTTGAAACCATATCATGTTCGTCCTTTGTCCGTCGGTCTGTCAGGCTCTCTCAATGGCGCAGTCAGTTTGTGGGGGGGAGGATGTGGCAGCACCTGATGATCCTGTATTGCTTGGCCGTCTGAAGAATTCGGAAACTCTTCAGAACTTGGAGGTGCTGTTGGGCCATTTGCCTACCGACAAACGTGCAGAACTGTCTGCATTAATTAAAAGTTATCCAACTTTGTTTAGAGATACGCCTTCTAAAACAAATTTGATAGAGCATGATATTGATGTGGGTGATGCAAAACCAATCCGGCAGAGGCTCATGTGGTGGGCTCTCTTTTTGCAGCCTTACAGTTTGGACATCCAGCACATTAAGGGCAAAGATAATGTCTTGGCAGATGCTTTGTCCCGTGCCCCTTTGTAACCAGCAGCTTCACTCCTCCTATGCTTTGAAGTATGTCTCTTCCAGTGTCTTATTCCTTCCTCTTAAATGGCTCCTAGGTACCAAGGTTGCTGAGGTTGGAGATGTGCTGAAGATGAAAGGACTTTGAGCATGGAGAAAGGTGTTGCATGGGTGTACATGTTCATCTAGCTGCAAATTCATAATGTAAATGATTGTGTTTGTCAACTCAGGGTAAGACCCTGTTCTATGGGGGGGAGTGTGACGGCCAGTGGGCTGGCCTTGTGTTTTCTGTTACCTGTTTCCTGCAGGTAGGTGGAGCTGACCTAATTACAGATGCAGCACACCTGAGGAGGCCGGTCCCAGGGCATATAAAAGACACTTGACTGAACCAGTTGGGGCTCTCTTGCTCTGACTGGCTCTGGTCTCTGGCTCCCATCTTGTTCATTTGGAAGTTCAGTTGTGGCTGTTATGTCCTTTAAATTGTGTTTAAGTTACTTTATCTTATTTTCATTAAATATGTCTTACAGCCTGTGTGTGGTCTCCGATTTGTTTGTCACTTCCTATGAGCCGGGTTGTGACAGCGCTGTCGATCTTACGTGCTGCACAATAATATTCAATATTTAGTATTTACTGTTATATTCACATAGATCATCGCGATGATGTTGTTTATTATATTGCTGTTTTTTTTTGCTTGTTTTCTCTTTTTTCTTTCTCAACAGGTGATTGATATTTGTATTTTTTGTCTGTTTGTTTTGTTTTTTGCCCTTTATCACCGTTTCTCTTCCCCGCTGTTTTTCTTTCCCTACCTCTCTTTCTTTCTCCCTTTCTTTCCCCCCGTCATGTCTGTCCCCGTGTGTAGCAAGTGAAAATAAAATAAACAATAAAGGCAAAGGTCAATCAAATGGACCAATACGGTAAGTCCGGGATGGTCCATTTGGTAAAGAAAATCAGTTGGGCATCTTTCTTGGTCTTTAGACAATTTCCAGATGATTAAACATGCAACTATTTTGCTGGTAATAACTGAAACGAGTGAAGAAAATCAACAGCCTATTTATGTAAGATAATTCATAATTTTATTGAAGGGGTTACATTGGTTGGGTCTGATTATTTTTTTTTGGGGGGGGGGGGGGGGTGGCTGTAAATTACAAGGAAGACCTCTTACACTTAAGTCAAAGTCAAAGTCAAAGTGTTGTTTTGAACAGAAAAGATTTGAGCTGCATAATAGCTAATAGAAAACATTTAACATGCCAACAGTTGAGCATACAGATGCAGCCCCAAAAGCTCCCAACATAAGTTATTTATTGCCCAGCATAGGTAATGATGCAGATTATTTCAAATATCATCCTACAAAAGTGCTCGTGTGAAGGAAAATTGCCCTGCTCCCTGCAAAGGTAGGGGTGGGTAGGGTGTACTGCTTGGCAGCTCAGTTATGGTACTGTTGGGTGGAAATGAGCCAGGTACAGCGTGTGGTGGTGGTGCACATGCATAGATGTGCCCACCATGGTGTGGTGGCAGGTTGAAAGGTTGTGGTGGTGGATGCATGACTTGTCTTAGCAGTAAAAATCCATCTGCAACTGAACTTGTCTCTCAAGAGTGACTCATAATTTACTGTGATGTTCAGAAGCTCGCCTCTCAGATGTCTCCATCATATCCAGAATTCTTTTCTTCATCTGTATGTCCACCTCTGCAACATTACGCAAATGTGTTTCAGTTGAAAGTCTTCTTTTAAGTCTGTCCTGTCTGTGGCCCTTGAGTTTTGCCTTGACAAAAGGTAGAATAAAATAATGAAAAACAAATTAACCACAATAAATGTTAAAAATAAATCAGTGGTGGAATACCAAGATTAATATTTACTTAAGCGCTACACTTAAATATTTTAGGTTAAGTGTTCGCTTTTCCTATACTTTTAACTCTACAACTTTCTTGAGGTAGTGATTCAACACCAACACAGTTACACTGCAGATTCAGATGAATTTAAATCTGTAATTATGATGACTTCGTATAGGTTAAGCTACACAGTAGTTAAAGAAATGAAGCTGAGCTGTATCATTACTAGGTCAAACCTAAAGGTGCTAAAGGCATCTATAATTGGGCTACTGAAATACAGTAGGGCATTCGTTTATACATGTATGGTAGGCTAACCTTATTTCGCCTGACAAGTCTCCCAGTCCACCCCCCCCCCCTTTTTTTTTTTGCTGTCTCATATTCCAGTGTGATATTGAGGAATAATTCCACCTCATTGTCTGTAACATGTACGACTCAGTTCTGCTTCTATGTGATGTCTTATCAGATTTTGTGCTTTTTTACCAAAATGTGCTATTTGGTTATACTGACTTTAGTAGGAAAGACTGGAATGCTTTTTAGTTCTCAAGTAAGAAGCCACACTTTTTCAGCTTCAGTTAAGAAGCTGAACTCTATGTGAATACAATCCTTTATTTCACACCAAAAAAGCTTTAAAAACCATCAATATTTGTAATATGTTTAATGTCTTTGTTTGATTATTCAATGTCTCGCACCCCTCTCTCTTTTTTGCAGTACTATTGCACATTCTCTGTTTGATGTTTTATATTTGTTGTTATTGTTCGTCTTGAAATAAAGTTAGAAGTAAAAAAAAAGTTCCGCCGTCTTTGTTTATGCTTTCCCGCTCTGGCTTCAAGACTTCTGATTGGCCAACATTTCTGCAAGGTTAGGATTATATCGCCACCTGTTGCTTTGGCGTGCTCCTTACAGCGATTGCCTTTTTTTTTTTTTCAAAACTGCACGTGCGGACGGGATTTAAAAAAAAAAAAAAAAAAAAAAACGAAAACGGAAAATCTCTGTTTTCAAAAATACCTGTCTACGTGTGGACGTAACCTAAACAGTACAGATATTTGTAGCTTTACGTTAGCTGGACTGACCGGAAGCAGGGTCCATGCGTCACCACTAACCGGATAGAGTTTTGAATCGGTTCAGTCCTGCATGTGCTTGCAAAAGAGAATGCAAGAGAAACGATCTCCTGGCCGCATAAGCAAATATATTTAAATATCCGTGATATCCAGTGATCATGAACTCTGAGTACGAGGATAGCTCCGCGTTATCCCCCGTGGAATCTGGGGACGAGGAGGAAGCGGAGGAGGTATCGGAGGCAGAAACAGAGCAGCTGGGGTCCAGTTCCGACTCGGATGAAGATGAAAGCGGAGAGAAAATTGATGAAACAGCAGCGGCTGAAGATGAAAACGGAGGAAAAATTGATGAAACAGCATGGACTTCAAAAAATGGAAAAATATCTTGGTCTCCCACAAACGCTGAGACGTTCCGCTACATCCCAGCAGCCACTGGTCTGACCCCGGGACCTACACGCTATGCCACTGCCCGAATCGTTGACCCCATATCCAGCTTCGCACTGTTGCTAACGGATGAGATCGTGCAGCATATTGTGTCCATGACAAACCTGCATGGGAATCGCAAAATCCCCGGCTGGCGAGATATAGACGCAGAGGAGTTTCGGGCTTATGTGGGGCTGCTCGTTTTGTCCGGTGTTTACAGGTCAAAACATGAAGCAACGATGAGCCTCTGGAGTGAGAAATGGGGACGGAGCATTTTCAGGGCTACGATGTCCGAGAAGAGGTTTCACCACATCAGCAGAGCACTGCGGTTTGATGACAAGCTATCCCGCTCCCCACACCGTGTTGACAAGTTGGCTCCCTTCCGCAAAGTCTGGAATATGTGGACGCACCGCCTGGAGATGCTGTTCAGCCCAGACAGAGATCTCTGCGTGGATGAACAACTCGTCGCGTTCAAAGGCAGGTGCAGCTTCAGGCAGTACATGCCAAAAAAGCCGGCCAAATATGGTATCAAGATTTGGGCAGCCTGTGATGTCAAAACATCCTACGCCTGGAGACTGCAGGTGTACACGGGCAAAGCAGCTCCAGATCGTGTTGAGGTCAACCAGGGGATGAGGGTGGTCCTGGACATGACAGAGGGGCTCCAGGGACACGTCGTCACCTGTGACAATTTTTTCACTTCCTGTGCACTGGCAGATGAGCTACTCAAGAGGAAAATGACCCTGGTTGGCACAATTCGCCAAAACAAGCCTGAGCTTCCACCTCATTTGCTCCAGGCAAAAAAGAGAGAGATCTTCTCCTCCATCTTCGCTTTTACGAAGACCCACACACTCGTGTCTTACATCCCCCGACGGGGCAAGAATGTGCTGCTACTAAGCACAAAACACCGCAGTCCAGACGTGAGCAATGAAGGGAAGAGAAAGCCTGTCATAATCCAAGATTACAACAAATGCAAAGGAGGTGTCGACAACCTTGATATGGTAGGTGTCATTACGCACCAGTTACGCATATATTTATTCATTCTTGCTCATATATTCTTGTCTAAAATTTATGTAAGTTTTATGTTTTATGCTTTTTTTTTTGTTAGGTTGTTGGCACCTACTCCTGCAGGAGGAGAACAAATTATTGGCCACTGGCCCTCTTCCACAACGTCCTTGATGTTTCACTTTACAACGCCTACGTCTTGTGGACATCAATCGACTCATCCTGGCAGAAGCAGAAAGGACACAAACGGAGGCTCTTCATTGAAGAAGTGGGAGAAATGCTGGTGAACCCACACATAGCAAAGAGAGAGCGCCTTCCCCGCTCATCAGCTGCTGCAGCAGTAGTCACAGATGTGACTGCAGCGGCTGCAGGCCCCTCTCCCATCATTAAATGTAAGGGCAGGAGGCAGTGCGACCTTTGCAAAGAAAAAAGGAGAAGAATTGTCAACACCTGCTGCAAATGTGAGAAGTATACATGCAAGGACCACAGTGTGTCCATTTGTAACAACTGCGCCGCCTGAGCAGGACTCTCACACCCAGACACATACTACCTCTCTCTCTGTCTCTCTGTCTCTCTCCCCATCCCCAACAACATAAATGTTCATGTTCGTCTTTCTAAAATAAATGTTTTTCTAGTTCAAACCGATCTTGTATTTTTATTTACATTATTTTTTATTTTATTTTAGAACGCAAGGTAATAAACATTTAGTGTGGAAAAAGTGAAAAACATATATCATTAGAGGTTCTAACTATTACATTTACTGTGCCCCTGCAAAAAAAATAATGATGAATCAAAATCATCGTTGGTGCCAATCTAAAGGCCTAATTATAATAGCAATGAAATCTTTCTTGAAATGTATTTTATGGAAAATATTTTAGTTTTTTTGGGGGGGGGGGGTTTGGTTAAATAAAACAGTGCAGCTATGTAAACATACTGGCCTTCAAAGGGTTAAAACCCCCAAAATATAATGACACTTGATACGAATATCTTAGGCAGAAGTAGTTTTAAAAGACGGACTCATTTAAAGTGGAAAACAATATTAATATATAACATTATTATTGCACTTTTTGGGAAGCTGCCAGTTTTTGTCATTAGGAACAATTACTTCAGGATATTTAAGGATCTCCTTAGGGTTAAAGGGGACATGCAATGCTACACATAACTGACATAGACGTAACACTGTGTGTGGAGCTGGATTTAAGAAATAAGTGCTTAAAGTTTTAACAACATGTTTACCGCCATTTTCTGTCAGTGGCCAACGTGACGTGGTGTTTGCGGCTCACTGACTAGTGATGGGAAGTTTAGGTCTTTTCAGAGAGGCGGCTCTTTTGGCTCCCAAATGGCTCCTAATTTATTATCATCCGTAGCCTCATATTTTAGCTTTACTAGGCTAATATGAATGCTTTGTGTGTTGATGAACCCTTTTGCATTTAGTGTTTTTTTATGAGAAGCTTTATAATTGCCTAATTTTGTTAATTTGTTCTGTTACAAAAGCAGGAATTCTTACTTTTGTTTAGTATTTTAATCAAACTTTTAATTTCAGTTCAACAGAAAAACAAAACACTGCAAACAAATCCACAGAACAGAACCAAACTCAGCAGCCAGACAGTCTGTCCTCAGTGCAGGTCTACATTCAGAAACATCAAATGCCTCAGCTGATTCGGTTTCTCTTAGTGAGTACCTGCTGCTTCTTTAAACTGCAGCCAGATGCTGCTTCGTTTACAGGTGTCAGTCATATTTATGTGTTTTTGCGATGCACTTGCACTCTCCTCCTCACCAGGATTGCTCCTCATCACATGAGCAGCGATCCTGGAATCTCACTACTTCCAATATCAGCATTTCATGTTGCAGGATCAATTCCCACATGAAAATATCAATATCTAATTTGATTACTTTCTTTTTTTATTCATAAATACGACGTACAAACAAAATTAAACTCAGTAGTATGTTTTGTCTGTCCACATTCACTCCGACCCACATACTGAATATATAAAAGTTGTGAGCATACTGCATGACTCGACTGTACATTTAATTCAGTTAGCTGTAAGGCTCCGATGACCACAGAGCTTTTAGATATAACATTCCTATTGCTTCAGTACCATATTCGGCCACGGCGTTCACCTGGGTAGCCTGCATGTCTGTTTTCTATAGTTCTATAATATGACAACCTGCCCAAGTATCTTTGTCACTAGTTTGCTGGCATTTTTTAAAATTCATTAAATCAAAAAAAAAGAACAAGGTTTTCATTACGTTACAACAGCATTCTGATGAGGGCCCTCAGTCATAACAGATGCTCTCTGCAACATCTGGACACAGCCAGCAGCTGTTTGACGCCCCTGCACCTCCTTAAGCTCCATTGTTCCACTGAAGGAAAAAGCACCCCAGACCATTATGGCGCCTCCTCCACTGTGGAGGATAGAAAACATCTACTTGTCATGCCAGTAACGTTGGAAACCATCAGGACCATCAAGGTTACATTTTCTCTCATCAGAGAATAAAAATTTCTTTCTCTCTTGCAAAGTCCAAACGGTCAGTTCTGTGGCGTTCAAGGAGACGAGGCCTTTGAAGACGATGCGGCTGCAGTCGGCACCAGTAACGGCCTTAATTTGGGTTGAGGATCATCCAGTGTCTTGATAAACAGCCAACTGGATCCTCTGGCTCAATGTTGGTGAAATTTTTGGGGGGTCTTTCACTTGACTTGTTCCATAACCCCCAGGATCATTTAAGAAATTCCAAATGACTGTCTTACTGCGTCCCACCTCAGCAGTGATGGCGTGCTGCAAGACACCCCGCTTATGCATTTCAACAACCTGACCACAGTGTGACTGCCTGACAGAAAATGACAACGAATCCACGCTTTTGCACAGATTTGGCCGTTTAAAGGCACGTGGTCCTAAACTTTTGCTCAGCTGTGAAACAGCCTGTCTCAGTTTAAGCCTTGTTCTCAATAAATTGCATGCTCAAAAAATGTTTTGTCTCACTCCCATTTCTTCTTGTTGCATGTTGAAGCTGTACCTTGTTAAGATCCATCCATGCAAAATATGACTTTTTTTTGGCCATTTTTCAAGTGATCTTAAACTTTTGATCGGGACTGTAATCAGTTCTGTCAGGTTTTTTCTGTCAGTATTTCATCTCTGTCTTCATGTGTGTTGTGAGTCTTCTTATGGTCGTGTTTGATATGTTCCTGTAGGCTGTTCCTTCATCGTTCTTTATGTTTCAGTGTTAATGTTTGTATCAGTCCTAAGTTTTACTTTCCATCCCGATTTCCTGATTGCTCTCTGCTGTTTACTCATCTGATTTCTAATAGCTCTTGATATTTTTTAAAAATAAAGGTAAAAAAAAAAGAAAAGAAAAAAGCCAAACACGCTACGGCAATAAGCAAGAGAGCCAGAAGAGTTAGTTGACAATACAGGCCACTTTAATCATCGGTTTGGAAATGCACAGGGGAAAAAAAAAAAATCACACATGAAACAAAACACAATAACAGAGAAATATAATTAATCTCAAATTAATTTTGCCCAAACACATGGTTAGCATATCAGGAAAAACTCATGCCCTGTACAAACTTGAAGTATTTGTAATGACCAATGTGGTGCAACTGCTGTGGTTCCAAAAACAGGCCAGTTGTCTTGCCTTTGGCTTCCATGACCACTGATGTCAGAAACTTTTCAAATGTTATCATTTATTTAGAGTTTATTATTTGAGTTTCTGGTTTCAGGTATTAGTGAAGACAGTATACATCATGGTTATTTTGTGATGCATGACAAAATAACCCATTACAGTCTAGATGGGCAGTAAAGCAGCGTATGCTTTCAGCTTGATCTTTAGGTTGCTGCTATATAACTGCAGCTAGTCATACAATCACTTGATCAACTTCTCAGGCAGATCCCTCTCTGGCTCACAGCCAATGGGTGAGTATTGATCAAGTGTGCAAACCATTCCTCCCTCATGAAAGTGGTTTATGCAGGTGATTAATGGTGTAAATTTGGGTTAAAATAGCATTAAATGCCTTTTTTTTAAACTTTAATCACTGCATAAACTCTACTAAGATAAACACTTGTTTATAATTAACTCAGTTTTTTAGATACCATCCAAGCTTCGGATGGGTTGATGGATTGGTATGACACTGAAGATAAGTAAACATAACTTTCCTGTCCCATTCATGTTGGCTAAGCTATCAGGAGTCACACAGAGTCTAGTAAGCGAGTCAAAACCTGAACCAAAATTTTTTAGAAAAGTACTTAACAGTTTGGACATTTCAAACTTTTCAAATTTCTTTCAACTAAATCATGAGTAAAAACCAATCAACAGTGTAAGTTTGACGATAGCAGTGGCAGTGTTACTAAGAACTCTGTTAGTGGAGGTTTTGTTGAGGTGTGGATTCTGACTTCTTTTCCTCCACAGGACACAGTTCTGTAAAGGGAAGAAAGATTCACAGACAAACAGGAATAGTAAGATAAACTGATCGTTCTGGAGAAGTGACATCAAATGCAAATCCTTAGGTCCTCCCCACCTCCAAGTGTCCTTTACCCTCCATTAAATGCTAAATATGTAGATTACCTTTCTCTCCAAGGGGTCATGTTCTTACACAATAGATGGCAGTGGCTGTAAATTCTATTGTTTCTCATCCTGTCTTACTTTTACTACAACCACACAGATTCTTGTGACGAGATGAACTTTGGAGTCATTAACATTGTGGAACGTAGATAGATAAGATAAGTTTGTTGTAGTCTGTCTTACTTCATGTTTATATTTTTTCTTTAACTTTCATCTTATATTACCAGATACTGCTACAGCATGGAAATCATCCAGCAACCAAACTGTAACCAACAGCAACCAGCAACTGCATGACAATCTTCTTGAGAAGCTTTGCAATCTTAGCTTGGATTGGGGACAAGCAGGGTCCAGAGTGGTGTGTGAGAAAGCTGAAGTGTATTAAGAAATGTGGGAGTAAAACAAATCTTAGCTAGTCGGCCATTAATAGGGCTTTGGAGTTGACGTCACGCCGCAGTGCATTGTGGGATCGCGGCGCCATGTCAGAAGGCCACAAATCAAAACAAACACTGTGTTGGAAGCAGGACTGCCAGAACCACGCTTAAAATCAACGCAAAAGACAAAGGGCTGTATCGCGACCGACTGCGCCCAGACGCCAAGAAACGGTACTTTGAAAAAATAGCGTGCATCGGTAATGTGGACCCGTATGAAATAAGGCAGTGGAGCGGAAACCCAGACAGCCTACCGCCGTTGTCCTATCCCGATATCGTCGCGTACCTTGTCTGTGGAGTCAGCGCATACACGGAGAATCATTTTCGGAATTATAAATTCCTGGAGGCGCACATCTAATTCACAAACGGTTGGGTACAAGATTTGGCCGTTTTTAAGCCTCCACGTTGTGAGTACGTTGACCATATGACCAAGATACAGCCAGAGGTTGCCAGCTGTGCGTTGCCATGTATATAGTTTGCATTTCATGTGTATGTACTTGCTAAGTACATATCAACAGATCTTGAATAAAAAAAATAAACATACTTTTCTTTTCTGTTTCATATTTCATATGCTGGTTTGCCTGCAATAATGCCAAATAATACGCTACTCCGTCAACATGATGTGGTTCTGCAGCATCACACATTAGGATCTTTATCTAATTATCTATGACCTCAGCGCATTCAAAATAACACTAAAAGCCTATTAAGAGAGATATGAATTTATTTAGAACTCACCGGAAAGAAAATGCCGCGAGCAAACCAACAAAAAATTGGGGATGGCAGAGAACTCGATATCCGCTCGTCTGACCGCTGCAATCCAAGCCTGACGTCTTCGTTTAGTAATATCGGATACATGAGATCCCTCCCGTTGCCTCCAGGAGGGGAAACGATGAAAAGAGAGCCCATTTTCCAGCTTCCTGCCACCTGAAGAGCTTCAGCTCCATTCACTGTGTTTTTCACTGCCTGTCCTTCAACAAGATTCCCAAGATGTGTGACTGACCAGAGGGCCGACTGGATGTTACAGTGACTCACTATAACGTACTGTAACAATCAGATTTGCATTCTGTTTGCAGTGGAGGTCAGTATAAGGATCAACATGCATTTGTGTGCACATTTCAAGTGAAAGATCAAATTATTTGGATGTTATGTTTTTCATGTGCAAGCAATTTATTTGGTAAGTCTTTCTCGCTGCCCGTGAACTCCAACTCTGGTTGGAGTTGTTGGAGTGCAGACTATTGTCATTAGCTACAATTAAAGGTGGTGGAGTTGGCCCCTTTCACTGGTTGCTCCCTTGAGACCACCAGAACAGGTTGGCATGTACATGGTTTTTTATATAGCGCTTTTCTACTATACCTGAGCGCTCAAAGCACTTTATAGAACTTGTCTCATTCGCTTTCTTTCTGTTTTTTTTTTATGTATAATTACTTTATAACACCAACGGATCCATCAGAGAGTTATCATCTTGTCCAAGGATGCAGACTGGAGTAGGCATGGCTCAAGCCACCATCCTTGTGATAAGTAGATAACCTGCTCTACTGCCTGAGCTAAACTACCCCATTGAACCTTAAGCCTATGTGCTAACTGGCTAGCATGTTATTTTCAGCTGCAAAACAATAAATCATCCATCAGTTCACTTCCGCTTATCCTTATCAGGGTCACAGGGAGCCTATTCCAGCTGTCACAGAGGTGGGGTAGACCCTGGACAGATCACTAGCCTGACGCAGGGCTAACGCTTAGAGAAAGATAACCATTTAGACCTATGGGCAATTTAGAATCACCAATTAACCTAACCCCAATGACAGCATGTCTTTGGACTGTTAGAGGAATCTGGAATCTGCTGCCCATCACAATAAATCAACAATAAATCTTTAGAATTATTTTATTTATTATCCTAATGCAAGCACAGATTCTTATATACAATCTCTACTCAAGCACTTTATACAATATCCCTCACTGGATGCATCCCTCATGTATTGGAGAGCATTTAGTTTCTTCACCAAGGATACATTGCATACTGATTAGAGCAACCAGGGTCTGAACCAAAAAAAAAAAAAAACCCCTTCCAATTATTAGATGACATGCTGTACTTCCTGAGTTACAGCTACCAAATAATCTAACAAAGCTTACATTGTGTTGTGCTTTTTCATTGTAGACCTCCTTATGTTAAGTTTTACTTCCTCACACTCAACCTGCCTACCCAAGAAGACAGATTACATCACAAACTGAGAAATTGTCCATGACGTATGAGATGATTTCTTTCAGCCAAAAAATGATTAGACCCCCATCTTCCAGCACCTCTAAAGCTTTATTGTACTCATGAACCGAAATGCTAAAACAAGTTCAGGGATAACCTGTTCCACGACAGCACCATTTTCAGTGTGTGGTAACTTGCTCACTGGGCGATCTACTGCATTTAAGTTATGTAGCAGATTGATTTCATATTCTATTTCAATGTAGACGATATGTGGTGCTTACCATTGTTAGGGTCGTAGTTAAACTTTGGTGTCGTGGGAAACCTGAGGCATTCACCTTGTTTTCTGAAGGTCTCTAAATCAGAAGCTGTCACAGTCTTGTTCCTGCCTGCAGAGAACAGCAGGAAAAGCACCATTAGAATGTATTGTGTTCACACTAGTGTTCGAGGATGTTTGAATCCTAAAGTGTATTTTGTTTGTTTCGTGTGATCGGGCAGCTGCCTCCTTAAAGCACTACTTCCACTACTTAAAAGAGTTTATTCTATGTTGCACTTATTTGACAGCTTCAGTTAGCCTCCTGGTTACTTAAATGTTACAATTTCTGTTACAATATAAACCTGCTACAATTAACACAGATGTGTTGTTTAACAATTTTATGAAATAACAACAAACAGAAGTAAGACATGTTAGGTAAATGTATTGGCCAGTACTCAGTCTGTATAGCACATGGAGGGCAGTCTGCACGGCCAGGTGTAAAAAAAACTTTTGTTTGTCCTTTTCTCACTCTTTTTTAAGTGCGTTGAGACAACTATTGTTGCAATTTGGCGCTATATGAATAAAAGTGAATTGAATTTTGCTAAATTAAAAAAAAAATAAAAATGACACAGGGAACTTTTAAAACCCAGAAATGGAATGTAATTGTGCTTTTGAAGTACTGTGACTGAGTATCGGGCACAAAGGGTGATGGTGATTTTTAGTTTTTATGGTTTTTTGTAACAGTATAAACAATGACAGGAGGTCGATTGGCCAATTGGTCATGATCGACTCTGGGCTGGACCAATTACAGCCGAGGAGGTCGGATACACTCTCCTCCTTGCTTGGGCAACGGCTCTGAAAGCAGTCTTATCACATTCAAACAGAAGAAAATGGTATTGAGGTGAAAAGGAACGCAGTTTGTCCCGTACTTCAGCTAGAATAAAAAAACAGACACAAAACTGGAGTTAATCTGTGTCCTCCGCTGCACAGCTTCTTCTCTCACTCCCCTCCCTCTCCTGTTGCTGCTTCAGTTATGAAACTGATCAATGATCAGCTGATTGGCTTTTCTCTCTTGTTTGTTTATCACCCACTTTGCGCCAGAAAGAGGAAACCAGCGGATGTCACGCTAAACAACAGCAGCATGTTAAAGCCTGATAAGTTGTTTATTAATTTATTTATTAAATCATTTATTTAATTGATTTAATATTACTTTCTAGGATCCGCTGATGTTTGTTGGACTAGAAAAGCGCTATACAAATACAGGCCATTTACCAGGCCATTATTCTAAAGGCTGATCTCAAGAATTCAACACAACAGCTACAGTTTTAGTCTCTGGTATCCTCCTCTTATAGTAAACACCCCCACAATGAAAAAACACTGGTACAGTAGCCAGGGGTGCTGACACCCTGACCCCCATCTCCTTTTAAGGTAGTGTCCTTTTGTTATTTGTCTGCCCCTCACACTCAGTAACTCTTGCAGTAACTCTTGCTTCTGTCCTGGGGGTGGGGGTTAATTCTTCTCCTGCCCTGCATCCCAGTTCATTGTTCACATTCCAAGCCTTTTCTGTTTGTATTCTTACACACTAGCAAGCTCCATATTATAATTTTGCAAGCCACCCTAAAATACAGTCTCTTTAGCTCTAATGTATATTCAGCAATCTATTATTCTCAAAACAACCAAAGTGGTCATCTGATGTAAAATGTATAGAAATCATACATATATACCAACAAGACAGTGTACATCACTGTCACAACAGCGTTTGTTTTCATTCAAAGGTTTTATGGCTTTGTGGTTCTCTAGTCAAAATGCCCAGGACGATTTTTTGTCCCAGTCCAGCCCTGATTGAATTCAAGCTACTTTGTATTCAGACATGGCTACAATTTAGATGGAAAACAATTATACTCTAGTTGATGAATATTAAAATGATTAATTACTTGATCAGTTAACTTGTTGTAGAAAAATCCATTTGTGAAAATTCATACTGGGCTCTACAACTAGTTTCTCATTGGTTTAGGGATTTTTATATTCTTTTCTTACTTCTTCACAAATAGGAAAATGAGATACTAAAAGAAATGATGAGTTGAATGCCAAAGTAGTCCACCCTTCCACCCTTATTTGAAATAGCCAAAGAATTGTCAGTTGACTACAACAGTGAAATGCTGTTCACTCATTAATTACAGTTAAAATATACAATTAATAGTCCATCAAGTAAATATTTTACTGTTTCACTTGTCAGTTCTTTTAGTAAATGCTCCATCACTGCTCATACTTACCAAACAAGTAGAACAATTGGTGATTGGCTACTTTATCGTAGGTGTGCATGAGCAGACAGTCAGGGCAGGTCTGCAGGAACCTGTGATAGGAACTGGCAATTTTCACTGTGCAACAAAACACAAGCATTCATGATGGGAGGATAACAATTCTGATAAACTGAGCATGCAAATTGTACTGTGACAAACCTCACAGACCTGAGTGACAGATGTAACTGATGTGATTACATGTGTACATACTGTATGTTATTTACTGAAGCAACTTACTGTAGAACTCTAAGTCTTTGCCATCAACTAGGGACATGTTCTGAACATTCCTGAGGCAGCGATCCTCCCTAAAACAATGATCAAGCAGAATGGAAGTGGAAAATGACAACATTAAAATTTCATCTGGATTGATAATGAGACACCAAAAGAAATATTGACTTGCACACCTGGCCCGATGAAGTTTTTCCCATCTGAATGCATCCTTGACCGACACTTTCAAACCTGATTTGACTTTAATATGAGAAGACTGAGTTCTAAACAGAGTAATCTGTGGCATTTTTTAATCAACACAAATGAGGGCTGCATGGTGGCTCAGTAATGACCACCGTTGCTGTTGCTGTTCCTGGGTTACCCCCAGAGTGGACCTCTTTGTGTAGAGCACAGGTGTCGAACTCCAGGCCTCGAGGGCCGGTGTCCTGCAGGTTTTAGATGTGTCCTTGATCCAATGCAGCTGATTTAAATGGCAAAAAATGTCCTGAAGTTCTCCAGAAGCCTGGTAATGAACTAATCATTTGATTCAGGTGTGTTGACCCAGGGTGAGATCTAAAACTTGCAGGACACCGGCCCTCGAGGCCTGGAGTTCGACACCCCTGGTGTAGAGTTTGCTTACGTGGGTGTTCACTGGGAGTTCTGGTTTCTTCTGCGACTAGATACTCTTAATCTCAAGAGTTTCACTTACTGACTAAATGAATATTTTGAAGAATATACAAAAATTTCATGATGCAACGACACTAGTTTTTATATAAAGTTGCAATCAGTTCATTTCAGTATCAAGCAGTTTTCTACCAACAGTATAGCAAATTGGAAGTATTGGAATTTCAGGAGTGGGACCACACCTCCAAAAATGCTCCTTCCGGTTCTTATCTATATATGTCCCCCCAGTTCTACAAGCTGTTCATTCTCGTTTACGTGCCACACCCTCCCTTGACTTTTTCTCTTCTATTTTGTACATCGGGAGCCGTCGCCAGTCCCCTTCGAGGCCTTCCCCAAACCACAGCTCAATTTATGTCCAAGCCATTCACCTTTATCTACTAAAACGCTGTCAAACATAAAATGAGGATGTGAAATTTGAGGTTAAAAAACCAGCAGACCTGTTGACGCAGCGCGAGGTAGGGAGTAACATACTAGCCGGAATAAAACAGTGTAAATGCAGATCTCTGAGTGAGAGTTGAGAAACAGGTGGAGAACAGGATTTATCCAGAGAACAGCTTTGCTATCAAAAACTATTCCACCATTATCTCCGCCATTATGATATGTAGAACAGCACAATACATCTCAGTGAATCTGATCACCTCTCAGATGAATGAGCTCCTCACCCTACAGTTGGGTCCATGATTGGTTGGACAAAGACACAGTTTTCTTAGTTTTGCCTCTGTGCACACAGTGGGGTTTTAATTAAACAATCTACTGTTCAGCTACCTGCGTCTACTATGAGAACAGCTGTCTTACCTCAATTTTCTCCTGACTTGTGGTGGCTATGGTAGCTATGATGGAGCTATGCACAAACAACAACAACTCACCTGTGTATGACACATATCACCTACCCGCCTCATAACACCCTTAAAAAATCCCTCCAGAAATGTGACATTGATGAAAAACTCTGGGAATTCAGTTCTGAACAGAGGTTAGCGATTCACAAAGGAACAGATGTATGTAAATGAAAGACAAAGGCCAGAGCCAACATTGCAGAGAGTTCCTTTGAGCGTGGTTGCCTGTGTGGAGCAGACTTTGGCCTGAGATCCCACACCAGAGTACACAAATAAAAAGTGGTTGTTGTTCTCTTTGACTAGTAAGTGATGAAGGTAAGGTTTAATTATCTCTTAATAATATTAGAAGCATGGCTTACTTCATGACCAGATGGGGTGTGGAACTGCTGACAGGGTGGGAGCTAGGGTTTGAAGAAAGCTCAGGTCCCTGGGAATTGGTTGGGATGGAGGCGTCCTCCATCTTTGGAACTCTAAAGTCAAAATGTAAAGAATTAGCTCAATATGCAAAAAACATGTAATTTTAGTCTTTGTAGTCTCTGTAAATTAAAAATATAGGTAAGTTAAATGTATTGGTATTGGCATAGATATAAGAGATATATCACTTTTTTAACAGCAGCCCATGTAGGTTTGGATTTTTTTCTCCAGTGTCTCGTGTTTCCGTTGAAACAGTGTCATCATCTAGTTGTCTGCCTCAACCAGTTTTTGACTTATGGCCATTTGCTTTTGCCAGGATCACCACTGCTATCTGAATATTTACTGCCCCCCCTCCAGATTAGAGAACAGGGAAAAATGGGGAAAAATACTTACTGTGGCTGAACAGACTGATCCAGCTGTTGAACCACTCGGCCAGCTATCTCTGCCTGCAGGGTCCGACTGTCTGATGTTGTATTCAGCACCATCCACGTACTTTCCACAAACCTCAAAGTGTCGCCCAAGCTACCGTTACTGGCAAGCCCCTGAATAAAGATCCACCTACCCAGGATCTATTCAGAGTGAAAGAACATACAGTTAGGTTCAGAAAGGTTTGAATATGGATACAATTTTTGGTATTTTACCTCTGTATGTCACTGCAACTGCTTTCTTATGAAACTGCAAACAATAGCTGCTTTTAAATTTTTTTTAAATTCAAAAATTCAAAAAGAGGAAAAGATATTGCATTAGCTGTTGTGAAGTAACAGCCACTTTTCTACATTGTCTCACTTTTTGGGTCGCAAATGTATATAACATTACAATATCATCATGAATAAAATGCTGCCTGTCAAATTTGGTTAATCTGGCTAAATGAGATTAGATCCATCTGCCTCTAAATTGCAAATCATTAGCCACATCTGGACACATGGGGACCAATCGTGTTATCGCACTGACAAATGTAGCATGTGTAAAGGCATCATTGTCTGCAGAAATATCTTGTCATTATAACTGTTGATTGTTAGTCTGTGCCCAACATCTGGGTTTGGGTCCACTTCCTGAAACATCCCACACTGTCTGATAGCTCAGTTTTTTGTGACTGTTCCTTTGACCACATTATTTTGTTTAGCGCCAAAGCTTCCATATTCAAATGCCAGTGTTCATAAAACATGGTTTAAATCAATGGTAAATGGACTGGTTATTATATAGCTCTTTTCTACTCTGTCTGAGCACTCAAAGCACTTCACCCAATCACACAAGCACTTTTTTCTGAGGTCTTAAGTATCTACCATTCATACTCCGATGGATGCATCGGAGAGCAACATGGGGTTAGTATCTTGCCCAAGGATATTTGGCACACAGCCTGGGATCAAACCACCAACCTTCTGGTTAGTGGTTGACCTGCTCTGCCAACTGAGCTACTGCCACCCCAATCATCCCACTACATGGCAAGGTGTGAAGAGCCAACGCTGGGAAAACTCTGTAACTGACAAAACAACTCTGGGCCTAATTGCCATATTGTGAGGGAGAAAGACAGCTGAGGTTAGAGGTGAAGGGACCTGTACCTGGTGAAGCTCGTTAGCTTGCAGAGGCTGGGTCAGCTGATTGCAGTCGTCTGCTGTTAGTGCTGCTGCGCTGAAGGACAGCAGAGAGATGAGCGCAAAAGCCCGGTGTGTTGCAGGCATGGTGGATAGCTGTCAACTGCTGTTTTCCCTCACATCTGAAATACCTGGCATTTAGAGGCACGCTATTACAAAACCTACTATGTTGTGCTGTACTTTGCTCTGTACAGCAGCTAAAAACTCCACTGGATTGAAGAATTCTGGAAAGCTGAATTGTGCAAACATGGTGGAGGCACATAAGCAAACATGTCACTTATCAGCTGTTTGAGTAATGTCTGCGTGTTGTTTTGCCAACATGTATTGACCTGCAACAAACTGCCGAGCATAACTAAGTCCTCCCGGGTTTCCCTACTACAGCTGTTTTCACATAGTGAGCCTGTGCTCATACTTCACATTCTTTTAAACATTTGAGCACAAATTTGGGCATGCATAAACCGAAAATACATGCCTGTTCATAGTGAACGGAAGGCAGAAAACAGCTTTGGTGTGTACAAAGTTTATAGGCCTATAGAATTATTTTGGCATTTGAATCACAGCTACATTAGGTGAACCTGTTTAAATATGAAGTTTCAACTCATAAGACCTTTTATAATCTCAAATATATTTTGACCACCTACTTCTCCAACTGCTATGACTCTGTTGGTTTACGCAAGTTTACCCTTTTTTGAATTTGTTGTTGTTGTAGACAACAACAAATAAACAAACACCCATAGATGAATTGGATGGATGGATGGAGACTGAAAAGATTCGGCATGAGCCCCCGCATCCTCAGGACCTTCTATCACTGTGCCATTGAGAGCATCCTCACTGGATGCATCACCACCTGGTACGGCAACAGCACCGCTCACAACCGCAAAGCTCTCCAGAGAGTAGTGCGGTGCTCTGAACGGATAATTGGAGGTGAGCTTCCCTCCCTCCAAGACATCTACAGGAAGCGGTGCCTGAGGAAAGCGGGGAGGATCATCAAGGACTCCAGTCACCCCAGCCATAAACTGTTCAGACTACTTCCATCAGGAAGGAGGTTCTGCAGCATCCGGTCCCGTACCAGCAGACTGAGAGACAGCTTTTTCCATCAGGCCATCAGACTGCTGAACACTTCATAGACACCTCACCCTCACTACTGGAACTTCAACATTATGCACTCCATACTGTATATAAATACCACTGTTTTGCACATACCAACCTCTGTATATTTTATTTTATATATCTTATTTTATTGTTTACTTTATTTCATTTGTAAAACATGTATATACATACTATATACACACTCAAACACACACACGTAGAAAAACATATTTAGTATACACATTCAGTAATGTATATACCTTTACATATTGTACATATATTTATTACTTTTTAGATTAGCCATTTTTATATTTTGCTTGTTTTACATTATTGTATTTTGCACAACTCTGTTGCTTGTGAAGCTCGCACACAAGAATTTCACTCACATGTACTGTACCAGTGTACCTGCACATGTGATGTGACAATAAAAGTGATTTGATTTGATTTGATTTGGATGGATGTTCTCCCCAGCTTCTGCAGACTCTTTCACGTCTGTCACATGTCCTCAGGGTGAACTTGATCTCATCTGTGAAAAACACCTGGCGCAATATGCCAATTTTGGTATTTAATGGAACATGCCAGTCTGGCTCAACTGTAACAGGTGTAGGACCCACTAGAGGATGTTGAGACCTCGGGACACTCGTGAAATCTGTTTCTGATTGTTTGGTCAGAGACATTCACAAAACCGGCGTGCTGGAGGTCATTTTGTAGGGCTCCAGCAGATACTGGTCATATTGATGGGTTAAAGACCTTCTATAGTCCTGTCCAGCTCTTCTAGGGTGACTACAGGTCTCCTGGAATCTCCTCCATGATCTTGCTGGGAGACAAAGTGTGAACAAACCTGACATGATTTGACATAGATTTGAAAACTGCGTTTTCGTCTGAAAACGCTCCGAGTCCACACTAGCGTTTTCAGTCGTTTTCACAGAGTTGTGCGTCCACATTGAAACGGCCCAAAACGCTTACGTTCCAGTCCTGCGCATGCGCAAAAGCGAGTGAGTACAAACTGATATTAATCTTTTTTAGGGCTGTCAAAATTGAGAGCAATCAAAACAACTGCTGTATAATGCCCTCCGCTATCGTTGTTTAATTGGTCACATGACTGCATCACATGCCTAAAGTGTGTCATCGTTTTAGAAAGTCTGTGTTTTTGAGTGTCCACATTGCGGCAGAACAGCTCCATTTTGAAATGTATGTGTTTTCAAGAGCGTTTTCAAAACGTTGCATTTTTCCTTGAGGAAAATGCCATCTCAGTGTGGACGGGAGGCCAAAACGGAGAGAAAACAATGCGTTTTCAAACGAAAACGCACTAGTGTGGACGTAGCCATAGTCATGTCTCCTCCTGGAGGAGCTGGACCACCTGTGCAACCTCTGTAGGCTCCAGGTATCGCCTCATGTAGTCAGTAGTTACACTGACTCTGATCCAATGCAAACACTAGTGAGAAACCAGAAGTCAGAAAAGAGTGCATTGGAGGCTGATTGACTCCAATCTGTGTGCCTAGTCTGTGGGAACCAGAATTTTGGCTGGTTGTAGGTGGTCAAATATTTATTTTACATAACTTATTCTCAGTTCCCACCCTTGACTCCACTACCAGTACATAAGGTAGGAGCTGAAAACTTGAGTCTGATGAGAAAGACTCTGTGGAGTAATTGCACCTGTGGAATAGCCTGCCTTTCTGGAACTGAGGCGTTTATTAACACTGACATTGTGTTTGAAGTCTTCATCTTTGCTTATGCTGTAAATAAACCTTTTGATCTTTTAAGTTAAAAGTCCTGCACTTGAGTCCAAATTGCTTTAGTGGCCTTGACATAAAAAGTGAAAACCTGCCATTCCACTATCTTACCAGCAATCATTTAGTTAGTTTTGTGATCCACAAAATGAATGATCAACATGTGCATAAACAATAGTGTTTGATGTTTTTTGTTTTATGACTGAAAAAAATACTTTTCATCTTCCCCAAAAGGTTGATTCTGTTCATCTGGATGTCGTGTTTTCAGTGCAAAAAAAGTTTCGGAATGGAGTCTAATAGGCGATGCCTCATCACATGAGCCACATACGATGTGCTGCCTTCCCCCATAAATCTGCAGCTGTGGTTTGGAAAGGACCCATCCTGCCTCCTGTGTACAGTCCCAGCAACACTCAAGCACATGTTGGTTGGTTGTAGGACTAGCCTTACTAAGGGCAGATACACATGGAGATACAACCAGTTCCTCAGGTGTCTTGCTGAAAAAGTTGAGTACAAGAGGGAATCCATCAATGCTCAGCCTTTCACAAACCAAGAGGAGCATCAGCATCCATTAGCATTTGTCTGGGACGGGGACAAGCTGAGGACTAGCCCTTCAACCCCGGATGTGGGACCACTGAAGGTCGCCAGGGATTGGCAGATGCAACTCGACTTGGATCAGAGACTCATTTTCCCCACAGAGATCTTAACAACTACTCTGCGACCAGACCTCATCCTTTGGTTTAACTCCCAAAAACTTGCTTACGTCATTGACCTGACGGTACCATGTGAGGAAGCAATTGAGGAAGCATTTGAGTATAGGAAGCTGCGGTATGCAAACTTGGGAGCTGAGGCAGAGGACAGAGGCTGGAAGATCAGGGTGCGCCTGGTGGAAGTGGGGTGCAGGGGCTTTGTTGCCAGTACAACAGCAAAACTACTTATAGAGATTGGAGTCAGGAGACAGCTGCAACGGCATGCTATAGGAGAGTTAGCTAACACTGCTGAGAGGACCAGTCATTGGCTATAGCTGCAGAGGGCTGACAACACATGGGCAGCCTAAGGCAGTCAGCTAACCGTGAGACACATGCCCAGGCTTGATCAACTTTTAGTGGGCCTGTCTCAGCAGAGGGTGTCATGTGATAAAAGGCCGAAACACCCTGTTAAGTTGAGGCACATAACTGATGATGTGTCCTGCTGGTAAAGCTTCCAGTTCTCCATTAGAAGTGATGCAATATCAGGGATTGTAACATCTAGTCCTTTTATTGAATCAGACTTTCAAATTATTCACAAACTGAAGAAATGTTTTCTTTTGGGTGAGAAAGGTGTCTTCTAGGCCATTTGGAGCGCATGCAAAAGTGAAAATCGGGTTGTTTTTGTACAACTTCAAAAAGATGGCTGTAATTATTTAAAGAAGACACAGACAAATATATTTATGTATGAATACGATAGAATTAAGCATAACCATTGTGGGTAAACAGGATTTGCAGATGTTTGACCTAAGACTGCAGTTTGCCTATCGCTCCAACCGGTCAACAGATGACACCATCGCCACCACCCTACGCCTTGCCCTCACCCACCTGGACAATAAGGACACATATGTGTGATTGCTGTTCATAGACTTCAGTTCAGCATTCAACACAATCACTCCTCAGCACCTGATCAGAAACTAAGCCTACTGGATTGCAATACCCTACAACAGATAGTGAGAGCAGCTGAGAAGATCATTGGAGCCTCTCTTCCCTCCATCACGGACACTTATTGCAGCCACTGCATCCGCAAAGCCACCAGCATTGTGGAGGACCCCACACACCCCTCACACACCCTCTTCACCCTGCTGACTTCTGGAAGGAGGTACCGGAGCATTCGGGCCCTCACTGCCAGACTATGGAACTGTTTTTTCACCCAAGCCATCAGACTCCTGAACACTCAGTGACTGGAGTGACACACACACACACACACACCTTCAGACACCAAGCTACTTTTTGCACATTACTCAATTTTGCACATTTCCATTGTCCTGTTCTGTCTAGTGTTGCACTGTCTTGTCTTGTTTTTTTTTTCCAATTTTTGCACATTGCACTTTATGTAATCCTGTGTTTGTCTGTCATATGTAGCACCAGGGTCTTGGAGGAATGTTGTCTCAATTCACTCTGTACTGTACCACTGTACATGGTTAAAATTAAACAGACTGTTCATAGCCTGTACATAGCTTGTACACTTACTACAACCTGTACATACTTATAGTTATAGCATATTCATAACATACCTTTATACCGTGTACATTGTAACATAGATCCATCCATCCATCTTCATCCACTTTATCCTGGGCCGGGTCGCGGGGCAGCAGCCTAAGCAGAGATGCCCAGACCTCCCTCTCCCCAGCCACCTCCTCCAGCTTATCCGGGGGAACACCAAGGCGTTCCCAGGCCAGCCGAGAGATATAGATCCATATTCTGTAATATATCTGTATTATTGCTAAAGCACTTTCTGGATGGATGCAAACTGCATTTCGTTGCCTTGTACTTGTGACATGTGCAATGACAATAAAGTTGAATTCTATTCAGACTTCGACTCCACGTTAACCTGTGCCGGTGTTTCAGGTTCCTCTCCTCTCCAACCTGCTCGATGGACTTCCGCGGATGGTCCAGGACAGAGCTGGCCCTCCTGACCAGTTTGTTGAGTTTCCCCCGTCCCTCTCTGCCATTCCACCACTCCAGCAGACCACAGCATAGAAAATAGCAGACGCCACCACAGTGTCGTATTGTGTTTCTCCACAGAGTGACGGACCAGGAGAGACGATGGACACTGAGATAACTACAGAGCACTTTAAAAGCCAACGGGGGGGTTCATGGTCTTTGGTTCATGTTTAATACAGGGTTCGTACACCTTTTTCAGGGTCAAATTCAAGCACTTTTTAAGCACTTTCAAGGTCCATTTTCAACTTTTTCCAGCGCATCCCCCCCCCCTTCAATTCACATCACCTCAGTAAGACCATGTGAAAATTAAAACAAATCATCCTAGGTGAACTTAAACACCTTTGTTCCCCTTTTGTTATAACATAGAAAAACGGACCACAGAAAAATACTGCAAAAGGAAAAGGTTGTCTTAGATACATATAGTAAACTCAAAAAACATATTTCACTTAAAAAATTAAGATGTGCAAATGTGAACAAATCAACTTGTTAGAGATATTCATCTTCTGTTGAAAAAATGAAAAAAGAAATTATTAAGTCTTCTCATCAGATATTGATGCTTCTTTCCTGTATGAGAAAAAATAGGAGACAGATGTTTGTTTGTTTTTTGAGTTAATTCCCAATAAACCTAACTGTAAGATGGTTAACTACATTGCTGTCTGTATTATTGCTGAAGTCCTAAATGATCACCTTTAAAGTGTTTGTGCTAATAACATCATGTACAGTAAGACAGGCATGAAGAACAGCACTGACTGAGAGGCTTTGAACAGATAACATACTCAGTTCAGTTTAATATATACGACTTAAAGAATGCACAAGCATTTACCTAAAATCTACTTATTTAATCTATCATCAGTGATATTATTAGGTACAATTATAATGTATTGTTCATCTCCCTTAAATGAACAGGCAGCCTTAATGTATGAAATATCCATATACAAAAAGACATATTTGTCTACTGCCTCAGTGGCTGATGCTGCCCCACAGGCCTCAGTGTGAGCTTGAAGCCATTTATAATGTTTAAGTAGTTTAATGTGTCGGTGTTGACGATAAACACATTTTGAATGAAAGCTGGGGAACTTGGTAGCACAAAAACAAGTGACTATTCTTTGTGACCATATGGATCGGTCCCTCATATTACCATTATTTCACCCAGCACAGGGATAAACCCTGCAGGTATGACAACAGCAGGTGTATCACTCCTAACGTTTTCCACCTGGAGACAGCATTTACACTGAAATCTGCCTTTAGTGGCTTTATTGCAGCAACTGTGACATTCACTTGTAGAACTGACACACAAAACAAAACAACGACTACACTACACACTAACTACACAAGACAACACACTAACTTGAGACTCCAAACACTGTAAACGTCACGAGTCTCTCACCTGTGAAAACTCACTTTCTCCCTTTCTTTCGCTCGCTCACTCCTAAAACTTCCCCCTCTTCCTAAACAACCAAATCTCAGGTTTCCATATATAATTTTGATTGTTTGACACAAATAGGGAAGGGTGTTTTTTTTCCTTTTTTGCTCACAAGCGTTGAGTGTTTGCTAGTGCTGTCCTTAGAAAACGCAGTTTTTACCGTCTCTTCCTGTAGTAAACGCCTGTTTTATTTAGGAAAAAAACATGGCGTGTACTTTTGATCATAACTCTGGTTTTACGTGGCCTATCAACACAGTTTAAAAAACTGCGGTCAAGTGAGCCCTCACTTGCAAAGTCACAGTCAAGCTAGCCGCCCCGCCAGCTGCACCTAAAATGTGGTTGCACTACTCTTACGCATATTACGGTATGGATGCCGACTGGCTTAGAAACGCAGTCTTTTGTGTCCTGACACTATTTAACTTCACAATCCACTCCGTTTTGGTTCATCTCCACTTTTCCCCTTGTGATCCACAGCCAAGATTACTGTACGAATCAGAGAAAATTAACAATAAAATTTGCCTAATATACAGCACTGTACTTTTAATATCTTCATCTTTGACCTCAGATTACATATAAACTGTAAGAGGTGCCGCAGATATCTCACTGGATTCTGACTCTAGGCCATCTCCACTCTTCACCCTGTGATCCACAGACAAATTTACTGTACTGTTTTTGAGAAAATTAATAGTGAAATTTTTCCATTTTGCTTTACTGTACTCTATATATTCCCAACTTTGACCTCAGATTACAGGAAAACTGTACGAGGTGCCGCAGATATCTCACTGGATTCTGACTCTAGGCCATCTCCACTCTTCCCCCTGTCATCCACAGACAAATTTACTGCACGGTTTTCCAGAAAAATTATATTAAACTTTGCACAATTTACTCTACTGTACTCTACATATTCTCATCTTTGACCTCAGATTGCAGGAAAACTGTACGAGGTGCCGCAGATATCTCACTGGATTCTGACTCTAGGCCATCTCCACTCTTCCCCCTGTCATCCACAGACAAATTTACTGTACGGTTTTTGAGAAAATTAATAGTGAAATTTGCACAATCTACTCTACTGTACTCTATATATTCTCATCTTTGACCTCAGATTACAGGAAAACTGTAAGAGGTGCCGCAGATATCTCACTGGATTCTGACTCTAGGCCATCTCCACTCTTCACCCTGTGATCCACAGACAAATTTACTGTACGGTTTTTGAGAAAATTAATAGTGAAATTTGCACAATCTACTCTACTGTACTCTATATATTCCCATCTTTGACCTCAGATTACAGGAAAACTGTACGAGGTGCCGCAGATATCTCACTGGATTCTGACTCTAGGCCATCTCCACTCTTCCCCCTGTCATCCACAGACAAATTTACTGTACGGTTTCTGAGATTGCTGTGTTAACAGAGTATGACAGAGGCTAAGAAAATATACTGCCTAAAATATTATCAAATTTAAACAAGAAATTACAAAATTTCCACATTTGCTGTCATTGCCGTGTGTTCAGTAGAGCATTATTTAGTCATAAAAAATACATATCATTGAAATATCATCAGTAAAAGAAATACTCTCACTATGTAAGACAGGTTAGCAAATTCAGTTAATAAATAGTGTATCAAATCTATACAGACCTAAGCAGACCGATCCAGGCGGGAGAATCATTTCTTGTTTGCATTTTTGAGAACACACATCAGGATGGCCTCCATATCACTGCCACGCTGGAAGAACCTCTCCGCGCAACAGGCTTTGGCCTTGCTTCAGGAAATGGACGAAGCAGATTCTGATGGAGGAGAGGTTTCATTTGTCCAGCAGGCAAATGACGCCTCCTCAGAAGAATCTGAAAAGGAGACGGAACAAGAACCCAACATGCCTCCACGGAAGAGGCCCCGTGGTACTGGGAAGCCCAGCCAGAGCCACACGGCAAAAGACGGCACTGGGTAGAGGAGGACATTGGAATGCCCAGTGCAGAAGCAAATCGTCCGTGCTTCACTGCACAAGCTGGACCCACAGAGTCTGCTAAGGTTTGTCACTGCCATAGTAGATATGATATTTATATAAACCCATTTAGAGTGAGGTTCATGTAAATTTACCATTTTCTATTTGTTTATCTTCCGACAGCGTAAGATTCCAAGTGTGCTCCAAAGCTTCCTTTGCCTTTTAGACGTGGGAATGCTGCAGACCATCAGAGAGTGCACGGCACATCAAGCCCGCAGAACAGAGCCGGACCGGAGTCATTCTAGTGTTAAACAATGCCTTTTATTAGAACATAAGCATTTAAATGGAGTAATTGTATTTGAATTAGTTAAATATGAATGGGCAACTCAGACCATGACAAGACTGCATTTGCTCTAAGAAATTAATAAAAAAAATTTAGACATATTGTTGTCATTATTTTTAGTCTTCAATTTTATGTGTTTTTTTCTCTAAGATAGTATCAGAAGATGCTCCTCGACCATGAAAAAAACCATCTGCATGTATTCTTTCACTACATCCATGATTCTCCTCTGTGGTCTTCCTCATTCATCCTGTTTGGAGCTTAATGTTCAACATCCTTTATCTATTAAAATTACAGAAGGGTAAGAAAATAATCATCAGAGCAGGAATCATGATAAATGATAGATTACCAGTACATAAAAACATATCATTTGCATAATTTCTCTGATAACGCTGCATTGGATGGGTTTATTAACGGTAGGCTGAAATTGTACTACAGTCTGCTGATGAGGAACTATTTTTAGTGTTGAATAAAAAGTCCTCCACAATCTGTATATGAATTGTCATTAAAACCATAGAGATTATTACTTGTAAAGGAATAAAAGTGGGACAATGCCCATCAACATATAGTGTATATTTTTGGAAACATTACAAAGATACAGGTAATTCTGGGTTCACCGGAATTGCAGATTAGACTGGTGGACAACTGGTGACAGCATCAGTGACAGGGATGCCAAAAGGAAGAACAAATTAATCATCAAGGCTGGAAGCAGAATTAGGAGGCGTCAGAGTCAGCGAGGGTCAGAGATCAATGAACAAATTGCCCACCTTAATGGATAATGCATCACCCTCAAAAGGATTCAAACTCTTGGCCATGAAGAACAGTTCAGGAAACTTATTTTATTGTTTCGTCTGTGAAACTGTATAAATGAAATGTAAATTATGTTAAAGGCAAACACATTTGTAAGCCATAAGAAACAAACATGCTTTGCATTATGCCTTTAAACATCTGTATAGATTTGATACAATATTTATTAACTGAATTTGCTAACATGTCTTACATAGTGAGAGTATTTCTTTTACTGATGATATTTCAATGATATGTATTTTTTATGACTAAATAATGCTCTACTGAACACACGGCAATGACAGCAAATGTGGAAATTTTGTAATTTCTTGTTTAAATTTGATAATATTTTAGGCAGTATATTTTCTTAGCCTCTGTCATACTCTGTTAACACAGCAATCTCAGAAACCGTGCAGTAAATTTGTCTGTGGATCACAGGGGGAAGAGTGGAGATGGCCTAGAGTCAGAATCCAGTGAGATATCTGCGGCACCTCGTACAGTTTTCCTGTAATCTGAGGTCAAAGATGGGAATATATAGAGTACAGTAGAGTAGATTGTGCAAATTTCACTATTAATTTTCTCAAAAACCGTACAGTAAATTTGTCTGTGGATCACAGGGTGAAGAGTGGAGATGGCCTAGAGTCAGAATCCAGTGAGATATCTGCGGCACCTCTTACAGTTTTCCTGCAATCTGAGGTCAAAGATGAGAATATGTAGAGTACAGTAGAGTAAATTGTGCAAAGTTTAATATAATTTTTCTGGAAAACCGTGCAGTAAATTTGTCTGTGGATGACAGGGGGAAGAGTGGAGATGGCCTAGAGTCAGAATCCAGTGAGATATCTGCGGCACCTCGTACAGTTTTCCTGCAATCTGAGGTCAAAGATGAGAATATGTAGAGTACAGTAGAGTAAATTGTGCAAAGTTTAATATAATTTTTCTGGAAAACCGTGCAGTAAATTTGTCTGTGGATGACAGGGGGAAGAGTGGAGATGGCCTAGAGTCAGAATCCAGTGAGATATCTGCGGCACCTCATACAGTTTTCCTGTAATCTGAGGTCAAAGATGAGAATATGTAGAGTACAGTAGAGTAAATTGTGCAAAGTTTAATATAAATTTTCTGGAAAACCGTGCAGTAAATTTGTCTGTGGATGACAGGGTGAAGAGTGGAGATGGCCTAGAGTCAGAATCCAGTGAGATATCTGCGGCACCTCATACAGTTTTCCTGTAATCTGAGGTCAAAGATGAGAATATGTAGAGTACAGTAGAGTAAATTGTGCAAAGTTTAATATAAATTTTCTGGAAAACCGTGCATTAAATTTGTCTGTGGATCACAGGGTGAAGAGTGGAGACAGCCTAGAGTCAGAATCCAGTGAGATATCTGCGGCACCTCTTACAGTTTATATGTAATCTGAGGTCAAAGATGAAGATATTAAAAGTACAGTACTGTATATTAGGCAAATTTTATTGTTAATTTTCTCTGATTCGTACAGTAATCTTGGCTGTGGATCACAAGGGGAAAAGTGGAGATGAACCAAAACGGAGTGGATTGAGAAGTTAAATAGTGTCAGGACACAAAAGACTGCGTTTCTAAGCCAGTCGGCATCCATACCGTAATATGCGTAAGAGTAGTGCAACCACATTTTAGGTGCGGCTGGCGGGGCGGCTAGCTTGACTGTGACTTCGCAAGTGAGGGCTCACTTGACCGCAGTGTTTAAAAACTGGTATATAGTTTGAAGTCAGTACTTTTGACAAAAGTTGAAATGGAGACTCTGGGTCCGTCGAAAGCCTTAAGTTGGCTAGCTATGTATCGGGCTAATGTTTAAAGCTTTCACTTGAGTAAAGTAACTCATATTACTGCTACTGCTAAGTAATGTTAGCTAAGTTCACAGCATGCTCCATAGATCTCCATGCCATAACTAACTGCTATAATAGCGCTGCCGTATTGCATCACACTCAGTGCATTTCAATCATTTATCCCGCGGGTTTGATAGCTAGCGAAATAATAATCATAATTTTAAAAAATAGCATGTGTAACGTACATGTACTGGAAAATTATTTACTAGCACTCACCTATCATGCGACTGGAGAACGCAAACTCCGCTATTGTCGTTTTCTGTCAAACACTCATTAAAACAGCAACCTCCAGGTATGTTAGCGCACTCATTCCCGACTGTCCGGGGGAGGGTCACACATTAAAACAGACAGCGGTGCAAGGCAGCCCAGGCAGAGAAATTTTGCTTTTACATTTTGCGACTCATTTTATTTCTCTATCTGATAAGAAAACTATTCAGTCAGATAGTTATTTGTGGTGAATGAAATACAGTTACACTTTCAAGCACTTTTAAGCACCACATCTGAAATTCAAGCACTTTTCAAACCTTGAAAAGACAATATTAAAATTCAAGCATTTTCAAGGATTTCAAGCACCCGTACGAACCCTGTTAATAACTTGTCAGTTTAGAAGTGATAAAGTTAAAAAATTGGATGTAGCTTCCTGATCTGAAGAGTGAAGCCGACATGGAAGCGCATTCTCTCTAAAATCCGGCAGGTGGCGAACCCGCTGACTGTGAATCAGAAGTCCATGAGAAAACCATCACGGACCATCGCGACCATCACCGACCCCTCCCTGTGATCAGTCAGCTGGTATTTTAGCTGACAAACTGATGCTGTGGGTTCCCTGTGAGCTTCTGGATGGATCGCTAACGCTGCCGCCACAGTTCTGACGTTCCTTTGGGAAATTTGTGTCTTTGTTAGGAAAGTGAATAAATAAAGTTGGATGTGATCTTTCTGTTCGAGTTTGCTCTCAGATCTGATTGATTCAGCTTCTTTGATGCGAGAGGCTGTCCACACTCTGACACGATGACTCTTCCCTCGGAGGAAACAGTTTCTCTGAAGACTTCCCTGCAGAATGTTTGAATACCTGCTGCCACCTAGTGATGTGCGGATCGATACTGAAATATCGATTCCTCCGATACCCGTCATGTATGTTCTAGAATCGATTCTCATATTAAAATATTGATATTTTAGTAATTTAGGGTAAATTTGTAGTTTATCATTAACAGGAACACAGTGGAAAGAAACTATATCATTCGGATTGTCAACATTGGAAGGAACTACTTCCTCTTCCGCCTTTCATAGTCATGTGCGAAACACGGCTGTATAAATGTGTCGCAGCCCCTGGCGTGTGCACTCACAACAATGGCTGAGCGTAAATGGAGTCATGTGTGGACGTATTTTACCTCCACAAACAGCCAAGACGCGGTTTGCGATACATGTGGCAAGACAGTGAGGTGTTGTGGCAACACCACTGACCTCATCAAACCCCTCAGAGTAAATCATATCACAGAATATGACGAGCTTATGTTGAGGAAAACTGAAGAGGAGGAGAGGGACAGGGACAGGTGCTGCTAGGGCGAGACACGTCTCTCACGGAGTCCTTTAGTGCTGCAGGCAGGCAAGATGTTCACAACTTCAGTTTTTTTTATTTCTATATGATGATTTTGCATTATTAAGTGATAAGAACAAGTAATCTGATGTCCTGTAATCATTATGACGCTATAATTTGAGATACAATAAAAGATACAATAAATAAAATAAGTTTTTGTACAAAGTATCGGTATCGGATCAGTATCGTCGATATCACCCTGAATTTTACTTGGTATCTGATCGGAGAGGAAATCAGTGGTATCGCACGTCACTACTGCCACCTGCTGCTCACTCTCTGCATCACATCCTGCCAAACCATCAAGAGGAAGCTTTTCAAAATAAGAGGAAATACTGGATAAGGCGTGACAGCTCTGAACCAATCAGTTTGCAGCAAACCAGCAGTTTAATAACACATCACAAATCTGTACAGGAACATGAGCACACGGAGGTTTCAAAACACAAACCAGTGAGGCCAGTCTGTCCTCACCAGCAGCTTTACTGGAACACTGTGGCTACTGGGAAACACTCCCATAAATACACACGTGTGTGTTACTGCAGATATGTTTACAAGTGTCTTTATATGAATAACACGTTTATAAAAATGTTCATACAGCTTCCAAAATAATACAAAGTGATAACTGATGGAAGTACTGCAGCACTCCTACGTTTGCAGTACTATGAACGGTGCAACCAGGGCAAAAGCACGGTCACCCCTAGATTTAAGTCTAGATCTAGGCTGAGCCAGGAGTAATTGGGCTGAAGACCTGAGGGCTCGCCCAGGGACATATAGACTAAGAAGATTGACAAGATAACGAGGGGCTAAATTATTTATAATTTTAAAGGTGAGCAACAATATTTTAAATTTGATGCAATATTTTATGGGTAACCAATGCAAATCAATAAGAACAGGGGTGATAGAGGCATGCTTTCTAGTGCCAGTCAGGAGGTGAGCCGCAGCATTCTGGACAAGCTGAAGTCTGTGAAGGAGAGCAGAGTGAAGACCAAAGTAGAGAGAATTACAGTAATCCAATCTAGAAGTCACAAAAGCACGAATGAGCTTTACAAGATCTTTATGAGGGACATAGTGCTTAGCCTTAGCAATAAGGCGCAGTTGGTAAAAGCTAGATTTGATTACTGAAGACACTTGTTTGTTAAATTTGAAAGAGCTATCCAGCAGGACACCTAGGTCACTAACTGAGTCAGAGAAAGAAGTGGCAAAGGAACCAAAGGTATCAGCTAATAGGCCCCTAGGGATATGGTTGCCAAACACCACAATCTCCGTTTTCTTTTCATTCGGGATAAGGGAATTGTCTGAAAGCCATTCTCTGACTTCTCTCATGCACACAAGGAAGCAGTGCAACGAAGGAGCAATGTCGTCATCAGTGTTGGGTAAGTTACTTTAAAAAAGTAATTAATTACTAATTACTTAGTCAATATTGTATTTAAAATACTTATCTAATTACTGTGTCAGAAAAGTAACTTAATTACTAAATAAGTAATTAAACTAAATACTTCTTAAAATCCCTATAAATCTTGAGTGGACAAACAATAGAAATTAAACTCTTTAAATAATAAATAATTTTTTTAAAGACGGAGACTCTACAGCAGCGGTCCCCAACCTTTTTTGCGCCACGGACCGGTTTGTGCCCGACAATATTTTCACGGACCGGCCTTTAAGGTGTCGCGGATAAATACAACAAAATAAAACTAGTACTGGTACCGAAAAAAGAAGATTTATTCATAACACACGTGAAAAGACCCAGGAAAACCGAGTTAACGAAAAAAAAACGATAACAAAATAACGCTAAAAACCGATCAAAACCCTGAAAACCATACATTTCACACCCGAGTCTCAACTCTCGCGGCCCGGTACCAAATGACTCACGGACCAGTACCGGTCCGTGGCCCGGGGGTTGGGGACCGCTGCTCTACAGTGTAGCCTGCAATCATTTTTTAAGCTCACCTTCAGATGCTTTCTGTGCAGCTGAAGTAAAATCAAGTTTTGCCTGCTTAGCAGGAGTTGCCGCGGTGTTATCCATGGATGATGAACAAGGATCACTCAGAAGTGTTCGTCTATGCTCTGGTGTCAGGCGCTTCAGTAGATTTACTCGTGCTATTAACAGCAGCCGATAGTTTTTTCTCCCCAGGACATAGCTTACATATTACTGTAATATTCTTGTCTGCTTGTTTACGAAAAGTGAAGAGACGGGAATATGTCCATTTCATAAAACAGCCACACGCTTCAGCCGAGTCCGACATCTTCCGCTTTAGAATACGACTATGCAGCAAACTGGCGCGAAATGACGTGCAGCTGCACTACAGCGATGTTAAAGCGGCAGAGTTTACTTTTACGTTTAGAAGATAAATTATTGAAATTAAATAATGATATTCAGCGAGTTTAATTATTTTACAATGTAACGCAAGTACATTGTAAGTAACTGTAATTAAAATACCTAAAAATGAACAGTAATTAGTTACTCTACTTTTTCAGTGGAAAAGTAATTTAATTACAGTAGAACACTACACTACACTACTTAGTAACGCGTTACACCCAACACTGGTCGTCATCATCTAATTGAAAATATATTTGTATATCATCGGCATAGAGGTGATAAGAAATGTTATATTTTTCAAAGATTAAGCCTAGGGGGAGCATATATAATGAGAATAACATTGGGCCAAGCACAGAGCCTTGGGGCACACCACAGCATAAGGGTGCAGTTGAGGAAGAATAAGTACCCAAGGTAACGGAGAAAGACCTGTTCAAAAGGTATGATTTGAACCAGTTAAGGGCTTCACCCCGAATGCCCACAGTGCATTCTAACCTCGTTAATAAAATATTATGGTCAACCATATCAAAGGCTGAGGACAAATTGGTTTCTTTTTTTACATAGCACTTTATCAAACTGTTGTTTGATAAAGAGTTACAAGTATACTACAGAGTTACAAGTATTATACTAGTAGTAATATAGCATCCACCATCTCCTGCTTGCATATTTCTGAAAAACATCTTAGTAGTGTGGCAGCCGTCGGATCGAGCCAGCCCTGCAAACCCTGTGGATGGACGATGCAGTGGACAGTGGGAGGAAGCATCCTAAAGCTCTTTGCAGACAACCCTGTGTGATTTTCCACTCGCCGACCAGAAAAGACAAACCGCAGGTCTCAGTTGCAGCATCCCATCCACCCATGTCTGATTTTGCTCGGGCAGATTCAGCACGCTGCCAGAGACTTCCTGTAATCTATTACAGTTGTAAAAGAAACGGGCCAGGAACAGGTCACTCTTTGAATTAGGACAGCCTTTGTCACGTCACTGTGACGTGATTGCCTCCAAATACGGCATTTGAAGCATCCTTCCCCCTGAATTCAGACACAGCTGTAGACCGCCAGTTTAAGACTGAGGCAGGCGTCTCATCCGTCACTTTACATGCAGACGTGTAGAACTGACCAATGAGATGCCTGCGTTTAGATGTGACCAACTGTGTTCACAGTTTGATTTGTTCCGCATGTTGCAGCTTGTTTACTTCAATTTAATTTTCAAGGCACCGAATTTCTATGATGACATTGTTTGTGTGATTAGATGTGTAATCCCAGTCGTCACTGAAGCCGGCTCTCTGTCACTTAGTCTCTTCTAACTTTATTTAAACACATCCGCAGGAACAGCGCTGCGGGTTACCTGTTACTGAGTCACACGCACGTGACACCTTCCTCCTTTACCTATGTGAGCTTCATCTAGTATTTGAACTGACAGGTTAGAGAAGGTTACTGATGCAGCACTGAGCAGTTCCTTCGATGGCGTGCAGACTCCCTGCAGGGTCTGCCTCCTTCTCACCGCGGGCTGGCCGACGGTGTCGGGAGTCGGGAGAGCCTGCATCTCCATCGCCTCCGCCAGCTCCTCCCAGCTGCTGCTGCTGCTCTGCTCCAGAGTTTCCACGGAGCCTCTCGCCATCCGGACCACTTCCAGGATGATCACTGATCCAAATGTCTGGTCTCCTCGGGAACCAAACTGAGTGGGGGGTGGTCTGGCACTTCCTGGGTCTCTGCGATGCTGCTGGACAGGAAGCTGGTCTCCAGAGACTTCAGGAGCTGCAGCCGACCTCGTAGAGTGGCTCAGGCAGGTCAGGAGACTCCAAGCGCTCCTCGAACGAGTCCTGCTGGACCTTCATGGGCTGGAGACACACACGAGACACACCAGAACACAGAGAGATGGGATCGGTCCCAAGGTTAAACCCCGCCCCCCCAGCGTTTACTACAGGCTCACGAGTGAGACGAGAGGAAGGACAGAGTACTTACAAAGTACATGGAGAGAGTTCTCCGGTCGTGTAGTTTCCTCTGCAGGGGGAAGGCAAAGTACAGATAACGAGTTTGTGCATTTGACCTGTGAGAGTTTACTGAGCATGCCTGAGAAACAGCTGAGAGAGTTGGACTCTAACTAGCGTCTGATTGGCCGACAGCATACTGCTGCTGTTGCTCTTGTCTCCTCTGATGGGGACGAGTGGCATCGTTCCGAACTTCTGCTTGGAGATTCCAGTGGGGGAGTGGCGGCGCAGCACCGGAGGACCCGAGTCATCGTTCTGCAACAGAAGCACATCCATGATGGCCAGCACAGGAGCGACGGCTGATCCCAGACCAGCGTGCAGGTAAACGTACCTGAGCTCTGAGAAGGCTTGTGATCCAATCCCACAGCTCAGCCTCGTTGCTGCAGCACAGGTACCTGGTGGAGGGGAGGGGCAGATACTTTTGATTTCATGCAAAACTGAAACGCTCAGAGCTTTTATTTTAATGCACAACGTCCACGTGTGACTGAGTCAAGCATCAGTTGCTGCAGGTGAGTGTGACGCTGAGGAGGACAGGTGAGCCCTGATACTTACAGCTGGTGTTTGTCTGACATCACTGTGAAGCCCCACCTGCAAAGGAAACACACAAGACATCAGATAATGGCCATCAGCCTCTGACGCTCACTGCTCAGTTCAGACCGCAGGAGTGTGTGAGTGTGTGTGCGTGTGAGTCCAACCTGATGTGCTGCAGTGATCCGCTGGGTGGGAGTGGCGGCCATTGGAGTCGTTGGCGAGGTGAGCTGACTCCACCTTCGATTCGCTGCAGTCTGAGTCTGACCTCATCGACAACGCTAGGATCTATGAAGCTCTCCCAGCAACACGCTACACACACCACCACACAGGTGTGCATTACAGCGTCCTAGCCAGCTTCAGTTATGTTTACAGTTGCAGCCGCATGCAGCTGTAGTTAAAGCTGCATGAAGTTATATCACGCACGAACCAAAACAGTGACAACAATGTCCTTTATGACTAGAATAACTCAGTCTTGTTGTGGCCCGTCTCACCCCAGCATGCAAACATTAAACGTATTTATTTCATGAAAGCAGTCGTTTAATAGCTGTTTATGATTCGTTATAATCATAAATAATCATTCGTTCATAATTCAGCTTCGTGTGAAGCTGTTTATCCTGGTCCCAGTGTTAGGGTCAGTGAATTCAGGTAACGGAAAGACATCATGGATATGCTGACCTCACTCCATGGTACAGGGCTCAGAGGCAGCAGCTAGACTGTCTGTTTACCCTCATGATTAACATTCACAAGGAAACTATTCGTCACACAGATGTCAAGGCAAGTTTGATCGTGTGCAAGAAGAGCTCACCCTGCACCCAATAGGTTTACCAGGGCCCCGCCCTGCAGCCAGTCCTTCAGAAGGTAATGATTTTCTTTATAAAACCACCAGCAAAGGTAAAGTGGACTATTGTTTTGCTGCTCATGCTGCATGTTTGTTGAGAGTTTACAATATCTGCAAAGTTGTTGTTCCTACTGAATCCCAGTTTTGAATAGCAGGATGACTTTCCCCTCAATAATGAAGTCATAGATCAAGCAAACTAGACAACACGATATAGTGCTCATAAAGGGACTTTTGTTTCCCTCTACGTAGTGGAGATATCAGGGATAGGCACGATTGTGGCACTGATTCAGTCTTTAGCACTACGGTTACCCCGGTGTGTCGGCCAGAACACCACCTAAAATCTCCCAGAGTATGGAAAACGGAGCTTGAGGTTCGGTTTGAGGCACTTTATTGTCACAACTCAATTCCTGTGGCTGTAAAAACAGTTGCGTGTGTGTGGTTTTCTACAAAGGAAATACACAATACAAATAAATGATAAATAAGGTGAATAGATAAGTGACATATTCAGATATAGACATAATACAATATAGTTAACATAACCATATAAAAATCAGAGCAATGTAGCAAAACCTCTACCTAAACTGTGCAAGTGAACGGCATTGCTGCGAGGTTAAGTTATCGACAGTACTTCCGGTAGTTGCACAAAATAAAAGCTTCCCTATTTTACTCCGCCGTAATGCTCTTATTGTGAAGAGCAAGCGGGAACGTGATACTTCCGGTCGAACTACGATCGTCATTTAACGATCCTCATAACAAATTGTCCGCTACAAACTCCGAATTATAAAGTAAACAATCACAATCACCAGATACAACATACAGAGAAGCTCTGATAATACAGAAATGACATATGAGAGACATATGAGAGACCTTACATGTGTCAACGAGAGCGAAACCAGGATAAGCTAACAAACTAAATTAGCATATGAAATGAGGGTGAACTCACGCGTTGCATGCGTGGCCTATACCGCTCCAACTATGAACTACATTAGCTTCGAAATGGTAAACATAGTACAGTATCAGCATAAACAAAGGCAAAATGCAACACAGGTTAATACTCACTTATCATTCACGCACACATAACATCCCACAGGAATCACTGACCCCCACTGGACCAACACCGCTCACCCCACATTAAACTGCCCACCTTACTAACCGGATGATGTCACCAGACGGTGGGCTGGCCCAAACTGACAGAAGATTGAACAGTAGATAAACATATAAACTTATAAACCAATAGAATTATTCTATGAACTTTGGGACCTTTTTATACACTCTATAACCCTACATTAATCTTGTATGACATAGGCAAAATTGCAGCACCTTGGTATCCATAACAAAAGGGATGGTTGAGTGACATTTACATATGTAAGCTTTACTTACTTCATTTCTGATCTTTAAATGAAGTAACATCCCTCTGTGACCACATGATGACAGCTCAGGTATTGGCATGAATGGCCCATCAGTGATTCTTGAGATAAGGGACAAAACATGTCCGCCAGATAAAACCCAATTTTGGGGTTAAAAATATGCATTCAAGTGTTAACCCAACTGACTAAAAGACAAACCAAGGCAATGTTTATACAACAAAAGTATGATTTTGCATTTTTTATACATATATATTTATTTTAAATGGTACAATACATTACCAGTACCTTAAAAATCCATTGTCCAGAAGCAGGTGTGATAATATTAAAATACAGAATTTTTTTTTAAAAGTAATGTAAAATTAAACATCATGGCTCTCGTCACTAAGTATTTAAGTCAATGCCTTATATAATATCAAAATATGCAATTGAAAATTTATTTTTGCACATTTTTAAGTGATTTCAATCGTGTCCAGCGTTTTTGTCAACACCATCAGATTTTTTTAAAAGTACAAAAAAAATCAGAAATTATTGTGAATAGCTTACACTCTGAGGACCCCTTTACCACTTCCTGTTTGATACACATGCCATGAGGTCACTGCTGTGATAAGTTTTTTAAATTTTTATTTCATTTATGGCATACCTTAATGATTAAATCTATGGCATACCTTAATAATTAAATCTTGCACTTCATCGACACCACAGTCGATGAAATGCAAGATTTAATTATTTCTTTTTGTAAAAAGAGCTTCATTTAGGCCATAAGCAACTGATGAAAAACAAGATGGCTTCTGGCAGAAAAACATGTGTTATGAGAGAAAGTAGGGTATTTTGTCAGCACCATCACATGTCAACACCATCAGGATTTTTGTCTGATGGTGTTGACCCTTTTCAATGGTGTTGAAATGGTGTTGACAAATGCCACAAAAGTGTGCTATTCATCAATTATATTACGTTATTTTTGTTAATATTTCAGTCATATTACTTCCGGTGTATTTTACTGCTATTTTTGTTTTACAGATGTGTCGAATATTATCGAATATGCCTTATCTTGAATTATGTATACATTATTAATCCTGTAGGAAAAAGCTTAGTCCTCTGCATTTACCCATTCACTCAGTGATGCAGTGGGCAGCTACAAATCCAGGATGGCCGCTGTTCGTTGGATTTGAACGCCCAACCTTCCGATCATGTGGCATCTACTGAGCTATCTCTGCCCCGAGAGCTGGTCTTTAAGTGATGATGTATGAATCCTGCTTCCGTGCCCAAACTACTCTGTGTTTATTAAGCCTGTTGTGCTGTTAAAATGTTTTAATGCTTTTTATCTTGTTCTATTTAATCTGAACAAGCCCCTAAAAACAGTCAGTGATCACTGTTGGCCTAACCATCAGAAAGCCTGCATTAACTTTTATCAAGTGGAAAAAAGTTAGCGTTCATCCTCCAGCTTCACTGTGTTTATGTTATGCTAACATAGCTGTGTCGCTAGCGATCACCTAACACATCATTATATACCAGCTAGTCCAACTTCAGTAACCCGACAAAAGTCACTGCTGTTTAGTTTTGTGTCTTCATTTATGGTGGAATGTAGGTGGAAACCAGCGAGCTAACTTCTAACTCAGCCACACTGATCATTTTATTAGAAATGAAAGAATTTAGACAGTTTGTAACTCTCGGTGATGCCGCAGAGTTCCCTTGACTTTGGGATGTGCAGCGGAGTTTGGACCTGGAAATGGCTAATGACATCAGATTTAAAGACCGGATAGCATTTCTATTGCTTAATACATAATTGTGTTGTGAATATTCATCCTTAATCTGTATAAATGCATATGGTTCAGAAAAATTATAGTAATTACAAAATGGTACATTTCAGGCTAGAATGGCAAAGGGGAACCTGTCAGCAGAGGAAGGAAAGAGACGGGACAGGGAGTGTCAAAAAAGGAGAAAGAAATTAACAGCCAGCCTGAGTTGAGGAAAGAGTTTCTCATAAAGGAAAGGGAAAGATCTAGAAAGAGAGTGAAAGAGGGAAAAATAAAGAACATCAGTGATCTGAAAGAAAGAGAAAAAAGGCAGAAGAGAAGGTTTTGGAAACAAGCACAGAGAGACAAAAGGAGAGAAAGTACAGCAGGGTCTAAACACACAGCCACAGAGTACTTTAGGAATCAAGGAGTAGTAGGCAGCTACTTGCTGGTGAACTATTGAGATGTAGAACTTGACATGTGCAAAAACAGAATTGTTATGATGTGTCTTGTGATATTACGTAAGTTGTTAAGGTTTAATGGTCATTTTGAAAGAAATAATATCTTGTTTTCTACTAGTGTGTCACCACCGTCAGATTTGTGTCACCACCATAATATGTCCTTGTCAATGCACCTTGTCAACTCCATAATATGGAGTTTTTGTTTATTTTTCTCTTTTGGAGAACCATATATTTTCCTCCCTCATGATCTTCCAATAAAAATACATAATTTTCTCAATAAATGTGTAATTTGCATGCTGCTAAATATGATTGTTTCTTATAGAGATTAAATACAAGCTTCTGAAAATATGTATGACTGTAACTCTAATAATAAAAAGCCAAAGAATCTTACTTTTAAACGTGGTATAATTAGTTTGAAAACATATGTGCATAAACAGTAGAACAGAGAAGCTGCTAATAGTCAAAATAGGTGAAACAAGTTAATTTAAAATATTTATTTTTGCATTTCTTTGTGTCTGATGGTGTTGACAAAAACCTTGCACTGCTCCAGCAAAAACATAAATTATTAAAAAATGTTACACCTGGGAGACTGTACCAAAACATGGTGAGACAGCCAAAACTTTGTGTAATAATTATATGTAAATATGTTTGGATAAATATGGATGGATATGTTTTTGAAAAATCAAAAAATATATTTTAGAAAATTAAAACCTGTTTTGTCCCTAATCTCAGGAATCACTGCCATAATGTTACACCAATAATAACAACATCAGTGATGTCACAAAGGTTCTCTGTGGCAGGTCGCCAAGCTGACACATTGCTAACAACTTTACAGCACCATTGTTAATATAACTTTATGGCAGCTTTATAACAGAAAGAATATTATGACATGAAAATGTTATCTTTGTGTAGATTTCGCGTTGTCTAAGAAATATATACTTTTCTCCTGTCCAAGATAGCTTTAAATATATTATTTATGGCTGGGCAGCAGATGTTGTGGGAGAATTTGGATGGGAAAGCTTGGCACATATGAACACAATATATCTTAATATACCTATCAATTTAAAGTAAATGTTAATATGATTATTAAACTCCCTATCGAAAGATTGGGAATAACTGTGGTTTTTCCTTCTTGCCTCTTCTTTTTTTCTTCTTGTTTCTTTTGTGTATATTTGGTATTTTGTTTGGTTTTGATGGCCAAATTGGGCCTCATAGTATGCGTTTTTGGAAAAAGTTAAAAAATGCAAAACATCCAAAACCTAAAACAAAACATCTCTGTTATCAATAAATGCACCTTGAGAATGATTCTTAAATTTGCATTGTTTTATAGTTATTATGATTTCAGATTTAAGCAAGTTTATTTTGTTTTTTTAATATAATTTCAGCTTCATTGTCAAAGTTTTAGATCATTTTCTTTAATATTGATTGGTTTGGTGGGAGATGTTTATGAAAAAGGAATAGAACGTAATTTTCCCCCTTAGTCCTGGGAAAGTGCACCTGAATTCATTTGAAATAAACTAAATAACAATTTCTAACATACCTAACCCTAACCCTTCCCCCTCCCCTAATCCCTGAAACCCTGACCTCAGGGTAAAAGGAGAGATCAAAGGGGATCAGGTGACTAAGTCAGGTGACTTCTTGCTGACACCAGGTGGGAGATAGAGGTGCAAAAGATGGGAGCAGGAATGGCCTGTGCATTGCATCCCTGTCGCCTTCTTCCATTCCTCCAGGAGATGGCAGTAAAAGCCTGCTTACCAAATATGATGAATGACGCTGTAGTGCCAGAGCTGCTGTTGTTTTGTTAAAAGCTAAAACTTGTCATTTAAAACGCATGGATATTTAAACAGCAGTAGAGCAGGAGCAGGACAAGACCTCACTACACTGCCAAAACACATGACTTCAAGCCTGAAAAAGGCAAATGTACGCCGAAACGTCGCGGCGAGCCCAGTGAATGCAAACGGCCATTCTAAACCCAAGTTAGGCAAGATTTAGAAGATTTGGTGCCCCCACAATCGTCAACAGATTGTTATCTGTTGGCAAGGCTCTACAGCAGGGTGGGAGGTGCTGCAACCCAACCCTACCCCTTTCCCTCCCCTAACCCCACAAAGCCTAATCTCAGGGTGAGTGATTAAATTTAAAGGGGGATGAATAAGCCAGATAGAAGTGCCAGAGCCTGGAGCAGGATCCTTGATGATAAATAGTTTTTGACATCATGCAGATAGCGTTCTTGTTAACCCTCTGACCTCCACCCTTCCCTTTTTCTCCCTCTTTCTTTACCTCTCCCTGGACATTATGATGTCATGTCTCTCCCCTGCAGCCTCCCCTCCCCCCAAATCCCATGGGAATATAACCAATTAGCCAAAGTGCTGTCCTCCCACTGAACCTCTTAACTCTCCAAACCTCCTTCAAACTTCTGATCTGTCATCTCACTATCAACTGCTTGGCAACATTCATCTGACCCCTCCAGAAGGTTCAGAGAGAAAGAGTCAGAGAGCTACACTACGTAGGTAGAAAGAGTATCTTTGTGTTGGCTTAAGAGGAATTTATATTCCAGCAGAGGTAACACGTTTGCTATCTGCTGCCTGTATTCCTGCAGAGAACTGTTGCTAGATGGAGCCAGTGTACAAAGAATGTGGTACAACTGGTATGTGGGACCTTTTTGCTTGTGCTGTTGGTAGTCCATGGAGAAGAGCAAAATTATAATATACATAAAGCTGGAATTCAAACTATGTATTAAAAACAATGAAAAGTGCCCACTGGAGCAAATGTCTGTGCTTTCTGCAACATAAATGGTATAAAAAGCATAAAAGGTGTAAAAAAGCACAGACATTTGCTGTCTAAAATTTGCTGTTTCGCTGTTCTCCCGTTTCCAGTGAATTTGGCTTTTACTCTCCTTCCTTAATTCGACCATCTTATCAACCAGTCAGCATTCGGTATACATCGTCTGCTTCCAGTAATGCTCAGTTAGGATCTTGGAGGACTGCACAGGAGCATTTTTGGGTGAAACCGCTCTCGCCACAGTGTCAGAATAGACTATGTGCACGCAGATTGACCATATATTATACTTTATTTATTCTGGGAAATGAGTGAGTGAATCCAAGCATTGTTGTGGGTCACACCCAAGAGCGTTCTCACTTATATATAAGTATATTTTGAATTAGTACCAACAGTTTAGTCCTATAATCACCAATAGTTGAGCTGACACTGTGGCTAATAATTCGATTATAAAAATAAGTTATTTGCTTTTGTCACCCTTTTTAATTGAGTAGTCAGAAATAATCAAATCCACAGTAATCTGTCATCTAAGGTCAAATAAAAGTATCTGAAATCTACTCTTGTTCGGTTCAGTTAGGATCATAAGGAGACAGGCAGTGGAAACTCAGCTTCAGGAAAAACCTCCACTCAAAATGAGACACTGACAACGACTTAAAGGAAAAAAAAAAGTAAAATGAGTGTATTAAAATTTGCCCAAAAAATGTAGGCATGAACCAAAAACATTTAAATCCTTTCAAACATTTAGTTCGACTCAATAATTCGCCCTTCAAAATGTTCAATACCGTCCCTTTAAGTGTCCACAAATGTACCAGGTACGCATATCAGTGGAGTGCACTTAATGTTCTCTATTTGGGAAGTATTTCAACATTATTTGGATTGTCTTTAGTTCACAGTTTTTCCCTCTGATGTGTCAGTTTATGTTAGGTGGTATCAAGCCTGACCCAAAAAATAAGGTAGCAACATAAGGCGCTCTGAGAGCCCAGTAAAAACGTGAATCCTGTTCCTTCGGATTGGGAGTGTCCTTTGTAGACATCTCGATTGGCGTCCAGTCCTTAGATGACACTGCTCAGTCCTTAGCAGCAGATTTCTTCCATCTAGAAAAAAAACAGCTTGCACACAAATGTGCTGTGCAATCACTTCACTTGTAAAATAAAGCACATATTTCTACCAACTCATTGTTCCTGTATCCCATTTGTACAAAATTAAATAAAAGTAAAATCAAATTTCTCTAAGTGTTATCTTTTGTCTTCACATATCACTCATCTATACAGTTCTTATTGGTCAATAAAAATATTTCAATAACAAAAATACATTTCAGTGCAAATAAAATGAAGCATGAAAAGTGTCTCATATCGTGTATTAGCTAAAACCTCACATACAGGTGCATTAGCCCAGGGAGCGCATGTTGGTACACTAGCATACTTTCTACAGGGCTAACACAGCTAAGAAATCATTAGCAGCTTCTACAATCACATTTCTAACAAAATATCATATCCTGACTGGTTTTGTACTCAGCCAGACTGTGAATCACAATCTGATTTGCAAACATACGAGACTCACCAGGTTCTCTATCATATCGAGACTATCTCTACACTCTGTTACATATTTTTTATGTACGGATTACGGGGTATGACCCCCCCCCCCCCCGGTAGTGGTGTGTGGATACACTCGGCTAGCCCGGCCACACTCCACAGCTTACGCATAAAACTACTGTGCAAATGTGAAACCAGTGATTGTTTGATCTCCACTGGTTTGTGTTTGTGGTTGACTGGTGGTACCTACGTGTGTGTGGCAGTGGTGTCCGCTCGTGGGAGCCTGTCTCGGCAGCCTCCCTGGACGCTGCCTATCCCCGAGCCCCTATCCCTTTAAAAACTAAGGCAATCGAAGCTGCTGTGCTCGAGTGGCTCTTGTAGGCTGTGTTCCCCTGGCATATTGCCCGCGTCTGCCGGCTTACATGCCAGTCGGACCTCGCTGTGGTGAGTGAGAGTTCTCCATCCTACTTAGCTGGGTTCTTGTCTGGCATATTGCCCGTGGTTTGCAGGTTTACGCAGCCAGTGGGGCCCCACTCATTTGCTCAGCAGTTAAGTTGCCTAACTTTCTAAGCGCTCCACACACCAGTAAAAAAGAAAAGAAAAAAAAAGAAACAAAGACCTAACACACTGTGTTAGCTTACCTGAGAGTCAGTGTTTTCCACTGAAGTAGAGACAGAGCATGCACGGTGTCAGGCCAGGTGGGGTTCTACCAGATCATTGATAGAGCATCCCAGGTACTGGAGCTGGCCCTCCCTGAGGTCCCTGCCACAGCAACCTCAACATTTAATGATGTCACGCTGCCGCAGCCCCTGCTGTTGCAAGTGCCACTGTTTCCAGATTTTCAGGACCTGTATGCAGGGAGTTTGAGGCCAATGGTGCCCCGCATCGATGGTCCCCTGCCTGCATACAGTTTGCTGCCATGCATGGCCAGGAGCAGATTGCCCGTGGCCCACTCCACCTAGTGGATCTGCACCACTGGTTGCACCTCGGGCTCCTTCCTGGAGAGGGCTGCATGTCTTAACAGGGACCTGAGGGTGATAGACTATCTGTTGACCAAGCTGCACAGAGCCAGGGCCACTCAGGCTTGTCTATCCAACTCGACGGCCATTTTGTCGCTCCACTTGCAGCAACTGGCTAGTCAGTTTCAGGCGAGCTCTGGGGACCCAGTGGAGCGGCTGGCTGCTTCCTTGCACCTAGCCTCGCTCATGAAGGAGCAAGCCATAGCTACTGGCTGCTCCTTAGCCTCATTTTGGGTGGCATGCCGCCACCTCTGGCCGTCACAGTCCAGCTCCGACCGGGCAACCAGAACCGCCTGATGAGGCTGCCGGTTCACCCTACAGCCACGTTTGGCCCAGCTCCTGCAGCAAGCTACAGAAAATCGCTGTGCTGCTCAGGCCAGAGTGGGGAGGCCCAGAGCTTCTGTGTATCAACCTGCCCCCGAGGCTTCCGCTTGGGGCCCTGGAGATCTCCAGCCCCAGCTGGAGGCCTCTCGTAAATGCAGCGGCCGCACACAGGGGAGGCGGGGAGTACGTGGTTCCAAGGCTCAGCCGTCCTCCAGCCGCCCCCCTCCCTCCTGACATCTCTTGGAGCCAGGCCCCTCCCCTGTCTGCACAGCACAGGGTGGCCTAGTTGGCTCTGGGGGCGGACCCTTGGGTGGTTTCCACCATGACCCACGGTTACCGCCTGAAGTTTTGCTGCAGACCCCCTGAGACGACCATCCCGGCCTTTACCTCAGTGGGTGACCCAGAGCAGGTCCTGGTGCAGCGGGAAGATCTGGCGATGCTACTGGTGAAGGGTGCCATACGGGAAGTAGACACTTGCAACCACCAAGTGGGGTTTTTTTCCCTGCTACTTCCTGGTACCCAAGCGCAACGGGGGTCTCCATCCCCTTCTGGACCTCAGGGGCCTCAATTGTTATCATCGGCCCCTAAGATGCAAGATGCTGATGGCCCCCAGTGTGCGTCAGGCCATCAATATGGGGGATTGGTTTGCCACTATCGATGTGAAGGATGCCTACTTCAAGATCCCTATCTGGCAGGGGCACTGGCGGTTTCTCAAATTTGGGTTCGAGTTGGCATCTCCCTGGCACCCCGGACCTTCATCAGGTGCATAGACGCGGCCCTAGCTCTTATGAGGCTGCAGGGCCTCAGAGTCTTGAATTACCTGGACAACTGGCTGGTTGCACCATACCACATACATATGTAATAGAGTGGAGAGATAGCCTCTCTCACTCAAAGAACCAAGGTTACAATGTAACAGTATGATAAAGACTATGTGCACCTTAGCACATGCTACTTGCATGTGGGTGGGGGAACTCCGGTATAGCGCTTCGTTTCTGGTGTGATATTCGCTCCTTTTTTAAGGTCGGGTTTTCCAAAACAAGTCAATTAAATGGATGAATCAAGCGGCGATTTACATTTCTCAAGATGTCTTGGGCATTTACCGAATATATCTGTAGATGATGTTCAGCGACTTTTGCGATATTTTTTCCCCCGTCCCTCAGAGCAAAAGAGAGAAAGGATTCAAATTTTATATTTCTCAGTATTTGTATACAGTGGTCCCTCATTTATCGTGGGTGTTATGTTCTAAAAATAATGCGTGATAGGTGAAATCCGCAAAGTAGCCAGCTTTATTTTTTACAATTATAGATGTTTTAAGGCTGTAAAACCCCTCACTACACACTTTATACACTTTTGTCAGACAGGCATGAACAATTTCGCACTTTTCTCTCTTGTTTAAACACTCTCAAAGTTCAAACCTTCATAGAAAACTAAGTCCAGTATTATAGAATGAAACCAAAGATCAAACCCTGTTTTCAGGTCCAGAACATGGGAATAGAACAGCTGACAGAAAATTCAACATCAATGAATCATTAATGAATCAATGAATCAGAAGTCCAACTTTGTGTGCGATGGTTATCTTCTTCAGAGTCACGCTGCTAGCGATCGATGTAGCAATTCTGTACTGTACAGGACGGACGGCATGGAGGAGATCGACAATGATGAACAGCGTTATAGCGAGGGACCACTGTAATTTTGAAGGTCAGTCAAAACATACCCTTCATAAATACTAATATGGTATTCACGGTTTGTTGACATGCTGTGTGTACTTCACTGTACTAGCTGATATCGACTTTACTGGGGAAACATCTGGCTTGAATGCTGAACATTTGCCTGTTTAAATCATAAGAACCGTCACTATACAGAGATGTGCTTCTGATTTTGTAAGGCGGTTCTGCTTGTGCTGAGTGATGTAAACAACCAATCGATCCACACTCGTCAAAGGTCAAAATTGATCATTTGATTTTTTTATGACACGGTAATGGTGAGTGTTCCCACCTTCTGCTCTTTGTAACTTAACGTCATCTTTCCGTTTTATTATTTTGGACATGATTTTGGAGTCAATCTTCGCAGTAACGATTGACCGCAAAATAAAGCTACCGGAAAAGTACAACCCTACATCCGGTCTTAAAACAGGAAGTTAGCATTTTCTCATGCACAGGGTCAATTCCTCACAGACAGCGTTGGGAAGGTTACTTTTAAAATGTATTCCACTACAGATTACAGAATACATGCCCCAAAATGTATTTTGTAACGTATTCCGTTACGTTACTCAATGAGAGTAACGTATTCTGAATACTTTGGATTACTTAATATATTATCATGCTTTTTTACAACTACACGAATGTACTATTGCTGTGTTGTTTATTACTTTGACTCAAGGTTATTCGCCATACCAATACCAACTAGATTTTTAAATCTTAATATAAAATGAGCAAAAGTAGGTTTATATAAAACAGGTCCGCAACTCCGAACCGTAAAGGCATAAAACCGTAAAGGGACCTCTAGCTAATATGTCGGGTTCGTGTCGGGCTCGTAGCTGAAAACTAGCTTCACTTTGTTGTCTGGGTCAACTTTGCTAGCGAGAGACAGAGAGAGGTGTTGAAAGGTTACGCCAACTGAACTTATTGTTTCGGAGCAAAACATGAACACAGTGTAACAACTGGGCTCGTCAGGCACTCTTTTTGGCTGCAGTGGTTTTTATTATATTTACATGCTTCCAGCTCCCGGTTCTGCTCGGTGACAACTCGTACTTTTCGACTCTCCTTTTTCTCCCTCCCTCGCTCACAGACACATAACGGGTATGGCAGTCCATTCTCCCTGCAGCACGGACTACACTGCCCATCAGGCTACATTCTTTAGGGTGATGCCTGTAACACTCTGCCTGTTGCCTTCATATTAAATAATTTTTGTGAATAATTTAAAAAATATATTTCTTCACGTCATTTTGCGGGCCGCAAATAGAGGTGACATGGGCCGCAAGATTGAGAAACAGACATTAGAGCCTCTTAATGTGCATTTTGTTTGGGTTTCCACCACTGTGGAATTACCAAAAATAGAGAGGGCATAGAGTAATACATGAAACAGGAAAAGACCGCTGTGTAATCCATTTATTTCAACAAAGTAACTGTATTCTGAATACCACCATTTTAAACGGTAACTGTAACGGAATACAGTTACTCATATTTTGTATTTTAAATATGTAACGGCGGTACATGTATTCCGTTACTCCCCAACACTGCTTACAGAATTTTGTATGTGTATCTGCAAAACAAAATCATTGCTCAATACCACGTTTCATGGAGCTATTCTACTTGTTAAACACAGAGGCAACATATAGAGAGAAATTTACCTTGTTCCGTGCAGATAGATGCAGTGAAAGAAAGTTACCGGGCATTGAGCAACGGTACGGTGCATTCAAAGTACATGGGAAAACTCAGTACTGAACAGAAAAGTAACACTTAAAATACAAATAAAATACCATTGCGAATAAATTAACCATGTGTTATACGTTGATTCTTTGTTTAATGCATAGCCCTGTTGCGCGCCGCTGTCCCCGTGTAAACACGAGTGCCTCACCCACATTTGTGACTAAAAACATCCCTGCAATAGAAAGTATTTAGGAGCAGCGTATGAATTAAAAGTCTGAAGACATTAAAGCCCACACAGACCCCAGGTTTTCAACAAAAAGACTGATAACACAACAGCAGCAGTGATGATGACACTGGCAAGGTTTAACATGGAGCCTGCTGACACACACAGACTTTAGCTCTAAGCTGTTACAGAGATCGTGAGCTCAGGTCACGTGAAAAAGCATGTTTCTAGTGTCCAAAACAGTACCACCTTTTTCTGTAATCATGATTAAAACCTTTACTGGGAAAAAGCTAACTAGAGGACGTCTACAGGAAGGGCCAGAGTTGTCTCTTATTTCCTGAGATGGCTGAGATCTTTCAACATCTGTCACACGATGCTCAGTATTTATTGCGAGTCTGTTGTGGCCAGTGTCATCCTCTATGCCAGACCTTCCCAAAGTGTGGGACCCGCCCCCTAGGGGGGGGCGCAGAGCCATTGGGGGCGCGGCATGAAAGAGGGGGGGAAACAAAACGCTTGGACACTACTAGCACGGGGCGGCCACAGAAACGCAAAGCAGGAGATGAAGCATCGCTGAATATGTTTCCAAACGAACCTCATTCTAAGCCAAAGACTAGAAAATATGGTGAAGCATATCTTCCCTTTGGCTTCACCTGCACAAGTGCTGAGGTAGGTCTCCCCTGCAGAATTGGTTTTCCCTGTGTCGGGAGCAGCGCTGGGCTCTTCAAATCACGGACAAACAGTATCCCACAGTTGTTTATGTTTTTGAACCCATTTTGCACAGAGAGACATTTTTTGAAAAATGTATTGATATCAATGTTGAATATTATTACACAGGAAAAAAACAACTACACGTAAAATAATCACACCGTGACGCCTCTGCCTTTCTAAATGGAGGGACAGTAACTGTGTGTGTATATGTAAGCGTGTAAAACCTGCAGACAGTCAGATTAACAGTATTTTGTCTCTATCTGCCATTCTGCAATTCATCTCATGTAAACAATAACGTGCGCACAGCGTGACCTGAAAAAAGCCACATACCTTTGACGTTGCGTGATGAACTCTGTATTCCTCGTCCACACGTAAACGCAAAAAAGGAGTTTTAAAAAATCTCCGTTTTCGGTGATTCGAAACGCCGTTTACATGTGGACGAAACAGCTGCGTTTCCAAAAATCCCCTTGTAGGTGTGGACGTAGCATAAAAGAGTTAGTAGTTTATTTTATTACTACCTGTAATTTATTGCAGATTACTTGTATTTGCTTAATTTTTTACTAAATGTTTGACGTGTGAAATAAACCGCAATGGAGCAAAATATGGGTGTGTGTGGTTGGAGGATGTGTGCGCGCGTGCATGGGGGGGGGGGGACATTTTTCTTGTAAACAAAGGGGGGCCCAGCAAAAAAAGTTAGGGAACCACTGCTCTATGCTGTTGCATGCTGGGGCAGTAGGTTGGGGGTCGCAGATGCTCCTCGGCAGAGGCCAAAGAGCATTATTAAAGCCGACCATGGGCACCAAGCAGACATCAACAGGATCCAGGAAACACAGAGACATACACAATCATAACGATTGGGAACAATCCATGTGCTGGTCGGAAAACAGCAGAAAAAATCCTTATTGAAAACTTCGGCTTCCTCAGCCTACTGCTTTGTTTACCACGGCACCGACGACGCTTTTGCCGGGAAGGTAGCGTGAGAACCTGTTATGGGTAACCTGGGATTTCCGATGCAATTGGGGCCAAGGGTTGCTGCCCACCAGCACCAAACAACACAAAGTTATGGACCAGAGGTTGGAGGTCCAGTAGTGTCTGGCTATCAAAGCTCAGCAGAGACTTTGTTTCATGAATGACACAGGTCAGAAACATTAGAAAGAGAAACAAGCTTGGGAGTGACACACCGGCGCCATCATGGATCAGTGCCAGTGCCATATATTAGTCCATCCATTCGCTTCCGCTTATCCTTTTCAGGGTCACGGGGGGTGCTGGAGCCTATCCCAGCTGTCATAGGGTGAGAGGCGGGGTACACCCTGGACAGGTCGCCAGTCTGTCGCAGGGCTAACACACATTCACTCCCGCATTCACACCTATGGGCAATTTAGATTTTTCAATTAACCTATCCCAACAAAGTGTATGTCTTAGGACTGTGGGAGGAAGCCGGAGTACCCGGGGAGAACCCACGGAAACACGGGGAGAACATGCAAACTCCACACAGAAAGACCTGGGCCTGATGGTGGAATTGAACTCAGGACCTTCTTGCTGTGAGGCACACACAGTGCTATTTCTTATATTTGTAAACTTTGTAATATACTGTATTATTTAATTAGTTTAGTCTGTTACTGTTATTGTCTTGGAGCAACTGTAACCCACATAATTTCCTTAGGGATTATTAAAGTATTCTGACTTGAGAGTTCTTGATGAAAGCACCTGATCACAGCAAACTTTGTAGCTGACAGCAGCTGTCCAATTTTACATAGAAGCAATACCTTTTTCACAAGCCAATAAAAATGTACTTGAACAAAAAGTCATAAACATGGACACACACCTCATCCAGGAGATAAAACCCTAACTCTATTAATGTCAGAAAGCCTCCAAGAAGACAGAGGAAACATACATTTTTTATGCCTTACTTTTGTATTTTGAATGTCAAAAAAATCTTTGATTTTTGAATCAGTTTAACTATTTATGAAATTCAAATTGTCAGTTTTAAAAGAGCTTTGAAAATCTGTTACCTTGGAATTCGAAAATTTAAAAAGGGGTTTTATAATTGCTCTTTTCATTTTCCGTTTATTTATTATTATCATCTAAATAAATAAAAGTATTAAAAATGAATTTGTAAATACATTTACTAATGTATATTTTATAGCACACTTCATTATTCAAACACAGAATACTTGATGCACGTTACTCTTCTGGTGCTTCATGCTGGAGACCTGAATGTTTCTGTCTACTTTCATAACCAACTGGTCAGTATTATATTACAACCCGTTCAAATGTTTACTTTCTGCTTGCTCTCGGGTTATTGTGATTACTAGCTTGTTTAGCAGTATAGCGTCTTTATTTGTACCTTCTGCAAAGTCTGTTTAACTATTCCTCAGCCTCCTTTTAGTAATAATGGCACTTGCAATAAATGTAGACTGTTTGTTACTCAATGAAGATGAAAGGCCTTGCAATGCACCCTTGTAAATCCTGTAGCTCTCCAGGCCCCAGTGGAAGTAATGGTAACAACTGCTAGGTTAGCATTAGCAACCCCAACAGATTGTCCTAAGCTGGAAAACCAGGCCAGCTGGCTCATGAGAGGAGGAAGTGTAACCCTAACCCTGGTACCAACCTTTCACATTGGCAACCATAGTGAATTGTCTTCCAGGAGCCAGAGCAGGGGACACTGAAACAAACTGCTGAAACACGGAAACTTCTGGTTTATGATAAATGTAGATTTCATAAAACTACATATAAAAAATCTAATAACACTTGGTTGTGTCAATTGTAGCTTACCAGAATTAGTAGTGAGAATTAGTAAGTCTGTGTGTAACAATGTCAGATGCTGTCACCTCCCCTGGCACAGAATGCTGGATGAACAGCTGGATTAAAGGGCAATGTGAGATACATTTTTTTTAATTGCCTAATGTTCATACTTTATGTGATGCTACGGTATACATGACTACTATACATATACCCCTGACTTGACTGTTCTTTTAAAGGTGGACACACCTTCGAGCACATTCAGAGTGAGAATTCAGTGTTCAGAGACATGCTAATTCTGCATCAAATAGATGCAGCAGCCTGGAACAGTTATTTTGCTTTTAGGGTTCTGTAACTCAGGAAAACACTTATTACATGCAGCATGTAATCAGTGAAGCAAAATAGAGGATCATGCCACAAACAAGCATGGCTGAATGAGTCTTCTGCTGGATTGACTTCATGACACTAGTTTGAGAGGTTCCCTTTTACTTCAGGTCTGTGCATCTAAAACGACCATGAACATGTGCTAAATTGAAGGTGTGAGATTGAGGGAAGCATATCTAATTAAACTTATTTTACATTAGAAGTGTATGAGAACTGTACTAAGCAGGATTGGACTTCATCATTAATGAAAAATACACAAGTGTAACAAATATCATTAACAATGCTTCCACTATGTATCTAAGTCAGTCATGCCTATGAGCAATCATACATCATGTTCAGTAAATAAAAGACAAGTGGAAAGCACTGATACTGACAATACCCTTTCTTTTCTTGCTTCTTGGAGCTTAATCAAGTTTTTTTTCAGCCTATTGTCAAACATCCTGCTGGGATCACTTAGATTCACACAAGGTATCTGAGAGACAACAGACCCCAGTGCCCTTTAGCACTGATCAGTGACATAGCAGGTTGTGGTGTCGCATCTCACATTTTTTGCTAAAATTCTCTAGGTTAAAAAATTATGGATTTCAATTCTCAGAGTTCAGTTAATTCCAGAGAACCAGAAATCACAAGAGAAGAGCAGAGTTCGATGCCAGCTGTTTTATTGAACAGGCAGGTTCAGCAAAAACATAAAGAAAGCAAAAGCTCCCCTACGGTGTTTGCCGTAAGCACATGCAGGCCAAGGACCAACGTAAGCAGACAAAACAAAAAGCCCACAGGGGCACATCTGACCTGTCTTTTATAGGGCCTGTACCCACTCCTTATCGTTTGTTGCTGAACCTTTTGGAGTCACATGTTCATAACATTAGTGTCCGTTCACTGCCTCCTACAGGACACTCTCTTCTTCCACCTTCTTACAGGAAATTAAAGAATTGAATTGAATCTTTATTTTGAACATGTTAAAATAATTACAACCACATAGAAATAAAAATGAGACAAACAAACGAAGCAAAACAAAAGGAAAACAAAGCAACCACAACTACAAAGTAACACCTCAAAGGACACGCAACCCACGGATATATATACCCATACCAACATACCCGTGCATCCACACACACATAAACACACATCAGCATTATGAAAATATTGGACAAGAAAACATTATCAGAGCTCCCTGTACCCAACAAAAACCATACCCTTGAACCGCTTTTTAAACTGACTCATGCTGGGACATTGCTTCATTTCTTTACTTAGTCTGTTCCACAGCTTCACACTACAAAAACAGAGATGCAAAAACTTTTTAATGTTGTATGGATACAAGGATGTTTTAAATTTAATTCCCCCCTCATATTGTGTCCCCGTTCCCTTTTAGAAAACAATTTTAAAATATTATCAAGAAGTAAGATGTTTATTGCTTTATACATTATTTGTGCTGTGAGAAAATGAACCAGATCTGTGAATTTTAGTATTTTTGATGTTAAGAATAGTGGATTTGTATGATCTCTGTAACCGGTTTTATGGATTATCCTTATGGCTCTTTTTTGTAATATAAAGATTGATTATAGCGAAGATTTGTAAGTATTGCCCCAAACCTCTGCACAGTAATGCAAGTACAGTGCAATCAGTGAACAGTAGAGACTGTGGAGTGATTTGTGGTCCTGAATGTTTTACTTTTCACTTTACTCAAAATTGAAACACTTCATGAAATTTTGTTATGTATATGATTTATATGTGATTTCCAGCTTAATTTATCATCTATTATCACACCAAGAAACTTGTGTTCAAGAACTCTTTCAATTTCCACACCATCTATATAAATATGCACCTGTGCTTTAGTGATAGTTTATTCCTGTCAAACCATTTTTTAATTTTGCACATTTCTGATGTAATTGTATCCAGCAGCTCCTTTAGATTCCCCCCAGAACAAAAAATATTTGTGTCGTCTGCAAATAATACTAATTTTAATATATCAGATGCCTTACAAATATCATTTATATAAATAATAAAAAACTTTGGACCCAGTACAGAGCCTTGTCGAACACCACAAGCAATGTCCAAGCATGATGAGGAAAAGACACTCAGCTTTACAATTTGTTTCCTGTCACGTAAATAATTTTTCACCAGTGCAGTACAACCCCCTGATCCCATAGTGTTCCAGTTTATTTATTAATATGTCATGATTGATTGTGTCGAATACTTTCTTGAGATCCAGAAATAGGCCAGCTGCATATTGTTTCTGATCTATAGCATTTTTAATCTCCTCAATTGATTCGATTAATGCCAGAGATGTTGATCTTTTTTATCTGAATCCATATTGACTGTCAGAGAGTAATTTATATTTATCTAAGAATTTGTCTAATCATTTATTAAACAGGTTTTCTAGGATTTTGGAGAATTGTGGTAGTAAAGAAACAGGCCTGTAATTTGTGAAGTGGTGTCTATCCCCAGTTTTATACAACGGCACAACTTTAGCTATTTTCATGTTGTTTGGCACTTTTCCAGTCTGAAATGAGAAGTTGCAGATGTATGTTAGAGGTCCTATGATTCCTTCTATGAATCCATATTGACTGTCACCACACCATTGTTTTTCTTGTGACATTACCAATAAGTTTGATGTGTCACATGGCCCTCTTCCTATTGAAAAAACAAAAGTTGTATCCAAGATGGCCGACTTCTAAATGGCCACCATGGTCACCACCCATCTTGAGGAGTTTGCCCCCTCACATATACTAATGTGCCACAAACAGGACTTTAAAATCACCAACCATTCCCATTTTATTACGGTGTATCCATATAAATGGCCCACCCTGTATTCTGTTCATGTATCAAGGGACTTTCTGTTTTTATTGTTGTTAGGCTCAAATGTGCAGTGTTATCAGAAGTTTTAATATGTACAGAACTACACATCCTGGTCATGTTTATAAAAATCTAAAATAGTCACCACAGCTTAACTGTAAACATCATGCTATATCCAGGCATTGAGAACTGAAATTCCGTATGTCATGTGTTACTCCCGACTCCTTATTTTTATCTACTTCCAATTTATTTTAGCCCCATTATTAAATCTCCATCTCTCAAACTCAGCTGTCTTCTCTCTTGCTCTCCCTCTAGTCCTCGCTGGCAATGAATTCTAATGACAAAACACAGGGGACCAACAGAATAATTAGTTTAATGTCGATTTGCATGCCCCCCTTCTCTGTTTCTGAGCATTTGTACACACACACACAGATGTACACAAACTTGTGTTAACATCTGTACAATATGCACACACAGACATGAATTGTCCCGTTAGTCCTCTGCGCGTGCGCGCATGTGTGTGTGTGTGTGTCCCTGTTTCTATTTCTATGTCTCTCCGGGGAGTAACAGATAGCATCCATTACTGTCAGGCTCATTTCCCCTAATAAGCTGTGATTGGAGCCTGTCGACCCTGTAAGGAGGGGCCTCAGATTCAATTAAACCCTATGATAGGTCCCTTTAAATATTTAATATCCAGGACTAAAAACAGCCAGTGCAACACTTCCTGTAACCTAACTTGGTATGAATAATACCCTTAGTGTTCATACATGGATACAAAGAGAGTAAACGCACAAATACACATTTGTCTTTCTGTAAATGTATAATGTATCATTGTGGTGTGTATGTGACACCCTTTTAATTTTCTTCTGCTTTATATTATTTTTTACAATTCAATTCAATTTTATTTATTAAGTGCTAAATCACAACAGTTGCCCCAATGTGCTTTGTAAGGTCCAGGGACCTTTTTGTTAAGGTTTTAGCCAAATCATCATTTGTGAGATGTTCACTGGAGCCTTTTGTGGCTGGTATCTGGACTGAGTTTGATTGTGGAAACTTAACCCTCTGGGTTTGTTCAAAATCACGACCCTTTCAGCTTGTTCATGGCCAAATGTCCACCAACAAATTGGGTCTGAAATTTTTTATTATTTTTGTGTTTTTTGCCATTTTTTCTGCATAAAGCTTTTAACTAACTTCAGTTCTTTTCATAAATATAAAATAATTATTACTTTTTACATTTTTAACCCTTTAAACACCAGTTTGTTTGTCCACTGCACTAGCTGGAAGACAACCTCAAATCTCACAATTTTGTATATTTACATTGCTACTGGCATTTCTTGTATTATTAATAGTAGAGTCTGGGAGATGTAATTGATTCACATCAACACTGATTATAATGCATTGATATTTTTGTGCAGGGAGAGCAAAAACATAAAAAACCTCCCTCTCAGCTTGTTCTTGGCCAAAAATGGCCACCCCTTGTTTACATTTCCAAAATGCTATAAAATTAATATATATTAAAAGAAAAATTCCACTTTCATTGACTTGATTTTTTAAATTGGCATCAGTGCTGTTCATGAAAATCAAAATTCAGAATTTTAACCCTTTAAATACCAGTTGGATCACATAATTGTATCAATGATTTTTGTGCATCATTGTTTTTTGTGCAGTGATAGAAAAACAAAAAAACTCCCTCTCAGCTTGTTCGTGGCCCAAAATGGCCACCTCCTATTTACGTTCATAAAATGCTATAAAATTAATATATATTAAAACATTTTAGCAATGGTCCTAGTCATAAAAACCAAAATATAATTCAAATTCAGAAATTATACCCATTGAATATCACTCAGATTACGTATTATTACTACGTTTTGGGGGGAAATAGCAATAAAGATCACATTTTTTCAGCATATGAATGATGAAACCTAATTTTTTTTTAATCATCATTGCAGATCAGTACCAGTAACAGTAACAATGAATTATATTTTTTACTTTATTTTATTTTCTATTTTTTTTGGATGAATGGCCAAAAAGAAAATCACACATGGTGTGTTAGTGGCCAGAAAGGCCATTTAATGACCAAATAACCACTGAAACGACCACTAAAATGATCAAAATGTATATTCCAGTGTGTGTGCTTCTGTGTGCATCCTCATTAGCAGCACGATGTGCTAACCACAGTAGAGTGGTTTTTGTAGGCACACTGTCCACAGCTGGTACAAGGGGCTGCTGTTCCAAACCTGGAGGTGCACCTTTTGCACCTTCTTCTCATTTTGTTGGTGGGGTGTGGGTCACACTCTGGTTCAGTCTACTGTATCTTGAGATCAATGGCAGAAGTGGCTGAGAATCAGGGACAAGGCCGTCTTGCAGTTGTTGAGGTCACCAGCATGTGCCCCAGCTCTCCCAGGATCACTCTTCATTTGTAGGTTGTAGAGGACTCCCCCACTTCAGTGAAGTTGTTTCCGATGGGACAAAGGCATTGTATCCCAAGACATCCAAGAGATTGGAGAAAAGATCTAGCAGCCATCAGTTAGTTTTCCTTCAACAACTCGATGTTGGCACCAGAGGACTAACGGGACAATTCATGTCTGTGTGTGCATACTGTTCAGATGTTAACACAAGTTTGTGTACATCTATGTGTGTGTACAAATGCTCAGAAACAAAGAAGAGGGGCATGCAGATCTACATTAAACTAATTATTCTGTTGGTCCCCTGTGTTATGTCATTAGAATTCATTGCCAGCGAGGACTAGAGGGAGAGCAAGAGAGAGGACAGCTGAGTTTGAGAGATGGAGATTTAATAATGGGGCTAAAATAAATTGGAAGTAGATAAAAATAAGGAGTCGGGAGATAGCTTGTTAAAACTTCCAGAGTAACACATGACATACAGAATTTCAGTTCATATCATCCTCCAGTCTTCACACCTTTGCCTCTCGTGCAGGTTTGTAAGGGTGCACAGCAGCTAAAAGATCTCCTTTGTTATATAAAAGTCAAAAGTAGATCTCAGGCTGCTATTGCAGGGAACTGCATACAGCAGGGGTGGGCAACTCCAGGCCTCGAGGGCCGGTGTCCTGCAGGTTTTAGCTGTGTCCTTGATCCAACACAGCTGATTCAAATGGCTAAATTACGTCCACAACATGTCTTGTAGTTTTTTAGAGGCCTGGTAATGAACTAATCATTTGATTCAGGTGTGTTGACCCAGAGTGAGATCTAAAACTTGCAGGACACCGGCCCTCGAGGCCTGGAGTTGCCCACCCCTGGCATACAGGGTGAGCCCTGGTTTGATACCAGTGGGTATTGGATTGTAGAGCAGTCTCTCTTCAGTAGTTGGACCCACACGGTTTTCCCGTCATGAGAGATCCACTCAGTTGCCGGCTCCTCGTTCTCAGAAAATGCTCCTATGTTCTTTTCCATCAGCTGCTCAGCCTCCACCTCCATGCCCCCCAACCCCAATCCCCCCCAAAGAAGAGGATTTACTGGCTAGTACTCATCATCAGTGGTGATGCAGTCAGATTGTCCCCTTATCTTCTGGAGAGGAATATTCTTCATCTTGGGCAGATGTCTGTTCTTTAAGGGCAGAGGACTGCTTGCTGTCTGACCAGATCATATAGACAGTGCTTGAAGCAGTGATGACCTTCTTGCCATATTGCCAGAATAAATGATCTGGAAGCTGTTAGGCTTACTTACAGCAGTAGCTCTGTCTGCACCTGCATAAACTCCAGGACACGTTTACAAACAGTGTTTGTTGTTGTTTGTTGTTGTTTGTGCTGCAGCTGCGAACTCTGCAAAATGTCCTGTGATTGGATTTTTTTTTAGAGTTAATATTTTGAGTATGGTATCTTTTTATGAAAAATACAAGAGTAAAAGTGCTTTTAACATGTGCTCCAAAGCTAAGTTTGACTGGGAACCTCAAAGCTCAATAGCCTGCATCCACAGAAATTCACTGCAGCCTGTGTAATATTTGAGGCGTCATAATTTATTCCAGTCTGTCTTGCAAATACATGTTTGTGCTGCAATGTCATGCACAAACACAAACTATTAGACCCTTAAGATCAAACCTATGTCAAAATTGTTTCATTCTTTTGGTCCATTGGAGTGTGGTAACCCATCAAACGCCCCTATTGGAAACTAAGAATATTACATGAAATTGCTTGTTTGGCCAAAAATGGGTAAAAGATGTTATTTGGTAAAAAACATTAAAAACTACAATTTTCATGTGTTGAGTTTAGAATGAAAGCAATTTTACCTAAATTGCATGATATATTACTGTCAATAACAAGGAATCAAAAAAGGTGGTTATAATGGGTTTCAACTGGCCAAAAATGGCCACGATAGAACCAAGAGGAACAATTTGGTGTATAGTGAATATTATTGATATCATTAAGGAGCTGATGTTGAAAATTAAAAATTCTGAATAAAAAATTTAGACCATTGGGAAGTTTCATTCCATTTGCATTAACAGAACAAAAATGGTTGAAAAAAGAAAAGTGAAGTGGCCACAAATGGCCAGGATAGAGCCCAGAGGGTTGGGTGAGTAAGCTAGCATCACTGAATTAAGTTAAGTAAACCAAAGCTAAAGACAAATCAAAGGTGCATATTGTTGGGTCTGTGTTTCCACAAGCCCCGCTGGTTTAGAAACTTATTCGTCATGAAGAAAACAAGACAGTCAGCGATCGATCGATTTACTTGCAAGGGAGGCCTCGGTCGCTATCTCAGCCTAACACGAATGACCCCGACTCCGGCCTCCGCTCGCTGCCTTTTATTGGGAAAACAGTTCACACAATACACATCGCAGCAAAAGCACCTCCCACCGTAAAACCCCCCAATGGTTCTAAGACAAGGCACTATGTGTGTGTATCTCCAAAAGTTGAATCTGTTCATCTGGACGTAGCGTTTTGTGGAAGAAACGTTTCGTCACTCATCCAAGTGACTTCTTCAGTCTCAGCTGACTGCAGGTTTCCCCAATCTTATAAACAGTGCATTTGGATAATGACTGAAACCAGCCCACTGAAGGAACAATGGGCTGGGAGGTCAGGTCCTTAATCATAATGCAAATTCTCATGACCATTGATCAACAACCACTGACCAAAACCCACTGATCAAAGACCACTGATCAATGGTGATGAGAACCATTCACAGAGAGTTGGGGAATGGCTGCAATCACAGCATTGTAAGATGGTGACAGATGGACCCTTAGGCCCCCTCGTCGATTCAGAGATGGTCTTTCCCTTTTCACGTGAATGGCCTCCTTGACTCCGCGCTCAAACCAGCGTTCCTCCCTGTCCAGGATGTGTACATCCTCATCATTGAAAGAGTGTCCACTGGCCTGTAGGTGTAAATAGACTGCAGAGTCCTGGCCTGACGAGGTAGCTCTTCTGTGTTGTGCCATCCGCTTCGCCAAAGGTTGTTTGGTTTCCCCGATGTATAAATCCTGGCAATCCTCCTGGCACTTAACAGCGTACACTATGTTACTCTGTTTGTGTCGGGGGACCCGATCCTTGGGGTGGACCAATTTTTGGCATATCGTGTTTTGGGGTTTAAAAGCCACAGAGATGTAGTGTTTATTAAAAATGCGTCTCAACTGTTCCGATACTCCTGACACATATGGGATCACTACAGGTTTTCGCTTGGGCAGCGGTTGTCCTTCTCTCCTGGATCGGCTGGAGCTTTCTTTAGGTGTCTTTCCAGCTTTGACAAAAGTCCAGCTGGGATAACCACATTTACTCAGGGCCTTCTTGATGTTCTTCTGCCTCCCTGGCTGCTGTGTCAGTGGGGATGGTGTTCGCTCTGTGTTGTAGCGTCCTGGTGACGCCCAGTTTGTGCTCCAGTGGATGATGAGAGTCAAACCTTAGATACTGATCCGTATGTGTAGGTTTATGGTACACGTCAGCTTTTAGATGTCCCCCATTACTGATGGAAATCTCACAGTCTAAGAAGGCTAACCTGCCACTTTTCATATCCTCCCTGGTGAATTTGATGTGTTGGTCCACCGAGTTAATGTAATGTAATGTAGTAATGTAATGTAGTTAATGTAGTACATCCTCAGATTTGATTTTCACCCAGGTGTCATCCACATATCTGAACCAATGGCTTGGTGGTGTTCCAGGGTAGGATCGCAAAGCCCTCTTTTCCACTTCTTCCATGTACAAATTGGCCACGATGGGTGAAACTGGGGAGCCCACGGCACACCCATGTTTCTGCCTGTAGAGCTGACCCTTGTATGTGAAGTAGGTGGAATGAAGACACGGTTCAAACACACTTGGTCGATGCTGAGAGTGGTCCTGTTGCTGAGGTTGGTGTCATCCTGTAATCTCTTACGGACTACCTCCAACGCTTCCGTGACTGGGATGCAAGTGAAGAGAGATGTAACATCGTACGAGACCATGGTTTCATCTGCCTCCATCATGACATCTCTCACCTTCTCAACAAAATCCAGGGTGTTCTGGATGTGGTGTTCAGAGCTGCCCACCAGCGGGTTGAGGATCGAAGCCAGAAACTTGGAGATGTTATAGGTGACCGAGTTGATCATACAGACAATCGGTCTTAAAGGTGCACCCTGCTTATGTATTTTCGGTAAACCATACAGACTTGGTGTAGACTCCCCTGGGTACAGCCTGTGGTATGAGGTCCGGTCAATAGCCTTGTCTTGTTCTAACTGCTTCAGACAGTCTATCACCCTCTTCCTGTAGCCACTTCCTGGGTCTCGTTTCAGGGGCTCATAAGTATTTTCATCACTGAGCAGTGACAAAATCTTCTCATGATAGTCTTTCTGGTTTTAGCAATACTGTGCACCTACCCTTGTCTGCCGGCAGGATGATAATGTTGTTGTCATCACTAAGTGATGTGAGTGCCTTCGTCTCCTCCATGGTGATGTGGGATGCTGGGGGCTTTGCATTGCTGAGACAGGCCGAAACTTTCGTCCGTAGTTGCTCTGCTTCCACTTCTGCAATATTGTTGTTACAAATTGCTGTTTCTGTGGCTGTGATCAGCTCCACTAGCGGGATTTGTCTCGGTGTGACAGCAAAATTCAACCCTTTAGCAACGATGTTTTTCTCTGTTTGGGTGAGCTGTCTGTCAGACAAATTCTTCACCCACTTGTCCACATCCTCCGTGACGCATCCTTGTCTCTTCTGGCCACTGAGGACACTCTCCGTATTTTGCGGTGGTTTCCGACGTACAACAAGTAAGTCAAACTTCCTTTGTTGCCTGGTCTTAGACTTCTTGTGCTGTGCTAGACGAGCCTTCTCAGTAAAGTCAAACACCTTTTTAAGAGTATTCTCATCTAAAAGCATTGTCAGTCTCTGTCGGATCCGCTCCGCTTGAGATTTTAGCATGTCGATGGTAAAATTTGTTTGCCTCACCCGTTCATTAAGCAACTGATGCTGTGCCTTCTGGAGGATTTTTGTTGCCCGGAAGCCTTTAACTGAAGAGCTCATTTGCAGACTTTTAGGAGTAATCCTGTTTTGTCGGCATCTGAGGCTGAATCTCAGGTGGTTCCTGTAGTCCGCCATCTTACGTGCTGTTTGCTCATACTGACGTACAAGCTTTAGGCAGTCCTTGCCAAAGTGGGTTAAAACGTCTTGATGCATTCTCAATCATCCAGGAAAGTAAATCTCCAAAAGTTAAATCTGTTCATCTGGACGTAGCGTGTGTGTGTGTATGCATGTGAGAATGTGTGTGTGTGTGTGTGTGTGTATGCATGTGAGAATGTGTGTGTGTGTGTGTGTGTGTGTGTGTGTGTGTATGCATGTGAGAATGTGTGTGTGTGTGTGTGTTTGAGTGAGTGTGTGAGAATGTGTGTCTCTCTGTGTGCGTGACTTCCAACTGTTTCTAACAACATCCTTAGTCATAAAATGGTAATCTCCCCTACATCCAATATATGGTTCAATTCCTGTATTGGTTCACCATGCACAACACAGTGAAGCCACAAAAGGGCAGGAAGCTTACCACACAAGAATCAGATCTTTCAGACAGGACGTATCTGCAATAAAACCTCCCCCAGCACAGAGTGGCTGGAGAGGTGGTCAGAGACAAAGGAATGTCTTGATCCTATAGATTGAACTCAGACCTTACAAATTTAAGAAGCACAATGACAACATTCAACAATTAGACTTAACACATATAAATTTCTTGCCTACTGAGTTTGGTTGGAGGAGCAGACTTTAGAATAAAAACAAACTGTTAAAAATCAAGATTTATTTTCGTTCCCTGTCCCCCACACACCACCACCTCCTTTATGTAGTACGGCTATGTCAGATCGTTTCTTTCTCACCTAGTCAACAAGTTTGAATACTAGCTTGCAAACAGTGCAATGAATCAACTGTTAGCACAATATCAAAATGCAAGCTAGGAACCTAGCTAACTCCGTGTTCGGTTGTGGCTTAGTGAATCGTCCTTGCAGTTTTGGAACGTTGGCTACATTTAAGTCACCCCTGAGTCGGAATCACACACAGTAAAATAAAAAATCTTCATTGCTTTACACCTACTAATATAGATGCAGTGATTTGCAATGTTGAGGGATGCTTCCTTGTTCTGCTCTGCAGCCTTGATGAGCTTTGTGTGGTGGCTCATGAACCAATCATCTGCAGGTTCTGTTAGAGTAACCCCAGCTCACAGCTCAGAGCAGCATCAGCTGCAGTCTAAGGGCTGGGCTATCCAAATGCAAACAAAATACTGAAAATACATTTTGTTGTAATACATGAAGTCTAATTTTAATTATTTTATTTAAGTTATAATGCATAGAAGAACAAGGGTTGTGAAAGGAAGTGGATTTAAAGAAATTATATATTATATATTTTGTCTTGTGCTTGCAGGTTCATTTTACAAATCAACCCTGAGGGAACCAAATGCACAAATGCACAACCAAATGGAGCCAATGAGGAGACACCAATACAGGAGAAATCTGCTCTCTCCTTCTAGTCCCTGTCAGGATTCTTACTGCAGCATTTTGGATTAACTGTGTCATGGTCCTGAGTCTGGTGATTCAGTGTTTATGTTTTTGATTATTAATATCATTGATTCAGTTAGTTTCTGGTTATATTTTAGTGATTTTTAGATCTCAGGTTTTGTTACTGTGTTCCATGTTTCACGTCGAGTCCGTTATGTTTTCTCGTCTGTTCTTTCCTGGTTTCTGTTCGTGCATCTCCTGTCAGTCAGTCAGTCAGTCAGTCAGTCAGTCGGGTCTCCTTTGCGTCTCCATGCCTGTCTTGTGTTTCCTCTTTTACTTTGACAGTCTCGTGTCATGTATTCAGTGTTTTCAGTTTTGCTTCCGCCCTGTCTGGTTTTGTCAAATTAGTCCCAGCTGTGTTTCCCTCTTGTTTCCCATTCCCTTGTTACTCCCTGGTGTATTTAAGCCCTGTGTTTTCCTCTGTCCGTTATCGTGTCGTTATGCTTTCAGTGCTGTATGTTTTCGATGTGCTCCTGGTGTCTGTTGTTGTTTTTCGTCAGCTCCTAGTCTCTAGTTTTTTCCTTTTTGTAGTTTTCTAGTTTTCTGAGTTCAGTGTTTCCAGTTATTATGTTTTTTCTCTTGTATTTTGTATTTGAGTTTTTACACTACAATAAAAGCTGCCTCATTTAGTTTATCCCTCCGTGTCTCAAATCCTGCATTTGGGTCCTACACCATGCCTGCCACACAGCTAACCATGACATACTGAAGGCTTTCAGGGAGTTTTAGGACTTCCTGATAATAATGAATTACAGTAGTCCAGCCTAAATGTAATACATGCATGAACTAATTTTTGAGTTTCTGAGACAGGATATTTGTAATTTTAGCGATATTGTGCAAAGGGCAAAAAAATTGTTGTACATATTTGCTTATATGCACATTGAAGGGCATATCCTGGTAAAAATGACTCCAAGATTCCTCTCACAGTGTTACTGGAGACCTCCAGAGTAAATATCTGGTTAGATACCATATTTCTCAGTTTTATCTGAATTTAGAAGTAGGAAATTAGAGGTCATTCAGATCTTGTAGTCTTCAAGACATTCCTGCAGTTTATATATCCATAACACAGACCAATAAGTTAAAGTTGGGTGTCATATGCATAGCAGTGAAAATGTATGTTATCATACTTTCTAAGGGAAACATGTATATTGTAAACAGAATTGGTCCCAGCACGTAACCCTGTAGAGCCTCCTTCAGTAACCTTAGTGTGTGTGAACAGGACTCTTCATTTACATGAACAAGTTGGAGTCTATTAGATAGATATGATTCAAACCACTGCAGTGCAGTAGCTGTAATACCTACAGCGTGCTCTAATCACTGTAATAATGTTGAAATGATTGTGTGCATACCCATACCTGCACATATGTATTCATGAGTGCCTATTTAAACAATGCGTTCTGACATACAGTAAACATATCTGTGTTTCATTCAATCTAATGCAGTTTATACCAGTTTATGCGCACGTATTTAAATAGATACACAGAGAGCCTGCTGTGCATATATCTGCTTCTTTCTTTGTTTTGATTTTGGATGTGTGTCCAGTTAACCCAGCAGGATCAAGGGAGAGTGACTGGAACATCAGGGGCTTTTCTCCTCATCCAGCCAGTGCCACAACACAAACACACACACACAGAACATGCACACACACCCCCGCCCATTGGTGGTTAACAGTGACTGCCCTTTCCAGAGGTCCTAGAGCCCTGGAAATAAGGCTACACTGTTCTAAAAAATCAGAAAAACATTTGGGCCCCTTTAAACCCATACACTCTGTATAGAAGTCAGTAAAACCTCATACACATCAACCTGACAGTATGGTCAATGGAGACATTTTGAATTTTGACAAATATGTGGTTTACAAGGTCAAAACAAATGGTTTATAAGGACTTTAAAGGGACAGTGATGTCACTTATTAAACCTACCTCGTTAGCATAAATACACCTCTGTCTATCTATCTGTATGTGTGTGTGTGTGTGTGCTTATATATATATATTACAAAAGTATTACATTAAAATATAGAACATTTAATTTTTTAATCTGGCTTTACAAGAGCTGTGTCCTTGTGAAAAAATTTTTTTCTTTACTTTTTAGTTTTCATTTATTAGGTATTAGAATAAAAACAGAACCTTTTGAAAGCATTTGACTCTAGACATTTTTCAGTCATTCTTTTCTGCAAATCCTCTCAAGGTCGGTCAGGTTGGATGGGAATGTCAGTGAACAGCTATTCAGGTCTCTTTAGACATGTTTGAAATGCGGAGAGGGATGCAGCTAATCACCGTCCTCAAAGCAGGGGGGCAGCCTGGACAGAGCCAATCAGGCGAATCTATTTTTGACCAGTTTCAACACTGGACCCCCTGTTATCCTTCTGCACACAGCACTACTCTTAACACCTCCCTTAGCTATCAAACAATCCACCACTACATCCTGCCACTCCACAACAGGGCTTGGGTGCTTAGAGTCCCCCACTCCCGCCCTCCTCTCATAGTCCCTTTCCATACATGACTGTCACGGCTTATAAACAGTACATTTGCAAATGTACTGGGCACAGAAAGGAATTTGCAGGAAAACCAGAGTGGCGAAACACCAACTACTGGTCGATAGAGCAGTCGCCCATGAGACTGTGGACTTCCTGGACTGACTAAAAGAAAGCCTATTACTCAATGCCCCACACATGGATCCTGGAATGCCTAGAACTGTACAAGATCATTGGGACCCATAGGGCCTTCATCAAGAACTCAATGGGGATGTGTCGAACAACACTACAGGTCAACTTCAAGCCAACAGCACAAGTCACCCTCAAGTACGGGATTTACCAAGTAGATGCTCTGTCCCCACTGCTGTTCTGCATACAGCTGAACCCCCTCAGTTAGATCACTGACAAGACTGGCTAGGGATACCAACCATAGAATAGAGCTTCTGTCAGCTTGGATGACATCAAGCTGTATGCAAGGAGTGAAAAAGACCTTGATTCACTGATACACCCCACAAGGATCTAGAGCAATGACATCGGAATGTCATCCGGATTGATTAGCTTGCTGAGATAATGAGCTCGTCAAACAAGGCGATAGAAGTTACTGACATCAAGAAGAGGAAGCTCCTGACTGTGCATGGAGGGTTTCGCCCCACATCCAGGACCCTGAGACTGTAAGATAGCCAAGGATTGGTGAGTGTCAGACCCAGTGACCAGGATGAGACAACAAACATCCAGTAATACATCAGGGAGATGGCCACAACTGAATGGTGTCCCCTCCTCTTGCAGGGGAAGGGTGGAGCAGTGGGTTCAGGGTGTGGTGTCAGGGGAGACTGACCAACACAGGTGTTGTCTTTCATCTAATCATGCCTGTCCTATTTGAGTTGGATGTCAGGACCTGATTGGAGAGGTGCAGTGTGTGATGATCAGGAGAAGGCAGCAGGAAAGCTGCGCAAACAAAAAGTGACAAGAAAACGCTAAAAGACTCACCCGCTTGCACCAGTATGTGTGTCTGGTCCTTTTGTACCACACATATCGTCCCAGTATACACCATTGTTCCTGTAAACCATATACCTAGGTGACTGCACACATACACACAAATCCAGCTGTTAAACTGACTTGTACTCTCAGGTCAATGTCAGGCTTGGAGACCGCAAAGTTACTAACCCAACGTGCGTTTCGACTACTCGGCATTCCTCAGGACATTGTCTCCGAACGCGGGCCCTAGTTCACGTCACAAGTTTGGAAGGAGTTCTGCTCTGGGCTGGGGGCGCAAGTGAGTCTATCTTCGGGGTTTCACCCTCAGACGAATAGTCAGGCAGAGTGGGCCAACCAAGAACTGGAGGCCGTTCTTCGGTGTGGCGCCTCCTCCAACCAAACCACTTGGAGGGACCACCTGGCATTGGTGGAGTACATAATTCAACGGCCACTGGGGTCTCGTCATTCAAAGCATCCCGGGGGTTCCACCCTCCTCTGAGGAAACAGGTTTCCTAACTCAGGTTAAAAGTGTGATTATTAATTGAACGGTATGATTTGTCCCCGCCTAATTAATTTAATAAATGTTCTATCTGTATTTAAAGACTCTATGAGCTAAAATGAAGATACTTAAAAGAAAAATATAAACTTAAGATGAAAACACTTTCTGATGAAGAGAGACATCAGAAAGTGTTCATCCAGCAGCAGCAGGAGCAATATGTCAAGATAATCCATTTTCACTTGGCAAATGGCCTTTAAGGTGAAGTTAAACATGTCTCTGGCCAGGTTTAATTTAAGTCCTCATTTAGACCTGGATTAGCGCTAGGCTTAATTCAAGAAATTATATTATTTAACTCCAGACTAGAAAAGTCTGACACTATTTTAATTAATGTCCTAGAAACACAGTTCAACAAGTTCTTATTTAAAATGGGATTTAGTCTACAGTAGGGATGTCAAACTCCTTTTACACCATTGGTCACATGCAGCTCACTTTGATCTTCAGTGGGGCAGACCAGTGAAAGAAGTGTAACTACACATTAAATCGCTGCAATATCTTAATACAAGAAAAGAAGTGCAATTTCAACAGCATGTTTCAGTTTTCCCACTTGGTGAAGAAATGTTGCTGTAGTAAAGGAAAGAAACATGTTGATGGGGGGTATTTATGTTTACAGGGCTTTGCATCTAGAAAGGAAGGAAAAAAATAATAAATGGGGAAAAGATCACTGTGTTCTAATGCATGATAAATCACCATTTTGGTAGGGCAGAGAGACCGGGAGAGCTATAGGAGCAGTGACTGTTAAAGGCAGGCTTCAGTCAGTCTAAGCTGTATTTCTTCCCATGACTGTGTTGTGTCATCATGTGATGTATGAGCAGAGATTTATGAAACACATCTGCTGCTATATTGAATTTTACTGTTCTGAAGACCAATAAAGAATATAATATTTACTGTACAAACAACAGCAAGCTGGCTCTTTGCTGTGTGTGTTGAGTGAATCAGTATCTGTTATTAGGTTATACAACATACACACACATTCATGCAGAGCCCACTGTAGAAGTCATTACTACAGTGTGCTCTGATTCACTCAATGTACAAGTGCCCATGTATTTTGTGTTTTTTAGTGTAATTTTGCTGAGTCACATATCACACAAATATTCCTGTTTATCTGTTTGTCTGTCTATCTGTCCGTCCACATGTGTGTGCATCCATGTGTGTTTGTGAGTGTGTATACATGCAGTAATGCGTTGCTGCTTGGTCGTTTAGCTTGTTGACACTTTGGGGTCAGAGCCATGCAGGGTGAATGGTGTTGGCTGACAGCGTGGAACCTCTTCATTATCCAGCCATAATGTTCTCATCGCCGTTGGCTCCTCAGGCCCCCTCCCCCACCATCATCCCCTTGCTGCCACCATACTCAGACACACACACACACACACACACACACACACACACACACACACACACTGCTATCACCTTCACCCTCAATCATTCTTCTTCTGCCCTTTCTGTATCCATCCCTCCCCTCCTCACCTGGTTATTTCTCCCCCTGTGCTCCCATTCATTCCTGTTGATTCATCCTCTGGCTCCCTCCATGTCTTCTTTATTGTCTCTGTCTTTCTCTTGCTCTCTCTGTGCATTTTGTTTTTTTCTCTTTCCAGCTTTCTGACCCCATTCCACTGAAATTATTACTTTTTCACTTTTTCATGCTTTTCCCTCCCGTCATTTTTACCTTCATTTATAAATTTGCTTTGATTTATTGGCTTAACTGCTGTGACTTTTTGAAAGAAACTAGTTTGCCAAAACCAACTTTGCAAAAAATATCTAATACTTTGCATTCACATTCTATCATCTGCATGGCCACAAACTGCAGAAGGAACTGAAATTATCAGAATTGGTTACCTTGGGAGAGTTTAAGTCTGTCTTAAAGGAACGAAAGGATAACTCTTTTACTCAGTGTGATTGTTTTTAATGTACTCTTAATTTGATCTGTTATTGTATATTTTACACATGTTGGTATGGGATATTGTATTTGTTTTAAATGTTATATACTTATGTGGTATGTGTATTTTGACTTTTGTTGCCATGATGCCAGGTCTCTCTTGAAAATGAGATTTTTAATCTCAATGAGATTTTTTACCTGGATAAATAAAGGACTAATAAATAAAAATCATGGTTATAAGTTGGATAATTTGGTACAGAGAATATGAATAATGGCACGTGATAGGCAAAATGTAAAATCATCTTCATTAAACATAGAGTGTGTAAAATCTCACCATTGCAAATCAGATTATAGATTCCAACTAATTGAATTTAGTTTTCCTATTGGTATAGACTGGTATAGATGGTCTCAATGAATACAGACCTATAGCCCTCACGTCAGGAAGTATTTCGAGCGGGTAGTGTCTCAGCACATCAGAGACTGACTGCCTCCCTCCCTCGACCCCTCCAGTTTGCTTACAGAGTAAATCTGTCACGGCCGAGGCCACACAAGACAGGTTGACTCAGAGCAGAACTCACACAGAAAAGCGGGACTGCGTGGTTTACGAAGATTTATTTACAAGACAACACAGTAATGCAAGAAATCAAGACCATGAACTATGAACTAAAGTCCAACTCAGCCCCCATCGCTTCCCCCACTGTCACTCAGCATTTGATCCCTAGCACGGCTGCATTCTCAGCCCCTACTCTATGCCCTGTACACATATGACTGTATACCAACCCACCCAATTGCCATTGCCAGATATGCTGATGACACCACGGTAGTTTGGGCTCACCTCTGATGAAAAGGGTGCAGGTAGAGAAGTTGTCCCAGTGGTGCTCAAAAAAATAACCTGAAACTGAATGTCCTTAAAACAAAAGAACTCATAATAGACATTAGGAGGCACAGACAGATCCACTTTACTCTCTCTATAAATGTAGATCAGGACCCACAACACAAACGCCCTGGTAAAGAGGGCCAACAAAGGCTGCACTTCCTCCGTGTCACTTCCTCCGAGGAAGAATAACCTGGACTGGAAGCTGCTTCTGCTGCTCCTCAGTGGAGAGAAGCTTGCCAGCAATTGAGAAAAACTGTAAATATGCCTGTTCTCAGAGTTAATCCTGCATGTTGTCAAAGGATACCTGCTGAGCTCAACTTTACTAAAAAGAACAGACAACACTCTCTCTCCCTCTCACTCACACAAACACATTCAACAGTGTGAACATACAGTATAAGAGTTTCTGAAAGAGAATGCTTGAATCCATCCTTCAGACAAGCTGACAGCAAGATGAGGACAGAAGGTGGAGGACGATAGGGAGAGATAATGACATGAAGCACAGGATGAATGGAGGGGTAGATTAGAGAGGAGGACAGTAAATTGAAAGTATTGAGTTATTGGGAAAAGAGTGGAGGGTTTAAGAAAGAAGCATCCCCAAGTGAGTCAAGTTGGCAGTCAAAAGAGGAAAGAGACAAAGAGAGGCGAGAAAAATAGGGTTCAGGGCTGAGGAGTGGAGAGTATGTGGAGAAATGTTAGAGAGAGGATCAGAATCCTTTTTATTGTCATTAAAATGTTCAATGAAATTAGAAGCAACGCCGTGGTAGCAAGATTTAACAATAAAAACAAATAAATAGCTAACAATAGAAACAAATCTAAAACTACAAATTATACAATCACAACTATACAAATGTAAAACAGACAGATAAGAGAGAGAAGAGAGACATGATAATATATGGTTATACCGAAACTAGAGGGCCAAAGTTGAACAAGGGAGGATAAAAAAAATCGAATCAGAGAAACTTTATCAATCCCAGAGGAAAATGTAGTCGTCATAGCTGCGCATACATACAACAGATAAAGTGATTTTATAAAATGAAGCATAGAAATAGAGATATAAATAAATATATGCATAAAAAGACACAAATATTAACATTTATGTTTCTGGGATATTACAGATATTCTAAGTGTACAAGTGTGTAAGTATACGTTGCATACATAGTGACAGTGCTAGCAGTCTTGCCAGAAATCTGTCACTGAGGGTGGCGAGCTTCATGCTGAAAATAGACTCGGCGTTCCTGATGAGTTTATTCAGTCTGTTTGCATCCTCTGCCTTGATGCCTGTACCCCAGCACACCACAGCAAAAAGGAGAGTGCTTGCAGTACTGATAAAACAGATGCAATAGCATGCTGACTGAGTTGAAGGACACTTTTTGCAGGCAACGTCTATGTTGGCAGACCACTCCAGCTTGTCATCTAGTTGGACTCCCACTTGAAGGATGTGACTATTTCCACATTGGTCCCACCAGTGCAGACAGGGGAGGGTGGGGATTTCTTCCTGCCAAAATCCACCACCAGCAGCTTTGTTTTGGCCATATTCAGCTGCAGGTGATGAAGCGGTCAATCAGACCTCTGTATTCCTCCTCTTGTCCCATCTCCACACTCCAGATAATGGTCGTGTCATCAGAATTTCTGGAGGCACCCATCTAAAACACCCATCTAAAAAGGAAATTGATCAGTTTTTAGACAACATAACTCTCCCAAAATTATTAGACTCTCAAGCAATTGCACTGGATTCGCCACTGACATCAGGTGAACTCCAGGAAGCCCTGATAAGTATGCCCAATAATAAGGCTCCAGGTCCAGACGGCTTTCCTGCAGAATTCTACAAAGAATTCTGGACGATTCTAGCACCAGTCTTTTACAGAACGTTGTTGGAAATCAAAGAAAATGGCAGACTTCCATCAAATATGAATTCTGCAAACATTAATCTCCTGCTAAAACCAGGCAAAGACCCTGTATATCCCTCAAGCTATCGTCCAATATCCCTTATAAATGTAGACCTCAAAATAATCTGCAAAGCTCTCTTGAAGAGACTAGAGGTAACCCCCCTCTTAATTCATCCTGACCAAACTGGTTTCATAAAAGGTAGGCACTCATCAACAAATACACGTAGATTACTTAATTTGATAGACTACTCATACAGTAAAAACCTTGAAACTACAATATTTTCTTTAGATGCAGAAAAAGCGTTTGACAGAGTTAACTGGAAATTTCTATTTGCAACTTTACACAAATTTGGTTTTGGATCTTCTTTCATCAACTGGTTAAAAATATTATATAATTCCCCAACAGCTTGTGTCAGAACAAATGACCAGACATCCTCCAGCTTCTGTCTCCTGAGGGGCACCAGGCAGGGATGCCCACTCTCCCCTTCACTGTTTGCAATTTTTATCAAACCACTAGCAGCAGCAATTAGACAGAATTCAGTAATTAAGGGCATAAAATGCAAGAACGTGGAACATAAAATCAGCCTTTATGCGGATGATGTGTTACTTTTTCTCCAAAACTCATAAACCAATATCTCTGGGGTGATTGAATTGATAAACTCTTTTGCAAGAATATCAGATTACTCAATTAACTGGTCAAAATCTACAGTCCTTCCGATTAATTGCTCTTTCCATAATTCCTCTTCTACTCCACTGCAATCGGGAAATATAAAATATTTAGGTATTAATGTTTCTCCCAAGCTTGCATATCTAACTAAATTAAACCATATCCCACTTTTAAAGAAAGTAGAAGGTGATCTGGCTAGGTGGAAATGTCTACCCATATCACTCATGGGAAGGGTTGCCGCTATAAAAATGATGGTATTACCAAAAATAAATTATTTATTCTCAATGATCCCAACTAAACCGCCGCAAGATTGGTTCAGATCTCTAGATTCATATACAGTGGCTTGCAAAAGTATTTGGCCCCCTTGAACTTTCCCACATTTTGTCACATTACAGCCACAAACATGAATCACTTTTATTGGAATTCCACGTGAAAGACCAATACAAAGTGGTGTACACGTGAGAAGTGGAACGAAAATCATACATGATTCCAAACATTTTTTACAAATAAATAACTGCAAAGTGGGGTGTGCGTAATTATTCAGCCCCCTTTGGTCTGAGTGCAGTCAGTTGCCCATAGACATTGCCTGATGAGTGCTAATGACTAAATAGAGTGCACCTGTGTGTAATCTAATGTCAGTACAAATACAGCTTCTCTGTGACGGCCTCAGAGGTTGTCTAAGAGAATATTGGGAGCAACAACACCATGAAGTCCAAAGAACACACCAGACAGGTCAGGGATAAAGTTATTGAGAAATTTAAAGCAGGCTTAGGCTACAAAAAGATTTCCCAAGCCTTGAACATCCCACGGAGCACTGTTCAAGCGATCATTCAGAAATGGAAGGAGTATGGCACAACTGTAAACCTACCAAGACAAGGCCGTCCACCTAAACTCACAGGCTGAACAAGGAGAGCGCTGATGAGAAATGCAGCCAAGAGGCCCATGGTGACTCTGGACGAGCTGCAGAGATCTACAGCTCAGGTGGGGGAATCTGTCCATAGGACAACTATTAGTCGTGCACTGCACAAAGTTGGCCTTTATGGAAGAGTGGCAAGAAGAAAGCCATTGTTAACAGAAAACCATAAGAAGTCCTGTTTGCAGTTTGCCACAAGCCAAGTGGGGGACACAGCAAACATGTGGAAGAAGGTGCTCTGGTCAGATGAGACCAAAATGGAACTTTTTGGCCAAAATGCAAAACGCTATGTGTGGTGGAAACTAACACTGCACATCACTCTGAACACACCATCCCCACTGTCAAACATGGTGGTGGCAGCATCATGCTCTGGGGGTGCTTCTCTTCAGCAGGGACAGGGAAGCTGGTCAGAGTTGATGGGAAGATGGATGGAGCCAAATACAGGGCAATCTTGGAAGAAAACCTCTTGGAGTCTGAAAAAGACTTGAGACTGGGGCGGAGGTTCACCTTCCAGCAGGACAACCACCCTAAACATAAAGCCAGGGCAACAATGGAGTGGTTTAAAACAAAACATATCCATGTGTTAGAATGGCCCAGTCAAAGTCCAGATCTAAATCCAATCGAGAATCTGTGGCAAGATCTGAAAACTGCTGTTCACAAACGCTGTCCATCTAATCTGACTGAGCTGGAGCTGTTTTGCAAAGAAGAATGGGCAAGGATTTCAGTCTCTAGATGTGCAAAGCTGGTAGAGACATACCCTAAAAGACTGGCAGCTGTAATTGCAGCAAAAGGTGGTTCTACAAAGTATTGACTCAGGGGGCTGAATAATTACGCACACCCCACTTTCCAGTTATTTATTTGTAAAAAATGTTTGGAATCATGTATGATTTTCGTTCCACTTCTCACGTGTACACCACTTTGTATTGGTCTTTCACGTGGAATTCCAATAAAATTGATTCATGTTTGTGGCTGTAATGTGACAAAATGTGGAAAAGTTCAAGGGGGCCGAATACTTTTGCAAGCCACTGTATGTCCAAATTCCTTTGGAAAAATAAGCCCCCACGTATAAGCTTAAAAACACTACAAAAGACCAAGGATAAAGGAGGATTAGAACTACCTAACTTTCAGCACTACTTCTTAACCAACAGGCTTCAATTTATCTCAGGATGGCTAAAACATACCCTCTTAGATGAACCTTGGCTAGATGTAGAACAAGCACTTTGCAATAATCTAGAGATTTCAGATCTACCATTTATCAGCTCAAACATCCAACGACATGAATGCTTCAAAAGCGTCAACATCAGCTCTTCTCTGACAGCATGGTGGGAGTTTCTAAAATTGACAGAGTCTTCATTAATCCCATGCAAACGTACACCTATCTGGAACAACCCTGACATATTACAAAACAATAATATGATAAACTTTCCAGATTGGAGTTGTAAAGGAATCAAATACTTAGAACATATACTAGAAGGAACAGAATTTATTTCATTTGACAGACTAGTTACACAATATGGGATCAACAAGAAAAGATTTTTAGAATATCAACAAATTAAATCCATAGTAAAAGAGAAATTTAAACCGGGTCAAGTTGAACTACAAACACCACCAAGTGTGGTTCAATTTCTTACTCTTAAAACCCCAAAGTTACTTTCCAAAATATACAAAACAGATGAATCAATATCACTTCCTATTGCAAAATGGGAAGCGGATTTATCACTTAACTTAGACCAAAACTTCTGGTCTCAGATTTGCTTAAAAACCTTTCATCTAATTAGAAATCCCAGTCTTCAATTAATTCAATACAAAATACTACATAGAGTGCACTATACAGGTCATCGGATGTTCAAGATGGGCTTTACGTCTACCAACAACTGCTCACACTGTTAAACCAATTCACCGGACAATTATATCCACGCTCTTTGGTTCTGTCCACCAGTTCAGAAGTTTTGGCGCGAGATATGTGAAGACTTATCAAAGTGTCTGAAATGTAACATTCCAACTTCTCCTTTAGTGTGTTTGTTGGGCAGCTTAGATTAGGTCACTACAGAAAAGAATATAGCCCATATGGTTTTCACTGCCCTATGCATAGCCAAGAAAACAGTCCTCATGAACTGGAAAAATAAAAATAATCTTAATTCTAACCAATATAGAAATTATCTATTAGATTACATTAGTCTTGATACAGCCTCTGCCACCACATCAGATCAATTGCTCTGGGCTCCTTTGATCAGCTCCATCACCTAGTGGGGGTGGGGGGTCATAGTTTGGTCCCACCTTCACTGTTATGATTGGTGTGGGGGTAGGGACAGGCTTAGGGTGTCAGGGGGTTGCCCAGGAGCATCTTCCTTGGGGGGCTCAACCTGGGGTAGCGGTCATGGCCAATTAAGGGCTCTGTTGGCTCTTAGGTGACGGTTTCCTCGTGGCTGCGTGCAGCGGGGCTAGGGGAGGGTCTGTGCTGACGGACGTGGGTTACTGACCTGGTAGCCTGGCTGCCCCTGGGTGGGTCCAGGACAGGCATGAGGTTCTGGGGGCGCTCCGTCTCTGGGCTGGGGCCCTGGCCGGGCCTTGGGGGCTTGGGTCCTGGTTGGTGTGTTGCCGAGGTTGTGGGCGGGTGGGTGTATGGGGGCCCGGCCCTGGCGCAGGGTGCCGCCGGTGCATCGAGCCACCTGGGGGGCTCTTCAACTGGTGGGGGAGGTTGTCACATCTTGCAGGAGCTTTCCTCTCTTCAGGAACTCTCTCTGCAGGAGGGGGAGATATAGGAGAGGTGGAGGAAGATCTCAGCCTGGGCGTCTATTGTCTTGTGTAGTCGCTTGCCCCTCCCTTTCTTCCCTCCCCATCTCCAGCTGCCTCCCTCTTCCCGCTCCACCACAATCACCCACACATGCAGGGCCTTGGGGTAAAGGTGTGTCACTAGGGTGCAGAGGAGGCATCCCCCCCGTCTGTCCCCTTCTGGCTGCCTCTGCCTCAATTTTATCCCACAACTTAGACATTCACATTACTCACACTCTCATTACACATACATATAGGATCTTAGAGGTGGGCACGCTACACGGAATCCAAATTACCATGAGGGTGTACACCTCACCCCTGGCGCCGTTGCCCACCTCTCAATTTTAAATACATGTAGACATTGAGGGCTAGCAGGAGGGGCTATGCGCTTACCTGCTGCTCTCTGGCAGGTAGCTCCATGCCCTCCTGGGTTTTAAATGCACCTTAGAACACACATACATCAACACTACATATGAGCGGGTGGAGGGAGGTTTGGAGTCTTCTCACACCCCCGTTCTCTGCGGCCTGCTGGAGCGGGGGGGCTAGGAGGAGGAGTTGGCCGTCCGACTGGGGTCTGGAATGTGGGGCCTCCCTGCTGCTGCGGAGTCGGGGCGGTCTGCTTCTCCCCACCCCAGGGAAAAGGGTAACACCACCTGGGTCTGGGTGCAGTTTCCCCCTCCAGGGGCAAGGGTACCTAGACCCGGTTCTTAGAGTACGCTTGGGGAGTGTGATTGTGTGTACAGCGTCTCTTTATGTCTGTCTCCACGTTGGTTGAGTGTGGAGTAATTGCCTATGAGAGCATGAGGGTGGGAATGGATGTTTGTATCTGTGTGTGCCTGTATGTCTGTGTCTATATGTCAGGTTGGGTATCAGACGCCACCTCTCTGGGGACATCTCAGGCCCTCCAAGGTTTGGAGGCCTATCTCCCCCCACCACTTCCCCTGCCAGTGGCAGACGCCATCAGATATCGGTGCGTTGGTGGTTCTTTGTGTCCGGGGATGGGCGCCCAGGTACACACCGGCTCACTCCTTGGCGGCTGCTTGTCGGGGCCTGGAGCCTGGGGCTTGCTCGGGCCACTTCGGAGATGGGGTGCCCTCGGCCTCTCGGCCTGGGGCTCGGTCACTCAGGCACAGCTGGCTGCCGGCGGAGCTCACGGGCACGTCACTGCAACCCCCCTGGCTTCGGCTCCGCGGCTGCTGAGTGACCCCTCATCTGGGACTCTCCTCAGCTCTTTCTGGGATAGTGGCGCGGCTGCCCCTCTGTTGGTCTTCCTTGGTCTCTTGTGTTCTGGGGGCCTCTGGATGTCTGGAGCCTGGATCTCCTCCATACCTGCTTCATGTCCTGGAGGACGGGGCAGTGGTCCCCCACACCCTCTAGCAGATCATTACATGAAGGAACCTTTTAAAAACAAGCGCGTCCATGCTCACAGGTGTACACACGGGTGATCACACACACAAACTACACCCTTTTTGGCTCCTACCTCAAAGCACACTGTGCGCTATCGATCTTACGTGCTGCACAATAATGATAATATTTTGTATTTACTGTCAATTCTGTTGGTTTTTGTTTTTTACCCTTTTTCCCCGTCCCTCTTCTCAGCTGTTTTTCTTTCCCTCTTTCTTTCTCCCCTTTCTTTCCCCCAGTCAAGTCTGTCCCGTATTCAGCAAATGAAAATAAAATAAACAATAAAAGGTGAATCAAATGGACCATTACGGCAAGGCTGGGATGGTCAATTTGGTAAAGTAAATCCGTTGGGCATCTTGCTTCGCCTTTAGACAATAATTCTGATGGCAAAAGAGCCAAATGGGACAGGCAAAAAAAAAAAAAAAAGAATTTCTGGAGAAAACAACTCCAGATGTGCTTTAAGTCGACCATATAGATGGTGAAGAGAAATGTGGACAGTCAACCAGATTACGAAAAACTATGATGGAAACAAAGAAACCAGCACATAACACTAAGTGTTAGTGGTTTAACACCATTTAAAGTAATACAGCTGTTCTCCAGGGAGGACGAAGAAGTGGAACCATAACCCTTCCATTTTATGAGACAAAACAAAGAAGTAACGACAGCTAACATTTTTCCTCCGAACAACAACACACAGGAGGCGACCTGGTGAAGCCTGGAGTCTGGGTCAAAGTGATAAGGAGAAAAACATGATCACAACCCTGGTTGGAAGGCCCATATCAGGTACTGCTCTTCACAGACACTGTTTTAAAAATAGCTAAATGAGAGACCTGGATACATGACACACATTGTAAACCTGCCCAACACATAGCATAGCCTCACACTTCCCCAAGAGCAGTCTGTAAATTAGGGATAGTTACCTCCAACTAAAGGGGCACCGGAAAGTCTGGCTACAAATGTGGCTGCATCCAATAGGGAGCGATGATCTCAACACCAGTGAAGATGTCCAAAATGGGATGCCTGGTTAGGGAGGAATAGGCAAATGATGGTCACAACTATGGTCACAACTACAGAGACTGGGTGCAGGATTAGAAGTACATGCGTCCCATACATCTCGGGGTGGTGTCAAAAGTCAGCCAGATGTTACTGTGACGATTTGGATCTCATAGTGGAAAATACAGGCCATGATTTGGGATATATGTTGAGACACATAATAAAGGATGACCTCACTATTGTTAATAGACCATGCCAAAAACATAAGATCATAATATCTCTGAAAAATAAAGAGCTGAGTGATTCTGGGCTTTACCCATTATGCATTAGGCATCAGGCACAGACCCACTGACATTTTTTAATATAGCAGTAACTTTGACTGGCACAGACTCTACATCTGAACCTCAAACAAACACTCCAGCGCAGTAACAACCCTAAACATACAAATAGTAAGGAGGTATTAGAGATAGAAACAGCTACACAGACAAAAATGAGGGGTTAGATAGGATGTTTTGGACTAAGATAATGTCTGTAGTTGTGTGACATGCTCTCACTAGACCAACCTTAGTCACATCACCATTTTAACCAACATTAGAAAATAATCCAGCTAGCACAGTATGTATCCCACTGTTGTTCAGAAGCACTTCGCTGCCCCAGAATGATACCTGTAAAGCTCTGTGTTATCTGTACCCAAATGTAAAACCACAAATCCCTCCCAATGTTAAATTCTACCTGGGGAATTACACTCTTATACTCTTTTTATGGGAATAGGCAAGGTTGGGACCTGCATGACTGGTTTAACATCAACTATTACATTACACAAGCCACTATCCCTTACCAGAAGCACTGGTTTGTTAACCATACCACTGGAAGGGCTAATGTGTGATGATTTTGTGGGGATTGAAGGCTGAGAGCTAAACTCCCTCCTGTTTGGAAAGGAACCTGTGCACCAGTTTTGCCTTTTAAAATGTTCACCTTCTTGGACTTTAAGCAAATAACCAAAGCCATAAAGGACCAGGAAATGGAAAAAACAAAAAACGTGAGTTAATATCCCTGGACTCTGGAGGTGTGTTTGTGGACATAATTGGTGTTCAGTGAGGAGTACCCAACAAATATAAAACTAGAAGTCAAATAGCTGTTGGGTTTGAGTCACCCTTTTTTGGTGACTATAACAATTAACAAAAATGGAGATTGGATCAATTATCTCTACCACAACCAACAAAGATTCCTAAATCACATCTGGGATGCTGTGAATGGGCTTTCTGAACAACTGCATGCAACTTCTGTGATGGCTTAGGAGAATAGATTGGCTTTGGCAGAAAGGGGTGGAGTATGTAGAATGTTCAAAACTACCTGTCGAACATTTCTCCCTAACAACACTGCACCTGATGGAACAGTTGCTAAAGCAGGGTTCACTGCCCTTGCCTGCCCTATGCTTACTATTAGCATTATGCTGTAGAACGCTGTTTAACTGAACTGTGTTCTTTGAAGGAATATGCAGGTAGGTCACGTCTGACCCGTGGATGAGTGTGGATTGGTTCACATAAGTAAAAAAGACTTGGCAGAACCCCCCCACCTCCCGGTGAGCACTTACATAAACTTTCTGTGTTGCTTCCTGGCAAGTCAATAAACGTGTGAGACTCGCTTTGCCTCCTTATGCGCCTGTGAGGTGGCATGGGATTAGGGGTGGGTTTTTATAATCGATTTATCGATTAAAATCAATTCTGGCTTGGATAACGTGAAATCGATTCATTAAAATCCTGAATCGATTTTTTAATATAAATTTATTTTGCCCGAAACGCCAAAATCTCAGGTGAAACCTCACAAAATTTCAACAACCACCAAACAGCTAAGACAGTAAATGAGAGCAGGTACACGGATTCTGCACAAAGAGGTAAACACACAGCGCGGACCCGCGGATCAGAATCAGTGAGATATCGCCTTTCTCACCTGGCGGCACGGACACGGTCAGGGCTGAAAGCCGACAGCTCGCTGATTCTGATCTGTCGGCGGGTCCGCGCTTTGTGTTCACGCCCTTTTTGCTCTGATTCTAAAGCTGTTAGTTTTATCTCTCTCCAAACAATATTGACTGAACCAGCAGCAAAAGAAGATCCAAACTACGCTTCACATAAACTTTGTCATGAATTCCCTCTGACTTTTACTGTTTTGCTTCCACCACGATAAAATCACACGTCATGCACAGCTCTCTCTCTCTCTCTCTCTCTCTTTCTGTACTTCAAGAACAGTTTCCCGTCTAAAAATCTGTTTTCTGCATTATTCGCTTGCTTGTTACGCACAAGTCTACCGTTGTTTACCGCGCTGTTGGCCGCTGGTTTTTTTTTTCGTTTTACATACTTCCGAAAAGAAAACCTAATTTCTGCCGTTCAACACTGAACAAATTTTAACTTTTTAAAATTATGCAAAATGCAAAACGCTTAGCCGTGTCTCTAATAAAACCTCTGTAACGTCAGAAGTAACGTTCATATGTTGATTAATGGTTTTCTTTCGTTTTTGATGTACTGCAGAATATTTTTATAAAATCCCAGGCCAGGAAAACCACCTTCATGTTTTTCTGTGTTTTATCTTCAGCTACTTTGACACAAAGGCATCTGCTGTGACGCTCACACCTTTGATAAAGTCTCAAAAGTGTCAGCTTCCTTTTTATAGATACAAAAATATGTAAATGTACTAATCTGAATTATAATATTTCTGACTGTCAAAATTTCCCAGTTTCAAATCGAATTGAATCGAATCGAATTGAATTGAATCGAATCAAATCGAATCGAATCGAATCGAATCGTGGATCGAATCGATTCGGGACCTTGTGAATCGGAAACGAATCGATTCTAGAAATCAGTGACGATACCCAGCCCTACATGGGATGGTCTTTAGGACTGCAGGTATCTCCCTGGGAGCTGGAGCCCTACAGCTGTGGCTGTGTTTCTGCCTTGGTTGGTGGTGGTGGGGCCACTGAGGCGTGAAGTATGAAAAACAGACAAAGACACTGCTTTTTGTCTCTATTGTGGGTGGCTGTACCTGAGAAGGTAGAGCATGTGCTAATTGGCAGGTTGGTGGTTCAATCTCTGGCTGCTGCAGTCTTTATTTTCTTTTTTCAGAGTGTGCACCACAGCCTGCTTAGAATAAGTAGGTACAACACCAGAGGTGAGATTTCTGTAAGTTATTGCTTGAACGTTTGTTCCAATAGTTTTCCAGAATCTCTGAAAAGGAAAGATGGAAGCACATCAGTGGGATAAGATGCTGACTTGGGCTTAATGACAAGTTAATTAAACAGCGATGATGTGCCTTGGCACACTGCATGGCATTATGACAGGGTAAAGATATGTTGAATAAAACAGGCATGTGATCGAAGAAGATCAGCATCAGCATTGGGAGCATCAGATATTTCAATATTAAAAACAGGAATACCACAAGATATAACCAGATCTAGATTGTGTCCTTGCCCTTGCATGGGAGTCATTATAAATTATACAAAATTAAAGCTTTGATAAGATTAATAAAATCTTTTACCAGAGTGTTAGACGGACAGTATGAAAGAATATTTAGGTCTCCAACGAAAGGTGAATGAAAAAGAAACACTCAGTGCATCATGGGAAGCCCCCAGCAGCCTAGACCTATTGGAGCATTGGAGCTAAGGGAGGATTCAGGGTCACCTGATCGAGCTCTAACTTATATGCTTTATCAAAAAGGAATGTTTAAAGCCTAATCTTTAGTGGTGTGCGGATCGATACTGAAATATCGATTCTTCCGATACCAGTAATTTATGTTCTAGAATCGATTCTCATATTAAAATATCGATATTTTAGTACTCTGGGGTAAATTTGTAGTTTTTCCATTAAAAGGAACGCAGTGGAAAGAAACTATATCATTCAGATCGTCTAATTTGGAGGGAACTACTTCCTCTTACGCCTTTCATAGTCATATGCGAAATACGGCTGTATAAATGTGTCGCAGCCCCTGGCGTGTGCACTCACAACAATGGCTGAGTGTAAACAGAGTCATGTGTGGACGTGTTTTACCTCCACAAACAGCCAAGACGCGGTTTGCGATACATGTGGCAAGAAAGTGAGGTGCTGTGGCAACACCACTAACCTCATCAAACCCCTCAGAGTAAATCATATCACAGAATATGACGAGCTTATGTTGAGGCGAACTGAAGAGGAGGAGTGGACAGGGACAGGTGCTGCTAGGGCGAGACAGACGTCTCTCGTGGAGTCTGCAGGCAGGCAACATGCTCAAATAGCGCACAACTTCAGGTTTTTTATTTCTATATGATTATTCTGCATTATTAAGCAATAAGAACAAGTAGTCTGATGTCCTGTAATCATTATGAAGCTATATTATTATATTATTATTACAATTACATAATACAATTATATTTTGTATTATGAATACAATGAAACATTAAGTTTTTGTACAGAATATTGGTATCGGATCAGTATCGTCGATACCACCCTGAATTTTACTTGGTACCAGATCGGAAAGGAAATCAGTGGTATCGCACGTCACTACTAATCTTAAAAGTAGACAGTGTCTGTCTCTTGAATCCAAACAGACTTTAAATTTCATTCTGGGTTTAACAGGAGCTAGTGAAGAGAAGCCAATATAGGAGAAATATGCTCTATTTTTCTAGCCCCTGTTAGTACTTTTGCTGCAGCCTTTTTGGATTGAAGTCTTCTAAAATAAAGACTTTTCAGGGAGTTTTTTGGAAATTCCGTTAATAACAAATTAAAGTAGTGCAATGCAAGTAATAAATGCATAAACTAGTTTTTCAGCTTCACTAATTTTAGAGTTATGGAAAAAATGGAAGAAAACAACAATATTTGTTTAATATGCACACTGAAGGAGAATCGTGGTCAAAAATGACTTTAAGATTCCTCACAGTGTTATTAGACTCCAAGGTACTGCCATCCAGAGTAAGAATCTTTTTAGGCACCATGTTTGAAAGATTTTTAGGGCTGAGTACTCAGTTACTCAGTTTTGTTCAAGGTCTTCCAGGTCTTTATGTCTTTAAGACATTTTTGTAGTTTAACTAATAGGTGTGTGTTACCTGGTTTTATGGATAGATAAAGCTGGGTGTCATCTGCATAGCAGTGAACATGTATGCTACATCTTCTAATAACACTGCCTAAGGGAAGCATGTGGAACTGTGGAACCCTGTGGAACTCCATTGTGAATTCAGTGGGCAGTGGCAGTAGCACACAGCTACCACTCCGGACTAAAGGGTGTTGTTTTTGTGCTTCTGTTCTTGTTCTTGTTGTTTGGTTTTTTGTTTTTGTGTTTTGCTTTTCTGAGCCACATGGGCACCAGAACAAGCGGTGTTCGTGTTTACCATCACCAAACAGTCCTAAATTACAAGCATCATATAAAAACTGACCAGGAACTGCTGGACGTGTCACGGTCTTTTGACCCAGCGTTTTGAGTTTTAGTTTATTTTGATGTTTATGGTTTATGTTTAAGTTCATTAGGTTATCTAAGTTCATTTGCTTATTTGCTTGTGTTTTCAACCCGTTAACTCTCCCTTGCCCTTCATGTGTTTCATGTCTGTGTGTCTTATGTTGTCAATTCATGTTCTCATGTCTGCGTCTCATTATGTTTCCTGTTTAATTTCGAAGAGGTCCTGTGTTCCTGTGTTCTGTGTTTAGTTTTACTCTCCCCTTGTGACATCGTCATGTTCATGTGTGTCAGCTGTTTCCCCATGTGTTTCCATTTCCCTCATTATCCTCCTGTGTGTATTTAGTCCGTGTGTTCAGTCATTCCTTGTCAGGTTGTCTGTGTTTTCACGTTGTGTCTCCAGGTATGCATGCCAGTTCTCCATGTTTAAGTTTTTTTCATGTTTTAGTTTTAATTCACCCAGTTTAGGTTTTTTCATGTTTTAGTTTACCCAGTTTAGGTTTTTGTTTAGTTTCACCCATGCCCTTTGTTTGTATCTGTTTTTGCCAGCCTTAATAAAGTGCTCGTTTTCTGTTAATCCATGTCACGTTTCACATTCTGTTTCAGTCTGCATTTGAGTTGTTTTTTTTTCAATACATACAGTCTGCCTCTGCCAGACTGTGACAGGACATGCTTATGCCTCCAGTCCTTGGCGTCACCTGATGCTGGTGGCCAAGGCATGGGTCACTGAAAGCTGTGTGCAAGGAAATGGAAGCACAGCAAATGCGCTGGGGTCCGTGCTAGGCTAAATCCTGTGCCAAAGAAGTCCTCAGTGTGTTGCCTCAACAACTACCATCCCGTTGCACTCACCCCTATCATGATAAAGTGGTTCGACAGGCTTGTCAGGAGGCACATTAAGACCCTGGTGCCACCCACACTAGACCCACTCCAGTTCGCCGATCACCCCAACCGGTCAGCAGATGACCACCCTGCATCCGGTTCTCACCCACCTGTAAAATAAAAACACGTATGTACGAATGGTGTTCATAGACTTCAGTTCAGTATTCAACACAATCATTCCTCAGCACCTGATTGGAAAACTGCGGCTGCTGGGCCTGAACACCTCCCTCTTCAACTGGATCCTGGACGTTCTGACGGAGAAACCTCAGTTAGTCCGGACTGGTCAACAGCATCTCCAACACAACTACACTGAGCACTGGAGCCCCTCAGGGCTGTTTTTCACTCTGCTGACTCACGACTTTGCAGCAATGCAAAGTTCAAACCACATCATCAAGTTTGCTGATGACATGACTGTGGTGGGTCTCATCAGCTAGTAACCCTAAAACTATCTTCAGGTTTTGGGGTTACTAGCATTGCTAATAGTTAGCAGGAGTAGCCCTCCTGAATTTCTGCTGCTGCCTGTCCTCTGCAGGAATTATTCAAGCATCCTTCATACAAGGTCAAATTGGCAATACTTGCATCCTTTTCATGTCATTTTAGTAGGATCGACCTAGACTATGTGTTACTTTCCATTTTCTGTTCACGAACTAAAGATTCATCTTCAAAAAAGCCTGCATTTAAAAATGGTGAATGACTCTCTCTACTGTTTCATTTCAAATATCATCACTAAATAGGTAGGTGTCACGGTTTGCGGGGGCATACCGTGTGGAGTGTGTGTGGAGGTGCGGACACAGGCGAGGAGACAAAACTTAACTTGAACACAAGACGAGCCTTTATTTTGGGGCCGATACTCACAAAACATGTGACAGCAAAAGAGGGGAAAAACCAAACATATGCAGTGAAGACTAAAGCAGGTTACTATGAGAGAACTCAAACTGAAAAATCACCAGTGTTGGGCAAGTTACTTTGAAAAAGTAATTAATTATAGTTACCCAGTTACTTCTTCAAAAAAGTAACTGAGTTAGTAACTGAGTTACAAGGAACTAAAAGTAATTAATTACTTGAAAAGTAACTATTGCGTTACTTTAAAAAAAATGTTTAACCCTCTGGGGTCCAGGGTATAATTGGCCATTTTTAACTACTTCTGATGTTTCCTCTACATTTCACCTTTAAAAACTATTTACTTTGCTGTGTTTGGTATCATTCTTTTCAGCACAACCTAACGTGTCTGAATTTACAATTTACAGACAAAAAACATAAAATCCGAGTAGAAAAAGTTATATTTTTTTTACTGTAACAACCACAAACATGTTTAATGAATCATATTTCATAACTTTAAATGCAAATATAAACTGTCAATTTTAAAATCATATGCACAAGTTTTGCAAACAACAAAGTTATTTGCAGCCATTTACCTTTTACCCTTTTTTTAAATAACCAATTTAAACTATTTACACAACAATCAGGTGTTCTGCATTCAATAAAATGCCACACAAATCATTTGTGCCACTCAAAAAATAATCATTTCCGTCCACTATAAAGGAGAACATCACAGCAGGTCTGACAGCAGCAGGTGTGTCACTCCTGTTTCTACCTGGAGACAGCAGTCGCCTCATTGTTCTGACACACAACACCAAACTATCCACAACACTACATACTAGCTACACAAGACAACACATTAACTACACACTCCAAACACGCTAAACGTCACAAATCTCTCACATCTCAAAACTCGCTCTCTCTCTTTTTCTGCTGTCTTTCTCTCTCTCTCTCTCTCTCACTCCTAAAACTTCCCCCTCTTCCTAAACAACCAAATGTCATGTTGCCATATCATTTTTTGATTGGTTGACATGGTGCATTTTTCCACCAACACGAACGGGCTGTTTTTTTTAAAAAAAAATTTATTTTTTGGTCATAAGCAGAGAGTGCTTGCTAGCTCTGTCCTTAGACGTTAAACGTGACGAAACTATTCAGGAAAAAAACGCCACGTCTATATTGTTTATCATGACTCTGGTTTTACGTGGCCTAAAACTAACGCCGTTATTCCCATCACTGAAAATCACACTCTGACAATAACTTGGAACTAGGACTTCAACTATAACTGTGACTTCACTAAGGGAATAACTAACATAACTGTGACATGAAGTGGGGTAAATAGCACAGACGACACAACAAAGAAGAGACAGAGGGCTTAAATATACACATGAGGTGATCAGGGGAAGTGGAGACACATGAGGACGCAGCCATAGCCGGACTGGCCATCGGGCATACCGTTCATTTGCCCGGTGGGCCGATGGTGATTTTTCGTTTTTATGGACCGATGGGGTTTTCTTTTTTTCTTTTTTCGTAACGGTATAAACACTGAAAGGTGGTGGATTGGCCAGATGCTGGGAGATGTGTAAAAATAACTCAATTGTTTGGTGGTGGCTATTGCGGAGCTTCCACAGATTCAGTAACATTAGCAAGTGGTGGAGGCCAGCAGGTGCAACATGCTGGCAGGTGGATTTTTTTTTTTTTTTTTGCCTGTCCCGTTTGGTTCTTTTGCCATCAGAATTATTGTCTAAAGGCAAAGAAAGATGCCCAACGGATTTACTTTACCAAATGGACCATACCAGCCTTGCTGTATTGGTCTATTTGATTCACCTTTGCTTTTATTGTTTATTTTATTTTCATTTGCTGAACACGAGACAGAGGAAAAGAAAAAGAGCGGGGAAGAGGGACGGTGATAAAGGGCAAAAACCAACAAAACAAACAGACAAAAAATACAAATATCAATCACCTGGATCACCTGTAGAGAACGAAAAAAGAGAAAACAAGCAAAGAAAAAGAGAGAAATATAATAAACAACATCATCGCGATGATCTATGTGAATATAACAGTAAATACTAAATATTAAATATCATTGTGCAGCATGTAAGATCGACAGCGCACAGTGTGCTTTGAGTTAGCAGCCAAAAAGGGTGTAGTTTGTTTGTGTGAGCACCCGTGTGCATACCTGTGAGCATGAGCGCGCTTGTATTTAAAAGGTTCCTTCATGTAATGATCTGCTAGAGGGTGTGGGGGGCCACAGCCCCGTCCTCCAGGGCATGAAGCAGGTATGGAGGAGATCCAGGCTCCAGACATCCAGAGGCCCTCAGAGCACAAGAGACCAAGGAAGACCAACGGAGGGGCAACCGTGCCACTATCCCGGAAAGAGCTGAGGAGAGCCCCAGATGAGGGGTCACTCAGCAGCCGCGGAGCAGAAGCCAGATGGGGTTGCAGTGACGTGCCCGTGAGCTCCACCGGCAGCCAGCTGTGCCAGAGTGACCGAGCCCCAGGCCGAAAGGCCGAGGGCACCCCACCCCCGAAGGAGCCCGAGCGAGCCCCAGGCTCCAGGCCCCGACAAGCAGCCACCAGGAGTGAGCCGGTGGGTACCTGGACGCCCATCCCCGGACACAAAGAACCACCAACGCACCGATGTCTGAGGGCGTCTGCCACTGGCAGGGGGAGTGGTGGGGGGAGACAGGCCTCCATACCTTGGAGGGCCTGAGATGTCCCCAGAGAGGTGGCGTCTGATACCCAACCTGACATATAGACATAGACATACAGGCACACACAGATACAAACATCCATTCCCACCCTCATGCTCTCATAGGCAATTACTCAGCACTCACCCAACGTGGAGACAGACATAAATAGACACTGTACACACAATCACACTCCCCAAGCGTACTCTAAGAACCGGGTCTAGGTACCCTTGCCCCTGGAGGGGGAAACTGCACCCAGACCCAGGTGGTGTTACCCTTTTCCCTGGGGTGGAGAGAAGCAGACCGCCCCGACTCCGCAGCAGCAGGGAGGCCCCACATTCCAGACCCCAATCGGACGGCCAACTCCTCCTCCCAGCCCCCTGCCCCAACAGGCAACAGAGACGGGGGTGTGTGAAGACTCCAAACCTCCCTCCGCCCGCTCATATGTAGTGTTGATGCACGTGTGTTCTAAGGTGCATTTAAAACCCAGGAGGGCATGGAGCTACCTGCCAGAGAGCAGCAGGTAAGCGCATAGCCCCTCCTGATAGCCCTCAATGTCTACGTGTATTTAAAATTGAGAGGCGGGCAACGACGCCAGGGGTGAGGTTGTACACCCTGATGGTCTTCTGGGTGTCGTGTAGCGTGCCCACCCCCAAGGTGCCATATGTATGTGTTATGAGAGTGTGAGTAATGTGAATGTCTAAGTTGTGGGATAAAATTGAGGCACAGGCAGCCAGAAGGGGACAGAGGGGGGGATGCCTCCTCTGCACCCTGGTGACACACCTTTACCCCAAGGCCCTGCATGTGTGGGTGATTGTGGTGGAGCGGGAAGAGGGAGGCAGCTGGAGATGGGGAAGGAAGGAAGGGAGGGGCAAGTGACCCCCTGGGTCACACTCCATACTTTGCAACCCACCAGGGCAAGGGGGCCCAGGCCCATCCGGACCGGGGCCCAGTTCAGCAGCGCCGCCTGGCCCTACAGAGCCCGGGGCAGCCCACCCGACCCCACCACAGGGAAAACTGCAGCCACCCCGTCATCCACTTATCTTCCAGACTACACAAGACAATAGACACCCAGGCTGAGTTCTTCCTCCACCTCTCCTATATCTCTCCCCACCTGCAGCGTCAGTTCCTGGAGAGAGGAGACCTCCTGCAAGATGTAACAGCCTCCCCCACCAGTTGGAGAGCCCCCCCAGGTGGCTCGATGCACCGACGGCACCCTGCGCCAGGGCTGAGCCCCCATACACCCACCCGCCCACAACCCCGGCGACACACCAACCAGGACCCAAGCCCCCAAGGCCCAGCCAGGACCCCAGCCCGGAGACGGAGCACCCCCAGAACCCCACGCCCGCCCCGGACCCACCCAGGGGCAGCCAGGCTCCCAGGTCAGTAACCCACGTCCGTCAGCACAGACCCTCCCCTATCCCCGCTGCACACAGCCACGAGGAAACCATCACCTAAGAGCCAACAGAGCCCTTAACAGGCCATGACCGCAACCCCAGGTTGAGCCCCCCAAGGAAGACGCTTCTGGGAAATCCCCCGACGCCCCAAGCCTGTCCCTACCCCCACACCAATCGCAACAGCGAAGGTGGGACCAAACTATGACCCCCGACCCCCACTAGGTGATGGAGCTGGTCAAAGGAGCCCAGAGCAATTGATCTGATGTGGTGGCAGAGGCTGTATTAAGACTAATGTAATCTAATAGATAATTTCTATATTGGTTAGAATTAAGATTATTTTTATTTTTCCAGTTCATGAGGACTGTTTTCTTGGCTATGCATAGGGCAGTGAAAACCATGTGGGCTATATTCTTTTCTGAAGTGACCTAATCTAAGCTGCCCAACAAACATACTAAAGGAGAAGTTGGAATGTTACATTTCAGACACTTCGATAAGTCTTCACATATCTCGCGCCAAAACTTCTGAACTGGTGGACAGAACCAAAGAGCGTGGATATAATTGTCCGGTGAATTGGTTTGGCAGTGTGAGCAGTTGTTGGTAGACGTAAAGCCCATCTTGAACATCCGATGACCTGTATAGTGCACTCTATGTAGTATTTTGTATTGAATTAATTGAAGACTGGGATTTCTAATTAGATGAAAGGTTTTTAAGCAAATCTGAGACCAGAAGTTTTGGTCTAAGTTAACTGATAAATCCGCTTCCCATTTTGCAATAGGAAGTGATATTGATTCATCTATTTTAGAAAACATTCTGTATATTTTGGAAAGTAATTTTGGGGTTTTAAGAGTAAGAAATTGAACCACACTTGATGGTGTTTGTAGTTCAACTTGACCCGGTTTAAATTTCTCTTTTACTATGGATTTAATTTGTTGATATTCTAAAAATCTTTTCTTGTTGATCCCATATTGTGTAACTAGTCTGTCAAATGGAATAAATTCTGTTCCTTCTAATATATGTTCTAAGTATTTGATTCCTTTACCACTCCAATCTGGAAAGTTTATCATATTATTGTTTTGTAATATGTCAGGGTTGTTCCAGATAGGTGTACGTTTGCATGGTATTAATGAAGACTCTGTCAATTTTAGAAACTCCCACCATGCTGTCAGAGAAGAGCTGATGTTGATGCTTTTAAAACATTCATGTCTTTTGATGTTTGAGCTGATAAATAGTAGTTCTGAAATCTCTAGATCATTGCATAGTGCCTGTTCTACATCTAGCCAGGGCTCATCTAAGAAGGTATGTTTAAACCATCTACAGATGAACTGAAGCCTGTTGGCTAAAAAATAGTGATTAAAGTTAGGCAGATCTAATCCTCCTTTATCCTTGGTCCTTTGTAATGTTTTTAAGCTGATACGTGGGGGTTTGTCTTTCCAAAGGAATTTAGAAATACATGAGTCTAGAGATCTGAACCAATCTTGTGATGGCTTATTTGGGATCATTGAAAACAAATAGTTTATTTTTGGCAAGACCATCATTTTTATAGTGGCGACCCTTCCCATGAGTGATATGGGTAAAGATTTCCATCTAGCCAGATCGCTTTCTACTGTCTTTAAAAGCGGGATGTGGTTTAATTTAGTTAATTCTGAAAGCTTAGGAGAGACATTAATACCTAAATATTTTATATTTCCAGATTGCAGTGGTGTAGGAGAAGAATTATTAGAATTATTAGACAATATTATGGTTTCAATGTTTTTACTGCATGAGTAGTCTATTAAATTAAGTAATCTACGTGTATTTGTTGATGAGTGCCTACCTTTTATGAAACCAGTTTGGTCAGGATGAATTAAGAGGGGGGTTATTTTCTCTAGTCTCTTTGAGAGAGCTTTGCAGATTATTTTAAGGTCTACATTTATAAGGGATATTGGACGATAGCTTGAGGGATATACAGGGTCTTTGCCTGGTTTTAGCAGGAGATTAATGTTTGCAGAATTCATATTTGATGGAAGTCTGTCATTTTCTTTGATTTCCAACAACATTCTGTAAAAAACTGGTGCTAGAATCGTCCAGAATTCTTTGTAGAATTCTGCAGGAAAGCCGTCGGGACCTGGAGCCTTATTATTGGGCATACTTATCAGGGCTTCCTGGAGTTCACCTGGCGTCAGTGGCGAATCCAGTGCAATTGCTTGGGTGTCTAATAATTTTGGAAGAGTTATGTTGTCCAGAAACTGATCAATTTCGTTTTTAGATGGGTTTATTTGTGGTGTATATAAAGTTTCATAGAAATCCCTAAAAATTTTGTTTTGTTTATCATATACTGTATTCCCAGATAAATCTTTAACAGCACATATAGTTGTTTTTTCTTTATTGATTTTTAACTGGTTAGCAAGAAATTGTCCGGATTTGTTACCGTGTTCATAATTTTGCAGGCGAAGTCTTTGTACTAAGAATTTAGTCTTTTTATTAATAATTTCATTTAATTCTAGTTTTGTTTTGCGTATTTTGTTTAATATTTCTTGATCTTGGTGTGATACATAGGCTTTTTCTAAGGATTTATGTTTTTTTCTAGTTCTTGAATATTTTTGTTTTCTTCTTTCTTCTTATGTGATGAGAAAGAGATTATTTTACCTCTCATCACGGCTTTCCCTGCTTCCCAGAGGACAGATGCTGATGTTCCAGGAATGTCATTAAAGTCTAAATATGAAGTCCATTTTTTTTTAAAGTATTTGATAAACTCTTCATCTTTGAGCAGCGATGTATTAAATCTCCAGTTTTTACTTGGTGTGGTATTATTCTTCTGCATTAGTGTTAAAGATACAGGAGCATGATCACTGACAGCTATAGGATGAATCTCAGTGTCTGAAATGTCACTCAGCAGTGAGCTGCTGACCAAAAAATAATCCAGACGAGAATAGGAGTGATGAACATGTGAGAAGAAAGAATATTCCTTACTGCTGGGGTGGAGGGAGCGCCATGCATCGCAAAGACCAAAGTCGCTCATATACTGTTTGATTATATTTGTGGACTGCCAATTATGCTGAGTTCCTGCTGTATTGAGCCTATCCATTTCTTCATTTAGTCCCAGGTTGAGGTCTCCCCCAAGAACAATTGTGCAATCTAGGTGTTCGGAGAGTGCACTAAAAAAACCGTGGAAGAATGAGGGGTCATCAACATTCGGACCATATATACTTACAATACCTAGCTTTTGGTTAAGTATAGATAGTTTGACTATTAGGAATATGCCCTCTGGATCTATAACTGTATCGAGTACTGTGAAATTAATATTTTTATGTATTAGAATTGCTGCTCCTCTTTGTCTAGAATTATAACAGGCTGAGAACACATTAGGAAACTCAGGTGTTTTAAGTTTATTCAAACCTGTGACAGGCATGTGGGTTTCTTGTAATAAAACAACGTCTGCCTGTAGTTTTTTAAGTTGGTTAAGTATTTTTAACCTTTTTTCCCTAGAGCCAGCTCCATGCACATTCCATGAGACAAACCTTACCGTGCCCATAGTTGTGTGTTTGTGGCTAATGACATACGCTGTGTGTCTTGCTTAGACGGGTGAGGAAAATGGAAACACATCATATTTTTTTATTTTTATTTTTGTAAATAAAGAGAAGAAAATGCGCAGCGTGAAGCTCCATGTGTGTGCATAATAACTAAAATGAGCAAATGTGTGAGTGTGTGTGTCCTATATCTGTGTGCACTGTGTGGCTGTTGTAAATGTGTTGCCTTTAAACGCATGTGCGTGCGTGATCGTGCAGAGTGAGCATGTAGAAATAGACAGTGTCGTTTGTGGATGGATAGGGAAACAGGTGATCGACATAGTGAAAGAAAAGAGAAGCAAGGAAACCAAAGAGCAAGATGAGCGACAAGAGAGAGAGAGGGAAAAAGAAATAAAAACGGAAACATTCCAATTAAAGCATTGGCGGAGAGTGACGGTGACGTTATACTAAATTAGCAAACTGATATTACATAGTTAAGCAAAAGTTAATACAAGAGAGTGTGAGTGAAGAGAATAGCGTAGCGGATTCTTATCTGGTGTGCGGTCAATACAGCCATGGAGTGATGCCGGGGTCGCGGTAGAGCTGTCCGTCCACGGCAATGACAGCCCGGGAGCCTTTCTGAATAAAACTACGTCGGACTGGGAACAGGACCCTGCGTCGTTCCAGGATCTCTCTGGGGAACTGGTTGTTCACGCTGAAGTCCGTTCCTTTCAGCTCTCTGCCGCGACTCTTCACCTGGTCCTTCTGCTTAAAGTGGCCGAATTTGGCCACAATAGGACGCGGTCTCCCGCTTCCTGTCTTCGGAGCCCCGATGCGATGCACTCTTTCAAACCCTATGTTTTTCACCGTGTCCTCCGGCAGCTTCAGGTGGATTTTATACCAGAAAACACAAGATTATCTCTCATGCTACGGGCTTGTAAATCCATAATGGTCTCTTTTATTTTTTAATTTTCTATGTTTAATTGGGTCACATTTTCGGTTAGAGATTTGACCGAGTCCCGTAGCGTGGCGTTTTCTGCAGCAAGTGTTTCCACCTGCTTCTGGCTGAACTCCAGGGATTCTTTTAGAGATTGAAATTCCCGGTGTAAGATCTCTACCAGGGACAGCCTCGCATCAAAACTGGACAATCGCTTATCGATTGACTCCAGGATGTCGACGATATCTTTGCCGGCAGGCGATGTTGTGCCGGGGGAGTCTGCCGGGCGATATCTTTTAGATGACGGCATCTCAGTTTTGGCCGGGGAAGACATGCTCTGGGTCTTCTTCATTACTAAATCTTCGAAGCACCGGTCGATGTATTTTTGGAGAGCGTCTAAACTCTCCTCGTTGTCCTCCAGGGTGTTAGAGATGATAGGACAGATGTTGTTAGTTATATGACAGTTGGTTAGTTTATTTGGCAATACTGAAGATTAAAGAAACTTTGTTAAATTCTAGGCTACCATTCGTTTTTTTTTTCTGCCAAATCTCCGGCGTCTGACGTCACCTACAACATGGGTCGCTTACCTTACCCCGTCACTTCCGTCACTTACCTCCGTCAAGCACCTCTCTAATAGCCCCTGCAATCTCTCAGCCCTTTTGCTGTCCCTGTTGTTCTTTTTGATCGCGTTGGCCGTGTCTCTGACAAACCTTTGCTGGGTTTCAGCACCACTGTGACGCACATGTTCCAGGATCCATGCATGACACACAAAGTATGCTGTGCTTTCTAATGATACTGCCTAGAGGAAGTATGTATAAAATAACTGGAGCTGGTCCTAGCACAGAACCCTTTAACAAACCTTAATTAACCTCTTGTAAAGAGGACTCCCCATTCAAACAACGATTAGATATGTAAATGTTGGTGGCGTACCAGGGGCTTCTGTTTGTGGCTATGCTACCTCCTCACCATCACCCGGCCGGCTTGTTTTCCCAGCTGCTTGGGACGATCTGCTGGGTGAGAGCTAATGGGGACTACACTGCCTGCACTGACTAGGGGACCTTGAAAATCCTGAGGAGCCAGATCTCTAAATTCATTGAGCCTGGCCAGGAGCTGTAAATGGGCTACATTAATTGAAGGTAAGCTAAACATCTTACATTTCAGCAAGAAGGTGCAGGAGGTACAGGTAGAGAGGCCATAGTGCTAGCTAGTCAGCTATGAGCTAAGCTAAGTTAAATCCCTAAAGACAAAATGAATGAATACTGTTCACACAGCAAATGGTGTAAAGATGGTCAAGAGATGGTAGGTGTGTGTGTCAAATATATTTTTATAATGTCTGTACTGTGTAAAAATCCTGACCACTTCTGGATGATTTGAGGCTTGAAAACTAACATCGTCCAGCACAGTGAGATGACTCTGTATGCTGAGCTTAAAAGGAAAATAAAAGGATTAAATTCATTGAACATCTGAGTCTTTTGAAGATGAGAGTCTGGTTCCCTCACATCAAAGGGTTGAAAGTATGTGTAAACCCAAACAATATTTTCAACAAACTTATTCAATACTTGTTCAATTAACGCGGGCTCAAACACTTTTTAAAATTTCAAAAACCAAAAGGTAAAATCAGATGTTCTTGTAGCAATTGCTGCTTATGATAAACAACCATAAACCTTTTCCGGATTGATGAAATTTTCAGTGAAAAGTCTCCAATGTTTAGGGGCTTCAAGTGTAAGCCCCTCTTGAAAGTTATCTTTATATCTCTCAACAAGTTTCTTTACAAATTCAAATTTGACCCTTTCACAGGCCACTTTATCGCTGACAAAACAGAAATATCTCACTTTATATTTTTCAGAAAACATTAAATAAAGGAATTCTGTGTGGTACGTTGTGTAGCAGTCTGAAATTTACACAGACTGCGATTGTCCTCATTGCGGTAAAATACAACAATTTTACACCCAACAACCCTTTCAAATGTATTAACACCATTAAAGCTCACTGGTGTCTGATTACTTAGACCCCGTTTTTGTTGAATTTCTCTACCGAAGGTTTCTGCCTGAAGATCGTAAAAATGTGGATGCAGAAGGTGAGCCAGACTTATTGCAAAACCTAAATGAGTTTTTGGGTTATGGACCATGTACATAAAACACCCTTTCTTCTTCTTCTTTTAATCACTTCATTGTGTTAAGTATCTGTCTAAGCAAACGTTTAGCGCTACCAGAGGGGGGTCTGACGATCTGTGCTGTGACCTCAAGTGACCCGTCGCACATTACTGACTAATTAGACTGTACAGTTCTCAAGAATAGGTTTTCAAGTTTGGACTAATCATGATTATGTGCCCCCTTAGCTCTAACTGTACAACGTTGCCAGAATGAGCTTACGTGCACTCCCCATAACACCTTCACAATATTCTGTATAATTGGGTATATTGTCTGGAGGTGGAAAATTCAAAATTTGTCTAATTTCCATGTTATTGAATTTATTTCTGACATCTACAGTAGAGTGTGATGAATCATCACTGTGACTCTGTTCTGCATTTCCAACTTGTTAAAATGAATCAGCATGATGGTTTGCTGGGGCCCCTTGGACTGGTGCATTATCTCACACTTCCACACTGTCATGGGAAAAGCAAGCAGAGGGTCGGCACTCTTTGGATTTCTGAATTTTCATTTAACCTGTTTATCTTTCTTAACTACTCAGGGGGTATATGAACTTCCCCCGCTCTTTGTGCCAGCTCCTCTGAAGCTTGATTAATGGCTTTAATGGAAAGGATCAGCTGAAATGTTTTGTGACAGTGTGTTTTGAGCCACATTATCGTTTGACTGTGTCTGGGGTACTTCTGTCTCCACACCTGAACATTGACAGCTATTTTGCAAAACACTTTCACTTCGTGGTAATTGAGCTAAAGCAAAATTGAGGTCATTACGATTGTTCACAGTAGGGTCATTGTTTTGTGTGTTTTCAGAATCAGAGCTATTGAGTTTATCGTGGCTAGAGCTAAGTTTATTTCTGATTGATGTCCTCTCCCTCCGACTCTATTTTCACTCAAAAATGTAAAATAAAAAACATTTAAAAAAACCAGATAATTTATTCTTATTTTAACATTGACAAGATACAGATTGTACGAAACAACGAAGAGATATACTGATGTCTGTTATTCCTCTTCTTCCTCCTCTTCCTCCTCTTTTTGACCTTCCTGTTATTCACGTTCTGAGATGATTAAAGTTCCCCCCTAAACAGACAGTGAAGAGAAAAAGTAAGTAAGTAAGCCAAGTTAAAATACCCCTAGAATGGGATTCGTTTATCTGGGCCTCTGAGGCTTTGAGGCCTCTCTCACTGGTCATTGCGTGGCCTGAGAGTCAGGTGGCCTAGCTCCTCCAACAATCACTCTCTTTCCGAATCTGTTAGGCGAATATTTTTGTGTCCCATGATGGGGGCTGGTGGTGGTGGTGGTGCTGGACCCACTTCTGAAGACAGCGATGAGATCCGAGGCTGACCAAAGAAAAAACAATCCAAATCCAAGAAATCTAAACAGTTTTAAAAAAACAAACAAAACATTAAAATAATGTTATTGTTATTGTCTAAAATTATACAAGTTCATCAGAACAATTACAAACTCACCGATATCTAGAATGGATAGAGGGCTGGAAAAGACTTTACTTAAATCAGAGTCTAAAAAAGAATAAAGAAAAGAAACAACTTTAAAAACATTTAAAAACGTGTAAAAATAATACACAAACAAAAATGCTGTGACATACCAGAGGAAGCCATGTTATTTGGCCGAGAGTTTAACTGTTTTTAACCTCAAGTCTTTTATATATTTTAAAGTGTATTGTAGTGTGAAGATGCACCTGACTCTCTTGGGGATTTTTGCTCCGATACGACCCTCTCACCCTGAGGTGGAGCATGTGTACGTCTAACTTTGATTCTGATTTTCCTTTTTTGGATTAAATAAACACAAATAAAACAAATTAAAGCCTTCCAACAGGGCATGCAGCCTCCAACTCCCCCCATCCTCACTGCCCTCTGTTGTTACAAAAGCACTGGTTTAATTAAGAATAACCTTTTTTTTTTTTATCATGGTTTAACACATAGTGGTCTAAAAAGGTGACATTTATCATCTTATCTTATCTTATCTTATTTGTGGTCATTACTTCTTTTTTGTCTAAAATGACATCTGTGCTTCAGTTGTTTTCACTTGCACATGCTAAAGCTTATGCTACAATAAGTACTAAAAGGGACTAAAATGTTAATCTATGAAAATTCTAATTTGAATAAAATAGAGCAGTTCACATGCAAAGGTCTTTAAAAAAATCTCATGGCAGTGATACGGTAATCAAAGTATAAAGTGCTCAGCTAATGTGTGGCGATCCTTAGTCTGGTAAAATATCTGCCACAGTCATATGCAGGAAACAAATACAAACACAACTCAGCTCCATCTGTAACCAACTGTTCATGTTTTACACTCACATAAGGACTTTAAGGACTGTTAGGAAATCGTTATGCATTGTTCTACATATTCACTCACACTCATACACACATATATCTATTGCTGACACATTGTCTTCTACATCTCATATGTGTACTCTTGGTCTGTAAATGACACACTGCCTTTCAACACCACAGTACAGTTGTACTGTTGCTATAATAAACTGACAGTTTAATTTGAACTGATTTGATCAAGCATAACAATGATTATCTCTTCACTGTGGCACCTGTTGGTATTTTAGGGAGTGAACATTTTGTCCCCAAAGCTGATGTGTTAGAAAAGTAGGAAAAACTGAAGAAATTTAGTTAGCTAGACAAGGGACAGGTTGTTGGACAAATAGGTCAGAGCATCTCCAAAACTGTAGCTTCTTTGGGGATCCCAGTCTTAAAATCAAAATAAAAAAATCTAAATCAAATCAGTTCCAGGAAAGGAAGAGTGATAAATCAGTGACAGGGTCACTTGAGAATTCAAATGTGTATTTTGCACAATGGTACAGTCTTCCCCGGAGTTGGCACCCAAGCAAATGAATCCCAGGGTTAGAGTGTGCAGAGAAATTACAAACAAAAAAGAAAGATACAAAAAACAAATGCTGCATTTTAGATTCTACTGGCCTCAGTTGAAATGGTAAATGTTAAAATGTCTTGATGCATGTTCAATCATTCCGAAAGGTTGATTCTGTTCATCTGGACATTTTCAGTGGGAGATTTCGTCACTCATCCAAGTGATTTCCTTCAGTCTCAGCTGACTACTTGCATAGAAACTGACCTGTAGTCAGCTGAGACTGAAGAACCTGAGATGGACAGAAATGTATGGCATATTACAGGGGCCTGTCCTTCCATGATGGTTCCTATTCTGGCTCCTCTTCAGTCTTGGGTTTCTGCTTTATACCTGAGGTATGCCATCACTGCTACTGCTACTTGATGTCTTACCTACCCTGTGCTGTGGAACTTGTGTTGTTGCAACATCTGCAACAAGCAACTGGTATCACAACCAGAAATGTACAAGGAACAACACAAGTACTACTTGTTTTTCCAATCATAGGTGGGTACTGAATTCAATACGGTTCAACTTAATTTCATTTAGATAGTACCAAATCACAACAACAGTTGCCTCAAGTTGCTTTATATTGTAAGGTCACAACCTACAAGAGAAAACCCCAACACTCATATGACCTCCTGTGAGGAAGCGGTTTGGTGGTAGTGGGAAAGAAAAATTCCCTCGTAACAGCAAGAAGCATCTGGCATAACCAGGCTCAGGGAGGGGCAGCCATCTGCAGTGGCTGGTAGGGATGGGGGAAGGAATATATATATATGTATACATATGTATATATATATCTATATATCCCTCTCTCTCTCTCTCTCTCTCTCTCTCTCTCTCTCTCTCTCTCTCTCTCTATATATATATATATATATATATATATATATATATATATATATATATATATACACTAAAAACAGATATTATAAACATAGATTTTTAGACGTATGGTAAATTTATGTTTGCACATTTCACACAAAGGGGAAAAACAACTTTATTGTAAAGGTATCCATGTGCGTGTGTCAGCTGTAAAAGATGCATCAGTGTAACTCCGCAAAGCCAATGCAGATAGCTATATGGGAGCCTACTTGTGTGTCCATGTATGTGTGAGTGAACTGTCAGTAGTCACAGCACTGCCAGTACTTCATATCCACAGCTCTCTCTTCATCTCTCTTTCTTTCCCCGTGCGTCTCTCGCACCTGATCATTTGTTGCTGCTTGACAGTTCTCATTATTGCCTTGGCACTAGCTCAGCATGTCCTGCCAAAGCAAGACACTGAAATGGAATTTGAAAAAGAGGGAGTGTGTGGAAGACTGTAAATGAAGAAAGCTAGGAAGATGCTGACAGAGAGAGAGAGAGAGGGTGAGTGAGTTAGAGCGAAATGGGGATCAGGACAAAGGGGGAAACAAATGAGAGCAAAGCAGAATAAGACAAAGTAAGACAGGAGTGTTGGATGCTGCTGCACAATTAAAAGCACTTACCTCTCCCCAGAATGACAATGAAGCAGCAAAAACAATGCTGACAGAGGTAATAACATGGACATATTTACCTCTACACAGACAATCAGACGACAACACCGACACTGCTAAGCATGGAGAGGACCACACTGTTGTCACAGCAGTCCCATTCAAACATTAAGGGGAGAAACAGCAGCAGTGCAGGGCTTGATGCTAACTGAAGGTGGTACCTGTGTGACTGTCTGATCTTGTATTTGAAGTTTCTGTCAGCAGTACTCACTTCTTTGTCTACTCATTCATGTTGGCGATTGATCACCATCTCTCTTTTTCAGAAACAAGATGAAACTCAAAGAGGTTGCAGTGCTCATTGAGCAAAAATAAAATCCCATTTACCATACACTGTTTGAAATGACCCAAAATGATTTTACTCCCTATCAGAGTCGCTTGTGTGTTTGGCATTGACACAATAAAGGTACACAACAGTCTTAGAAGATATCTGAGTCTTTAATTCATACTGATGAATGCATTGGAGAGAAACTTGGGGTTAGCATCTTCCCTAAGGATATTTGGTGTGCAGACTGGAGCAGACGGGGATCAAACCACCACCCTTCCAATTAATAAATGACCTGCTCTACCTCCTGAGCAACAGCCACCCCTTCATCATGTGTTACACCTGACTAATTTATATTTCCTGTGCAAACCAGAGGTGTAGTGATGTGTCGGTCGCGAACGAAATGGCTCTTAGAGCCGGATCTTTGAAGTGAACGACGCAAGCCGGCTCCTTATTGGGAGCCGTGGTTTTCTTTTTCTTTCTCTCACCCTCTCTTTTGTATTGCCTTGTGCTTTGCGCTGGGAAGAGGGGGGAGGGGCGGTAGTTACACTCGCAGTAGCACAGGAACAGAGCGGGAGGGAGAGAGAGAGAAAGAGAGCCAGGGACAACAACGTCACATTAGAAAGGTATAGTAATCATCCACAACTATTTTCAGTTGTGGATGATAAAGGATTCAGAAAGTTCTTGCAGGCCCATATAAAATAGAATAGAATAGAATTCAACTTTATTGTCATTGCATATGTCACAAGTACAGGCAACGAAATGCAGTTTGCATCCATCCAGAAGTGCTTTAGCCATGATATAGATATATTACAAAATATATATTAGCAATAATATAGATATATAAATATATTACAGAAACGGGTCTGTTATAGGTATGAGGGTACAAAACATGGGTCTATTATGGGTATGTTATAATGTATACGGTATAAAGAGATGTTATGAATATGCTATAAGTATAAGTATGTACAGGCTGTAGTGGTGTACAAGCTATGTACAGACTATGAACAGGATATAAATATGAAAACTATACAGAATTATGAACTATGCAAGTTATAAACAGTTGTAGAATTAAAATTATCGTGTTGTACAGAATGATTATTTATACAGAATTATACAGTAGTGCAGTTAAGATAAGTGAAATATAGAGAATGTGCATCTTCTTTTTGTTTTCATATTTTAATTTATATTTAATTGTGTTGTGGTTTGCAGTGTTTTGTGTTGTTTCACTTTAAATTTGTTTAAAAGGAAAAAGCTGAAAATTTAAATAGTTAAAAGTTAAAATGTAAATAGTTGGTTTTTGTATTATATGAATTATTTATTACATTTTATAAGGAGTGAATAAATAAAAGTATATTTACGGTGGTCGCTAGAGACAAAGCACGTACAAACCCTGAAGCACATACAAACTCCAAAACACGTAAAACTCCAAAACACGTAAAAACTCTGAAGCACGTACAAAACACAACAGAAGTGCTCCAGGATGCTAGGCGCAGTGTTGAGCTTTTGTTACCTAGTGGCTACACAAGCCAGGAAGTACCAACGACTGGATTTGGTGTGTGGTAGTAACAGGTAAATGAACATTTTTTTGAATTATTTGAATATATATGAGTGCTTGTGTATAAATACACAAACAATACACATATGCTTTCAACTGTGTAATTTAAGTGATCTACAGTCGTGGCCAAAACTTTTGAGAATTACATAAATATTGGAAATTGGAAAAGTTGCTGCTTAAGTTTGTATAATAGCAATTTGCAAATACACCAGAAAGTCTGTGAAGGTTCTCAGTCATCCAGGTCATCGTAGTCTAAGGAGCTTGGAAAGAAAAGCGTCTGGACTTCTTTAAGTTGCTTGAAGACGTTTCACCTCTCATCCGAGAAGCTTCTTCAGTTCTAAGAGTCAAATGGTGGAGAGTCCCAGATTTAAAGCCAGTGGGAGTATCCTCCTAAAGAGGGACAAAAGGACCCCCTGATGATCCTCTAATCACATGAGCCAAGGTGTGAAAACGGGTGTGGGTCACAATCAGCCAGGGTTTCGGGTGAGCCCATTGTGAAACCTGGCCCCACCCTATCATGTGATTTCCTGAGGTCAGATGGCCCAGGGTGTGAGTGGGCATTAAGGCGTCTGGGCAGGATCTCAAAACTGGATTATAGATGGCAGACAGTTGGTGTCATAGGCCACCGCCTCTGTTCAAAGATGGTCGCTCACAGTGGACATAGATGGCCTCTTTCACTCCTCTTTCAAACCATCTGTCCTCTCTGTCCAAAATGTGAACATTGGCATCCTCGAAAGAGTGACCTTTATCCTTAAGATGCAGATGGACTGCTGAGTCTTGTCCCATGGAGGTGGCTCTTCTATGTTGTGTACTGTACAGCATACACCACATTGTTAAGTTTGTGTTTTGGAGTTTTGTCTTTCGGGTGAACCAGTTTTTGTCTGAGTGTGTTGCTGGGTTTGAAGTACACTGGGATGTCGTGCTTGGAGAAAACTCTCCTGAGTTTCTCTGATACACCGGCTACATAGGGGATGACAATGTTGTTGCGTCTGTCTTTCTTATCCTCCCTCGCTGGTGTCTGATCTTCTTTTCTGTGCATCTTTGCTGACTTTATGAACGCCCAGTTAGGATAACCACATGTTTTGAGTGCTTCCTTTACGTGTGTGTGTTCCTTCTTTTTTCCCTCAGACTTAGAGGGAACATGTTCTGCCCGGTGGTGTAGGGTCCTGATTACTCCAAGTTTGTGTTCCAGAGGGTGATGGGAGTCAAAGAGGAGGTACTGGTCCGTGTGTGTGGGCTTCCGGTAAACTTCGATGTTGAGGTTGCCATTCTCTTCAATGTGCACAGCGCAGTCCAGGAAAGGCAAACAGTTATCCTTTGTGTCTTCCCTGGTGAACTTGATGTTTTTATCCACAGCGTTAATGTGCGCAGTGAAGGATTCCACTTCTTGTGTCTTGATTTTGACCCAGGTGTCATCTACATATCTGTACCAGTGGCTGGATACTCTTCCTTTGAAAGAGCCGAGAGCCTTCCTTTCCACTTCCTCCATGTAAAGGTTGGCTACAATAGGTGACACGGGGGAGCCCATGGCACAGCCATGTTTTTGTCTGTAGAAGCCTTCGTTGTATTTGAAATATGTAGTGGTGAGGCAGAGGTCTAACAGTGTGCAGGTCTGATCGGGTGTGAAGTTGGTCCTGTCTTCCAAGGAGCTGTCTTCTTGTAGTCGTTTTCTGACAGTCTCCACTGCCTCCGTGGTGGGTATGCAAGTGAAGAGGGAGACTACATCAAACGACACCATGGTTTCATCTGGATCCAGGGTAAGTTTCTGGACCTTGTCGGTGAAGTCGGTGGAGTTCTTGATGTGGTGTGGGGTGTTCCCCACAAGAGGTGCTAGGATGGTAGCAAGGTGTTTCGCAATGTTGTAAATGGCTGAGTTTATGCTACTGACAATGAGTCTGAGTGGGGCCCCTTCTGTGTGGATCTTAGGAAGTCCGTAAATGCAGGGTGTGGCATCCCCTGGGTAAAGGCGGTGATATGTAAGGCAGTCAATGATTTTGTCCTTTTCAAGGTCTTGAAGGCAAGCTATAACTTTCTTTTTGTAGCTGCTTGTGGGGTCTCGCTTTAAGGCTTCGTAGGTATTGTTGTCACTGAGAAGAGTAGTGATCTTCGTGTGGTAATCCGTTGTGTTTAGGACCACGGTGCACTTTCCCTTATCAGCTGGTAATATAGTGATGTTGTGGTCTTTGCTCAGGGAAGCGATGGCCTTCTTCTCTTGTATTGTGAGGTTAGACGGAGGGACTTTTGCACTGGAGAGGGTGGCTGAGACTTTCATCCTGATTTGCTCTGCTTCTGTCTGTGATAATTTATTAATCCGTATGGCGGTTTCTGTGGCTGTGATGAGGTCCACTATGGGCAACTGTTGTGGAGAAATGGCCAGAATGTTATGAAGAGTGATCAGATGAATTGCATAGTCCTTCTTTGCCATGAAAATTAACTTAATCCCAAAAAAACCTTTCCACTGCATTCCGTTGCTGTCATTAAAGGACCTGCTGAGATCATTTCAGTAATCGTCTTGTTAACTCAAGTGAGAATGTTGACGAGCACAAGGCTGGAGATTATTATGTCAGGCTGATTGGGTTAGAATGGCAGACCTGACATGTTAAAAGGAGGGTGATGCTTGAAATCATTGTTCTTCCATTGTTAACCATGGTGATCTGCAAAGAAACGCGTGCAGCCATCATTGCGTTGCATAAAAATGGCTTCACAGGCAAGGATATTGTGGCTACTAAGATTGCACCTAAATTAACAATTTATAGGATCATCAAGAACTTCAAGGAAAGAGGTTCAATTCTTGTTAAGAAGGCTTCAGGGCATCCAAGAAAGTCCAGCAAGCGCCAGGATCGTCTCCTAAAGAGGACTCAGCTGCGGGATCGGAGTGCCACCAGTTCAGAGCTTGCTCAGGAATGGCAGGTGTGAGCGCATCTGTACGCACAGTGAGGCGAAGACTTTTGGAAGATGGCCTGGTGTCAAGAAGGGCAGCAAAGAAGCCACTTCTCTCCAAAAGAAACATCAGGGACAGATTGATCTTCTGCAGAAAGTATGGTGAATGGACTGCTGAGGACTGGGGCAAAGTCATATTCTCCGATGAAGCCTCTTTCCGATTGTTTGGGGCATCTGGACAAAGGCTTGTCCGGAAAAGAAAAGGTGAGCGCTACCATCAGTCCTGTGTCATGCCAACAGTGATCCAAGGGAGTGGGCTCACTCACAATTTTGCACAAAAACACAGTCATGAATAAAGAATGGTACCAAAACACCCTCCAACAGCAACTTCTTCCAACAATCCAACAACAGTTTGGTGAAGAACAATGCATTTTCCAGCATGATGGAGCACCGGGCCATAAGGTAAAAGTGATAACTAAGTGGCTCGGGGAACAAAACGTTGAAATTTTGGGTCCACGGCCTGGAAACTCCCCAGATCTTAATCCCATTGAGAACTTGTGGTCAATCCTCAAGAGGCGAGTGGACAAACAAAAACCCACTAATTCTGACAAACTCCAAGAAGTGATTATGGCAGAATGGGTTGCTGTCAGTCAAGATTTGGCCCAGAAGTTGATTGAGAGCATGCCCAGTCGAATTGCAGAGGTCCTGAAAAAGAAGGGCCAACACTGCAAATACTGAGTCTTTGCATAAATGTCATGTAATTGTCGATAAAAGCCTTTGAAACGTATGAAGTGCTTGTTATTATATTTCAGTACATCACAGAAACAACTTAGACAAAGGTCTAAAAGCAGTTTAGCAGCAAACTTTGTGAAAACTAATATTTGTGTCATTCTCAAAACTTTTGGCCACGACTGTAGGTAGCTCTGTTTTGGAAGTTCAGTTAACGCTAGAAATGTTTTTTGGAGTTTGTACGTGTTTTGGAATTTGCACATGCTTTGGAGTTTGTACATGCTGTGTCTCTAGGGGCCACCGTATATATTTATATATAAACATATATAAATAAAACCACGTGTTTTTTTTTTTACATTAGTAATTCCTTTTGTGCATAATTTTATATTGTTGTTAATAATAAATTAATTGAAGCAACAAAACAACCTGAAGAGCCGGTTGGGAGCCGAAAGAGCCGGCTCTTTTTAGTGAGCTGAGCCGAAAGGGCTGGTTCTCTAAAAAGAGCCGGAAATGCCATCAGTACAGAGGTGGCAAAAATACAGACTTTCTTTAATTAAGTAAAAGTGAAAAATTGCTGGCTCTGAAATGTACTCAGAGTAAGAAAGTAAAAAGTAGCTTCTTGAAGGACAATTCTACTGGGCATTTTTGTATAAAGGTAACTGAACCTTGTGCTATGTTAATATAATAATAAAATAATATCAGTACATGAGAATACAAATATTATTTCAATCAAAATTCTAATTCTAATGAATGTCCTCAGCTTTTATTTGTTATATAGGACACATGCAGTGAACGAGAATTAAAAAAAAATAACAATTTTTTTGTTGCCTATGTGGTGGCCTCAGTGAATTGGTGACTTTGGCTCCACATCTAAACAGTAAAAGGAGTACAGTCAAGAAGATTCAGAAGGTGGGGGTAAGATCTGTGTAGTGGCTCAACATAAGGAAAAAAAATAACAACTCAAAATAATTTCTAATGTCAGCATCAGTAGGTTTTCTTACATGCTGTGATCAAGTGACCTGCTGCTGAATCCAACAATATGCAAGCAGTGTCACAAGGTATCCTGGCTATTGTCCATCCTCTACAGTGACTGTTTATACAGTCATGATCAAGTTTAAGAAGAAGTTTAAGATCACCTGAAAAATTGCAAAAAATCATATTTTGCATGGTTGGATCTTAACAAGGTTCCAAGTAGAGCTTCAACATGTAACAAGAAGAAAAGGGAGTGAGACAAAACATTTTTTGAGCATGCAATTTATTGAAAACAATGCTTAAACTGAAACAGGCTGTGTTAAGATAAGATAACCTTTATTAGTCCCACCTCCTGAAGCTCCATTGTTTCACTGAAGGAAAAAGCACCCCAGACCATTATGGTGCCCCCTCCACTGTGGGGCGTAGAAAACATCTCAGGTGGGATCTGCTTGTCATGCCAGTAACGTTGGAAACCATCAGGACCATCAAGGTTAATTTTTTTCTCATCAGAGAATAGAACTGTCTTCCTCCTTTCAGTGTCCCATGTTTGGTGCTCTTTTGCAAAGTTCAAATGGTCGGTTCTGTGGCGTTCAAGGAGACGAGGCCTTTAAAGACGTTTTTTGTCTTTGAAGCCCTTCAGTCTCAGATGCCGTCTGTGTCACGGTACTGGGTGTTTGAGTTCTTATGTATCGCTATTATTCATTTGTGTTCTAGTTTAGCTCATCTAGTTAATTTCTAGGTTGCAGTTTAGTCCTTTGTTTCTTAGTTCTTTTTGTCATCTGCCCCTGTACTAAGTCTCCCTGGTCCATGCGTCTACCTGTCATGTTACATGTCTGTGTGGTCCTAGTTGTCAAATTCGTGTCATGTCTCCATGTTTCCTGTTTTATTTTTGAAGGAGTCTGGTGTTCTTTGTTCATTGTATTTAGTTTCACTTCCCCTGTCCTGTTATTAGGTTCATGTGTGTCAGCTGTTCTCCATGTGTTTCCACTTCCCCTGATCATCCATGTGGGTATTTAGTCTCTGGCTGTATCCCAATTCAGGGTCTGCAGCCTTAAAGGCCGCATTTTAAAGCCGATTACGTCACAGCGACGCGCCGAAGGCTGTCCCAATTCAAAGGCTGCTCGAAATGCGGCCCTCAAATGCGTCCTTCATTTCCCTGAATTTTAAGGACGTGGCGGTGTAGACTTCGTGGCCCAACATATCCCACAATTCATAGCGTGGCAGTCGGTGTGGATAATTTTGCCGCAGACGGCAGAAGCGGAGCGGCCGAAGAGTAAACTGTTAAAAGTAAGTACTGAATAATATGTCACTTATTTATGTGCAAATGTTGAATAATGGAGAACATTAAAACATTACTGTTGGCCACATGTCGGCGAAGTTATGTGACATTAGCGATGTTTGTACTTTCAGCATTTACTTGGTTTTAAAGCCTTTCAAATATACACCGTTCAATAGTTGACCTTAATCTTACAGAGAATGTGATGATTTTATGGATAATTAAAGTCAGTCATATATCCACAAACACAACAAGCTGAAAGTCAGTGATGCTGCTCGGTTTGCAGTCCTGAATATCACGGCACAAGCAGGATTCACTGCACTGTTAATGTTAGCTATGTTATATTGCTGCCTCTGTTCGGTGGTGTCGAGCCAAACGGACTTTAACGTGTGTTTGAACGAGCTGACGGTTCACTCGTTAAGCTGAAAGAAAGATGCTTTAATCACAGGAGTCACACATGTGTCCACTGGACATCTGGAACTCCTCTTGTTTAGCACTCGTAATAACACAAACACTAAATCCTCCTTCTCTTGTGCTGTTTTGTAGCAGTGTATACACCTGAGACTGTCACCTGTCTGTCTGTCCTGCACTCTCTCTCTGTTTCTTTCTCTCTGATTGTGGAATAAAAGCATGAACATGTATTTATAAGTTACACTTGTGTTTGAATCCTGCAGCTTATCACACATTTGATTTCCATGTGTGACAACTGCAAGTGTCCAGAGTGAGGACAGACTGAGGGACCCACTGCTGCACATCATCTGTGAGGCTTTGCACCCCTGATGATCCACCAGGACAAACTCAGCAGTGTGTGAGGAAGAGGAGGAGGAAGAGCCAGCAGCAGCTGACAGATGGAGAGAATAGACAGACTGTTCCCTGTTTGTGAAGGACTGCTAGGAAAGTTTAAAAGAACTAATTGTCTGTCCTGAATCAGTCTTATTAAGTAATGTTCAAATAATGTTATCATTCCAGTGTTTTCAGTGTGGGAGAAAGTACTCAGGGCCTTCAAGTTACACACTATGAAAGGCAGAAACAAGGTTAATATTCAGAAACCTAAAGTATGTATCAGCAGCAGAATGGAGCTAAAAATAAATGTTTGTTTCAGTTCTATGAAGCTTTGAGTATTTTGGATTAGTAGCACTGCTGTGTTTGTTGCATCATATTGCTGTAATTGTTTCTATGCTTTATATATTCTGAGGTAAGTTGATCTATAGTGTTACATCATATTCTATAAGGATGTTATGTGTTTGTTTACTTTCTGCCCAGTTTGACCCATTTAGCAGAAGTCAGCCTGTTTAAGGCTCTGATATCTATTCTGTATGACTTAAAGCAGTTATGACATGGTCTGATTTTCTCACCCAATAAAGGAATATTTAATATATCAGTCTACTCTTCATTCTATCAGAAACAGTTATCACAGCTCGTACATTTGCTTTTTACACATATATGTAAGCATTGAGCCAAATTTAGTAATGCCAACATACTGAAGGAACAACATTTGTCTCTTATATATAATACATCTGTATATACACTGTCAAAGATACTTGTCTTTGAGTGAAGATTTAAGGTGATAGGAAATATAAATAACTGCAACTTGAATCTTTACTGAAGCTCAGTGTTAGACACAGAGTTCACTCACATGAATTTCACTCACATGTGCTGTACCAGTGTACCTGCACATGTGATGTGACAATAGAAGTGATTTGATTTGAGACTTCAAACTCACTGCTGTAATAACTAATAATGATTAATATAATAACTATAATATCGGCCATATCATATTTACACTGGCTTTAGTCTCATGAACAACATTAACTAATTGTTATTTACTAGCTAATCTTAAAATGACTGTTCAATACAGATATGAAGGCCAACAATCATGTTTTACAGTCCCGTGGTCTCAGCCTCAGATACTTATTAATTCACACAAAGCTCATGTAGAAACAAATGAACAAAAGATGTTCTCCTTCATTTCTGTCAAACAAAGCTGTATGAAACGTTTCCAGCTGTTAGTATCATGGTTGATAGGCAACCTGGGCAGCGCGACGGAGGCTAGACCGTCCCATTTCACAAGCCTCGCACTTCCAGCCTTAGCGGTCTTTGAGTACGCGGCCCTTGAGGACCGTTGAGGCTGCGTACTTTAAGGCTGCAGACCCTGAATTGGGATACAGCCTCTGTGTCTCATTCTGTCTGCGTCACGCCATCTGTGTTACATCCCTCATGTGATGTCAGGTTAAGTGGTTTCAGGATTGTTGTGCAGTTCATGTTCCTGTAAGTGATTCATGTATTTCATAGTTTTGTCATGCACTCTGCACAAGGTCCTGTTCGCAGTCATTGCCAGTCCTCCTAGTTTTGTCATAGTTAAGTCAGTTTTCTTAGTTTTCAGTTTTCCCAGTGTAGGTTCTAGTTTAGTTTCACCACTGCCCTTGCTGCTCTTATGTTGCCCCTGTATCAGCCATAATAAAGGCTCGCCTTTTGTTAGAGTTAATTCCGTCTCCTTGTCTGTGTTCACACCTGGATCCTCCATACACTCTCCACACGGTCTGCCACGGCAGCTCGTGACAGTACTACGCGACTACAGTATGGATCCAGCGACACAGAGAAGAGAGATTATTCAGACAGTGGAAGCGCTATGCTGCAAGTGGATGTAATGTTCTGGGGAGGAGTACAAGGAGGAGTTACTCCACCCGTTGCGGGTGACCGTCACTGTGTTTCCCTGGTTATGGGAGGCGCTACCTCCCTTGATCTCTGATTACCTCCGCACCATCCTCCAACCCCGTCCTCAGCAGCAGCTGCCCAGCGTGCGGGCTGTGTCACCACAGCCCCGACACTTATTGGTGGTTTAAGGTGGAGCTCCAGGTTGCGGCTTGAATAGTCAGTCAAGCCTCTTGTCATTAAGTCCAAACTGGCTGCAGTGTTAAGATTAGGAATGGAAACTGATAAAAGAAGAATTTTATTATTGATATCACTTATCTATTTGATTTTTTTTATCAATTCCCTCAAGAAAAAACTCTATGCTGATTAAACCGGCATTGATTCCTCTATTTAGACAAGTCTATTAGATCAGTGGAAAAAGAGAATGAGAATCAGATAAAAGTCTATGTGTGGCTACGGATCAACTCACTCGGCAGCCATGGAGTGGTGATCTGGTTGCAATAAAGCTGCTTGTTGACATACAGCTAATCGATTGCAATGACAGCTCAGGAGCTTCCTTGAATTAACTTTTTACGGATCGGGAACAGGTCATTTGCTTTGCTCCAGGAATTCTCTGGGAAACTGGTCATTAATGCTGAAGTCTGTTCCTTCACCGCTCACAAGAATGACCATGCCTTGGCCGCGATGCGCTTATCTCTGCTCCATTTAGATACCCTTCATATCCTTGAAAGTTGCAATCCGATACAACAAAAATTAGCACAAAAAAATATAAAACCAAATTTTAGGTCCACAGTTCTAGCAGAGATTGATCCCTCTAGCATCTCTGCTGTAATTTCTAAAGTTGAATACTTAGATCCAGTCTTTTGTTTTGCTTATTTTGCAGGAGACGAATGGAAAACCCCCAAATATTCCTTTTAGACTCATTTGCTCATGTGGATTCTCTCCTCTCTCCTCCCTCTCTTTGATGCTCATATCACATGATTACATCTGCATCACCCTATTTTAAGTCACATTTTGTTGCTTCTCTCTCTTTCTCTCTATGTGACCTTTCACATACATGATTTAAAGCAAAGTTAAAACATTAAAATCTCTTCAATACATTTTCTTCCTTTCTATATGAGGTGGCTGTAACTCAGGAGTAGAGCGGGTCATGGAAGGTTGGTGTTCGATTCCTGGCTTCTATGAGACACTGGTCTCCACCAACTTCTCTGGAATGCTGGAATCTGAGGTTGGAACTTACTTAATTACCCACGCCTCACCCGGACGCTCATTCTGCTACCCCCCTCCATGGAGCCTCATGTCTCCATCTGCAGGTCGGCCACAAACCACCATCCCTCCACTACCACGTTCCCTCACTCAGATTCTAACCATACGCTCCCTCTGTTTCAATTCAATTCAATTCAATTCAATTCAATTCAATTCAATTCAATTCAATTCAATTCAATTTTATTTATATAGCGCCAAATCACAACAAAAGTCGCCTCAAGGCGCTTTATATTGTACAGTAGATCGCACAATATTAAATACAGAGAAAAACCCAACAATCATATCATATGACCCCTTATGAGCAAGCACTTTGGCGACAGTGGGAAGGAAAAACTCCCTTTTAACAGGAAGAAACCTCCAGCAGAACCAGGCTCAGGGAGGGGCGGCCATCTGCTGCGACCGGTTGGGGTGAAAGAAGGAAAACAGGATAAAGACATGCTGTGGAAGAGAGACAGAGATTAATAACAGATATGATTCGATGCAGAGAGGTCTATTAACACATAGTGAGTGAGAAGGTGACTGGAAAGGAAAAACTCGATGCATCATGGGAATCCCCGGCAGCCTACGTCTATTGCAGCATAACTAAGGGAGGATTCAGGGTCACCTGGTCCAGCCCTAACTATATGCTTTAGCAAAAAGGAAAGTTTTAAGCCTAATCTTGAAAGTAGAGATAGTGTCTGTCTCCCGAATCCAAACTGGAAGCTGGTTCCACAGAAGAGGGGCCTGAAAACTGAAGGCTCTCCCTCCCATTCTACTTTTAAATACCCTAGGGACAACAAGTAAGCCTCCAGTGTGAGAGCGAAGTGCTCTAATAGGGTGATATGGTACTACAAGGTCATTAAGATAAGATGGGGCCTGATTATTTAAGACCTTGTAAGTGAGGAGCAGGATTTTGAATTCAATTCTGGATTTAACAGGAAGCCAATGAAGGGAAGCCAAAACAGGAGAAATATGCTCTCTCTTCCTAGTCCCTGTCAGTACTCTTGCTGCAGCATTTTGGATTAGCTGAAGACTTTTCAGCGAGTTTTTAGGACATCCTGATAATAAAGAATTACAGTAGTCCAGCCTGGAAGTAATGAAGGCATGAACTAGTTTTTCAGCATCACTCTGAGACAGGATATTTCTAATTTTAGAGATGTTGCGCAAATGGAAGAAAGCAGTCTTACATATTTGTTTAATATGTGCGTTGAAGGACATGTCCTGGTCAAAAATGACTCCAAGGTTCCTCACAGCATTACTGGAGGCCAAGGTAATGCCATCCAGAGTAAGAATCTGGTTAGATACCATATTTCTAAGATTTTCAGGGCCGAGTACAATAACCTCAGTTTTATCTGAATTAAGAAGCAGAAAGTTAGCGGCCATCCAGGTCTTTATGTCTTTAAGACATTCCTGCAGTTTAACTAATTGGTGTGTGTTACCTGGCTTCATGGATAGATAGAGCTGCGTATCATCTGCATAGCAGTGAAAATTTATGCTATGTCTTCTAATGATACTGCCTAGGGGAAGCATGTATAATGTAAATAGAATTGGTCCTAGCACTGAACCCTGAGGAACACCATAATAGACCTTAGTGTGTGAAGAGGACTCTTCATTTACTTGAACAAATTGGAGTCTATTAGATAGATATGATACAAACCACTGCAGCGCAGTACCTGTAATACCTACAGCATGTTCCAATTGCTCTAATAGGATATTATGATCAACAGTATCGAACGCTGCACTGAGGTCTAGCAGGACAAGCACAGAGATGAGTCCACTGTCAGAGGCCATAAGAAGATCATTTGTAACCTTCACTAAAGCTGTTTCTGTGCTGTGATGAGCTCTGAAACCTGACTGAAACTCTTCAAATAAGCCATTCCTCTGCAGATGATCTGTTAGCTGTTTGACAACTACTCTTTCAAGGATGTTTGATATGAAAGGAAGGTTGGAGATTGGCCTATAATTAGCTAAGACAGCTGGGTCTAGAGATTGCTTTTTAAGTAAGGGTTTAACTACAGCCACCTTGAAGGCCTGTGGTACATAGCCAATTATTAGAGATAGGTTGATTATATTTAAGATTGAAGAATTAATTAATGGCAGGACTTCTTTGAGCAGTTTTGTAGGAATGGGGTCTAAAAGACACGTTGATGGTTTGGAGGAAGTAATTATTGAAGTTAACTCAGAAAGATCGATTGGAGAAAAAGAGTCTAACTTAACATCAATGGTACTAAAAGTAGCTGTAGATAATATTACATCTGTGGGATGATTATTGGTAATTTTTTCTCTAATGATTAAAATTTTATTTCTGAAGAAGTTCATGAAGTCATTACTAGTTAACGTTAAAGGGATGGTTGGCTCAGTAGAGCTCTGACTTTTTGTCAGCCTGGCTACAGTGCTGAAGAGAAACCTGGGGTTGTTTGTATTTTCTTCAATCAGTGACGAATAGTAAGATGTTCTGGCTTTGCGGAGGGCTTTCTTATAAAGCAGCAAACTATTTCTCCAGGCTAAATGATGATCCTCTAAATTTGTGACACGCCATTTCCTCTCCAGCTTACGAGTTATCTGCTTTAGGCTACGTGTTTGAGAATTATACCACGGAGTCAGGTACTTCGGATTTGAGGCCTTAGTTTTCACAGGAGCTACAGTATCCAGAGTCGTACGTAGTGAGGAGGTAAAATTATTAACAAGATAATCGACCTCTGTTGGAGTAGCGTTCAGATAGCTGCCCTGCTCTATGTTGGTACAGGGCATTAAAGATGATAACAGTGGGTGGATTATATTCTTAAACTTAGTTACAGCACTTTCAGAAAGACATCTACTTTGATAAAGTCTACTCTCCATTGCTGTGTAATCAATCATTGTAAATGTAAATGTTATCAGGAAATGATCAGACAGCAGAGGGTTTTCAGGAAACACTGTTAAATGTTCAGTTTCTATGCCATATGTTAAAACAAGATCTAGAGTGTGATTAAAGTGGTGGGTGGGTTCTTTTACATTTTGAGAGAAGCCAATTGAGTCTAATAACAGATTAAATGCCATGTTGAGGCTGTCATTTTTAGCATCTACATGGATGTTAAAATCACCCACAATAATTATTTTATCAGAGCTGAGCACTAAATCAGATAAAAAGTCTGAGAAATCAGAGAGAAACTCTGTGTAAGGCCCAGGTGGACGATAGATGATAACAAGTAAGACTGGTTTCTGAGTTTTACAGCTGGGTTGGACAAGGCTAAGCATCAGGCTTTCAAATGAATTAAAAGTCTGTCTTCGTCTTTCGTTAATTAATAGACTGGTGTGAAAAATTGCTGCCACACCGCCCCCTCGCCCTGTGCTTCGAGGTTTCTGGTAGTTAGAATGACTCGGGGGTGTTGATTCATTTAAACTAACATAATCATCCTGCTGCAACCAGGTTTCTGTAAGGCAGAGTAAATCGATTTGTTGGTCAATTATTAAGTCATGTACTAACAGAGACTTGGAGGAGAGAGACCTAATATTTAATAATCCACATTTCACTGTTTTACTCTTTGGTTCAGATGTGGATTCTGTATTGTTCTTTCTTTTTTATTTTTTATGTTTAAGTTTTTTATTGCTGGTTTTTGGTTTGTTTTTTGTCTTTTTGGGAGCTGACACAGTCTCAATGGAGATGGGTTTTTGGGGGGGTAGCAGGAGGAGAGAAGCTGCAGAGAGGCGTGTAAGACTGCAACTCTGCTTCCTGGTCCCAACTCTGGATAGTCATATTTTGGGGGGTTTAATAAATTGGTCCATATTTCTAGAAATGAGAGCTGCTCCATCCAAAGTGGGATGGATGCCGTCTCTCCTAACAAGACCAGGTTTCCTCCAGAAGGTTTGCCAATTATCTATGAAGCCCACATCGTTTCTGGGACACCACTCAGACAGCCAGCAATTTAAGGAGAACATGCGGCTAAACATGTCCCTCCTGGTCTGATTGGGGAGGGGACCAGAGAAAACTACAGAGTCCGACATTGTTTTGGCAAAGTTACACACCGATTCAATATTGATTTTAGTGACCTCCGATTGGCGTAACTGGGTGTCATTACTGCCGACGTGAATTATGATCTTACTGAATTTACGTTTACCCTTAGCCAGCAGTTTTAAATTTCCTTCAATGTCGCCTGCTCTGGCCCCTGGAAGACAATTGACTATGGTTGCCGGTGTCTCTAGCTTCACATGTCTGAGAACAGAATCACCAATTACCAGAGTTTGACCCCCGGCGGGTGTGTCGCCAAGTGGGGAAAAACGGTTAGACACATGAACAGGTTGGTGGTGTACCTGGGGCTTCTGTTTAAGACTATGCTTCCTCCTCACCGTCACCCAACCGCCCTCGTTCCCCAGCTGCTTGGGGTCTGCCGGGGGAGAGCTAGCGGGGCCTACGCTATCTTCGGCTGCACCAGCTACAGGGGCCTGGCTAGCTACGGGTGAATGAAGGGTGCGAAGCCGAGTCTCCAATTCAGTAATCCTGGCCTCCAGAGCTGCAAATATGCTACATTTGTTACAGGTATCATTACTGCTAAAGGAGGCCGAGGAGTAACTAAACATCTGACACAATGAGCAGGAAAGTGCAACAGGGACAGGTGAAGTAGCCATGGTGCTAACGAGTCGGCTACGAGCTAAGCTAAGCTAGCGAAACAGTAAAGAGACAGTGAGTGAATACTTTGGCTATAAATTAGGTAGTGAGCACACAGAAAGGGTGATTCAGATGAAGCACGTTAAGATTATACTATGAAAAGGGATGTATCAAAAGATTTCAATTAAATTGCTAAGCAGAAAAGCTACTCAGAAACACCACTGTGTTTGAGCAGGAACAGGAAGTGATACTCTACCACAAAGCGAGCGAAACACCAAGTGACAGCGCAGTGTATCCTTGTCCGAGGTTCCCTCACCACATACTCACGTCTTGCCATTGTTTGCTCCTGTGTTTTCAATAAAACTTGTAAAATCTCATTAACGCTCCATGTTGTGTCTGCATCCAGATCCACTCTCATGTACTGGGCTTCCAGCCTTGACAGGATTAAACCAAGCTTATTAGACAGTCCCTGGCCCGACCTAGAACAAGCACTGTGTGGAAAAGTTAAAAATCTCTAATCTGCCTTTCTTCAGTATTATGCATCATAACTGCTTTAAAAGCCTCAACATATCTCTGACAGCTGGAATTAAAAAAAAATTATGTTTACATGGGACAAGTCTTTGTTATCCCTCAGAAAAAGAAAATACTAAATTTGTCGTTGTGGCATAAGAAACGGATAAGAAATCTAGAACCTGTTATCTAGAATGGAAAGTTTATTTTATTTGAAGAACTTATATCAAAATATGGAATCAGCAATTGTAAATTTCAACCCCATTTTATGACATAAATTAACTGTGGTATATCACATCTTTGGAAAGCTGACACACCCAGACCTGATTACTGCCACGCCTGTTATTATAACTTAAATAGCACCTGCCTGACAAAGTGGAGTACATGAAAAGATCCTCAAAAGCCAGACATCATACCACGATCCAAGGAAATTCAGGAATGTATGAGAAACAAAGTAACTGCGATTGCTGAGTCTGGAAAAGGTTATAGACCCATTTCTAAAGCTGTGGGACTGCAACGAACCACAGTGAGAGGCGTTATTCACAAAAGGCAAAAACATGGACCAGTGGAGAACCTTCACAGGAGCCGACCAAAATTACCCCAATGACTCTGCAACGAACCACAGTGAGAGCCGTTATTCACAAAAGGCAAAAACATGGACCAGTGGAGAACCTTCACAGGAGCCGACCAAAATTACCCCAATGACTCTCCATCCAGAGAACTACAGGCCTCACTTGCCTCAGTTAAGGTCAGTGTTCATGAGTCTACTATAAAATATATCTATATGTATACATATGTGTGTGTTTGTGTGTGTCTCTGTGTGTGTGTGTGCGTGTGTGTGAACTTGGAAAACAAAGAAAAAAGCAGGATGCTATACAGCTAGGATTTCCAAATGTATTAAATAGAAAAATATAACTCCTAACAGTATTGCTTCTGACCAAGTTAGTTCAGGTGTGCAGGAAGAAGGGGGCCTCAGGCTATTCTTAGATCTGCTGCACATTGCTTAATTTGCTAGCTGGGTGGACTTGTTTTTCTCTGAGGGGGTGAAGACTGAATTAGAAGTGCAATGGAGAACTCCAAACACTGCATCTCACTGGTTTTAGTATACACTACCGGTTAAAGGTTTTAGAATACCCCAATTTTTCCAGTTATTTAATGCAATTCAAGTCATTCAAGTTAATAGCTTGAAATTGTAAGGGTAAGGGTAAGTGGTGAACTACCAGAGACAAAAAAAGCGTAAAGTTGCCCAAAATGGAAAAATAATGTACATTTCAGAATTGTACAAAAAGGCCTTTTATCAGGGAACACAACATGGGTTAACAATTTAAAATCTGTTCTGCAGCAATGGAGGTTGATCAACCTTTGAAAGCTGCTGCTACTAATCCCTACAGGTGGATTACTTCCAACCCCCTCTGTCTGCATAAAGCAGTGTTGAACACACTGTGGTACCATGGATGATCTGATATCGTCGTGTTGGTGTTGTTCCCAGATCATCATGAAAATGTTGTTCCAGGTTCAACATTGCAAGTGACCAATCACATTGTTGTGACGTTATTCTTTTGCGCACCAAGCCATTCGTGCATTTATGAAATTCCAATGTTGCAAGGACAATATCAATTCTGCTTACCTTTTATTAAAGGGTTAGGGTTAGGGTCAGGGTCAGGGTCAGGGTCCGTTGATCGGCAGACAGAGGCGGTTTCTCGCAGCTTAAGTACAGTTTTTTTGTTTTACGGCGGTTTTTCCCGAAGTCGCAAAAGTATGACGTCACAAAATTCTGATTGGTCACTTGCAATGTTGATCCTGGAACAACGTTTAGTGTGATGATCTGGGAACAACACCAACACGACGATATCAGATCGTGCGTGGTACCATACCCTCGTGAGCATCAGTTGAACAGTATTGTACTGCAGAAAGTAGTGTGTTGCTACAAAAATGGCAAGAAAAAGGAAATTAACAGTGGAAGAGAGACAAACCATCATAACACTTAAAAATGTAGGTCTGTCCTACAGAGAAACTGCAAAGAAAGTCAAGGTGTTGCAGCAAGAAAGGATGGTTCCACAGTGTGTGGCATCAACTGTCAAACATGGAGGAGGAAGTGTGATGGTCTGGGGCTGTTTGCTGGATCCAGGGTCGGTGACTTGTACAGAGTGAGAGGCTCCCTGAACCAAAACAGCTACCACAGCATTGTGCAGCTCCATGCAGTACCCTCTGGTATGCACCTAGTTGGTCAGGGGTTCATCCTACAGCAGGATAATGACCCCAAACAGTCCAAGCTGTGCCAGAACCACCTCAGGAACAAATAACAAGATGGTGAGCTTGAAAACATGGAGTGTCCAGCACAGTCTCCAGACTTAAACCCCATCGAGCTGGGTTGGGGTGGCGTTGTCACTTGATGTTCGCTCTCTCTGCGGTAGAGTATCACTTCCTGTTACAGCTCAAACACAGTGGTGTTTTTGAGTAGCTTATCTGCTTAGCAATTTAATTAAAAACTTTTAGATACATTCTTTTCTCATAGTATAATCTTCACGTGCATCATCCGAAGCACACTTTCTGTGTACTCACTACCTAATATATAGCCTTGTATTCACTCACTGTGTCTTTACTGTTTTGTTAGCTTAGCTTAGCTCGTAGCCGACTCGCTAGCACCATGGCCTCTTCACCTGTCCCTCCTGCACTTTCCTGCTCATTGTGTCAGATGTTTAGTTACTCCTCAGATGTTTAGTTATTAATAATTGATCAACAAATCATTTACTCTGCCTTACAGAAACCTGGTTGCAGCAGGATGATTATGTTAGTTTAAATGAGTCATTCTAACTACCAGAAATCTCGAAGCACAGGCCGAGGGGGCGGTGTGGCAGCAATTTTTCACACCAGCCTATGAACGACCCAGACAGACTTTTAATTCATTTGAAAGCCTGATGCTTAACCTTGTCCACCCCAGCTGTAAAACTCAGAAACCAGTCTTACTTGTTATCATCTATCGTCCACCTGGGCCTTACACAGAGTTTCTCTCTGATTTCTCAGACTTTTTATCTGATTTAGTGCTCAGCTCAGATAAAATAATTATTGTGGGTGATTTTAACATTCATGTAGATGCTAAAAATGACAGCCTCAACATGGCATTTAATCTGTTATTAGACTCAATTGGCTTCTCTCAAAATGTAAAAGAACCCACCCACCACTTTAATCACACTCTAGATCTTGTTTTAACATATGGCATAGAAACTGGACATTTAACAGTGTTTCCTGAAAACCCTCTCCTGTCTGATCATTTCCTGATAACATTTACATTTACAATAATTGATTACACAGCAGTGGAGAGTAGACTTTATCACAGTAGATGTCTTTCTGAAAGCGCTGTAACTAAGTTTAAGAATATAATCCACCCACTGTTATCATCTTCAATGCCCTGTACCAACATAGAGCAGAGCAGCTATCTGAACGCTACTCCAACAGAGGTCGATCATCTTGTTAATAATTTTACCTCCTCACTACGTACGACTCTGGATACTGTAGCTCCAGTGAAAACTAAGGTCTCAAATCAGAAGTACCTGACTCCGTGGTATAATTCTCAAACACGTAGCCTAAAGCAGATAACTCGTAAGCTGGAGAGGAAATGGCGTGTCACAAATTTAGAAGATCATCATTTAGCCTGGAGAAATAGTTTGTTGCTTTATAAGAAAGCCCTCCGCAAAGCCAGAACATCTTACGATTCGTCACTGATTGAAGAAAATAAGAACAAGCCCAGGTTTCTCTTCAGCACTGTAGCCAGGCTGACAAAAAGTCAGAGGACTGTTGAGCCAACCATCCCTTTAACGTTAACTAGTAATGACTTCATGAACTTCTTCACAAATAAAATGTTAATCATTAGAGAAAAAATTACCAATAATCATCCCACAGATGTAATATTATCTACAGCTACTTTTAGTACCATTGATGTTAAGTTAGACTCTTTTTCTCCAATCGATCTTTCTGAGTTAACTTCAATAATTACTTCCTCCAAACCATCAACGTGTCTTTTAGACCCCATTCCTACAAAACTGCTCAAAGAAGTCCTGCCATTAATTAATTCTTCAATCTTAAATATGATCAACCTATCTCTAATAATCAGCTATGTACCACAGGCCTTCAAGGTGGCTGTAGTTAAACCCTTACTTAAAAAGCAATCTCTAGACCCAGCTGTCTTAGCTAATTATAGGCCAATCTCCAACCTTCCTTTCATATCAAACATCCTTGAAAGAGTAGTTGTCAAACAGCTAACAGATCATCTGCAGAGGAATGGCTTATTTGAAGAGTTTCAGTCAGGTTTCAGAGCTCATCACAGCACAGAAACAGCTTTAGTGAAGGTTACAAATGATCTTCTTATGGCCTCTGACAGTGGACTCATCTCTGTGCTTGTCCTGCTAGACCTCAGTGCAGCGTTCGATACTGTTGATCATAATATCCTATTAGAGCAATTGGAACATGCTGTAGGTATTACAGGTACTGCGCTGCAGTGGTTTGTATCATATCTATCTAATAGACTCCAATTTGTTCAAGTAAATGAAGAGTCCTCTTCACACACTAAGGTCTATTATGGTGTTCCTCAGGGTTCAGTGCTAGGACCAATTCTATTTACATTATACATGCTTCCCCTAGGCAGTATCATTAGAAGACATAGCATAAATTTTCACTGCTATGCAGATGATACGCAGCTCTATCTATCCATGAAGCCAGGTAACACACACCAATTAGTTAAACTGCAGGAATGTCTTAAAGACATAAAGACCTGGATGGCCGCTAACTTTCTGCTTCTTAATTCAGATAAAACTGAGGTTATTGTACTCGGCCCTGAAAATCTTAGAAATATGGTATCTAACCAGATTCTTACTCTGGATGGCATTACCTTGGCCTCCAGTAATGCTGTGAGGAACCTTGGAGTCATTTTTGACCAGGACATGTCCTTCAAGCACATATTAAACAAATATGTAAGACTGCTTTCTTCCATTTGCGCAACATCTCTAAAATTAGAAATATCCTGTCTCAGAGTGATGCTGAAAAACTAGTTCATGCCTTCATTACTTCCAGGCTGGACTACTGTAATTCTTTATTATCAGGATGTCCTAAAAACTCGCTGAAAAGTCTTCAGCTAATCCAAAATGCTGCAGCAAGAGTACTGACAGGGACTAGGAAGAGAGAGCATATTTCTCCTGTTTTGGCTTCCCTTCATTGGCTTCCTGTTAAATCCAGAATTGAATTCAAAATCCTGCTCCTCACTTACAAGGTCTTAAATAATCAGGCCCCATCTTATCTTAATGACCTTGTAGTACCATATCACCCTATTAGAGCACTTCGCTCTCACACTGGAGGCTTACTTGTTGTCCCTAGGGTATTTAAAAGTAGAATGGGAGGGAGAGCCTTCAGTTTTCAGGCCCCTCTTCTGTGGAACCAGCTTCCAGTTTCGATTCGGGAGACAGACACTATCTCTACTTTCAAGATTAGGCTTAAAACTTTCCTTTTTGCTAAAGCATATAGTTAGGGCTGGACCAGGTGACCCTGAATCCTCCCTTAGTTATGCTGCAATAGACGTAGGCTGCCGGGGATTCTCATGATGCAGTGGGTGTTTTTCCTTTCCAGTCACATTTCTCACTCACTATGTGTTAATAGACCTCTCTGAATTGAATCATGTCTATTATTAATCTCTTTCTCTCTTCCACAGCATGTCTTTATCCTGTTTTCCTTCTCTCACCCCAACCGGTTGCAGCAGATGGCCCCGCCCCTCCCTGAGCCTGGTTCTGCTGGAGGTTTCTTCCTGTTGAAAGGGAGTTTTTCCTTCCCACTGTCGCCAAAGTGCTTGCTCATAGGGGCTCATATGATTGTTGGATTTTTCTCTGTATCTATTATTGTACAATCTACTGTACAATATAAAGTGCCTCAAGGCGACTGTTATTGTGATTTGGCGCTATATAAATAAAATTGAATTGAATTGAATTGAATTGAATTGCAAGCAAAGCAAACTACAAGGTCCACATTTATGGGAACTTCTGCTACAGATATGGGAGAATATTTGATTCCTATTGTAGAAAGAATGCCACGGGTGTGTTCAGCTGTTATATCTGCCAAAGATAAAACATAATGCAGCAGTTTTTAAGTGGAAAATGTCAGACATTGTGTTGTATTATTAGTGATGAATGAGCTAATGAATGAATGAATGAGACATTATTACTGGCATATCATCAACTTGGGAATAATGTCGAGCAAATCTCTGACATCCAAATTTTGAGATAAATTTTGATGTCTTAGCCAGGAAATTGAGTTTGTTCCCCAAAAAATTGAACAGTGGTCCACTGCTATACCATATGATCTATAGCTCAAAGTTGAAGCTATGGTTTGAATTGAACAAAACAAATTATACTTCAAAGTTACTGCATCCATTTCCATTTTAATTCATTTATTTATTTATACAGTGCCAAACACAACAAGAGTCATCTAAAGGTGCTTTAGACCCAACAAGAATACATGCAGAGAAAAACCCAACAATAATGACACCCTTATGAGCAAGCACATTGGGAAGGAAAAACTCCCTTTTAACAGGAAGAAACCTGCTTCACCCAGCGGTGAAGGACAGGATAAAGACAGGCTGTGGAAGAGAGCCAGAGATTAATAATAAGCAATGAATCAATGCAGAGAGGTGTATAAACACATAGTGAGTGACTGGTGACTGGTGGATATAGCACCCCTCGACTTGATCACTGTAAAATTTCTAGTCGTTAAAGACATCACCAGCAGAAGCTGACAGCTTTCATTTAAGCATAATATGTCATGATCTGTGAACAGATGAACTGACTGGGCTGAGGAGGACAGGGACAATATAAACACTGAAGGCTGATGAGGGAAGTGGAAACACATGAGAACACAGCAGGAGTGAATTATACATAACGAGGCAGGGGAAACAAAGCAGAACACACAGGACACGACTGTCAAATTAAAACAGAAAACACTGAGAGGCAGACTACATACCGCATCTCTGTATGGTTCTCTAGCTGCACCATGGCACACAGAAAGGCACTTCAGAGGGTCATTAAGGTTTGAGCCCCGGCTCCGACAGTCTCGGTCGTTGTGTCCTTGGGCAAGACACTTCACCCATTGCCTACTGGTGGTGGTCAGAGGGCCCGGTGGCGCCAGTGTCCGGCAGCCTCACCTCTGTCAGTGCGCCCCAGGGCGGCTGTGGCTACAATGTAGATTGCCATCACCAGTGTGTGAATGTGTGTGTGAATGGGTGGATGACTGAATGTAGTGTAAAGCGCTTTGGGGTCCATAGGGACTAAGTAAAGTGCTATACAAATACAGGCCATTTACCATTTACCATTAATATGGCCCCCAAAAATTATTGGACACCCTCTGAAGGACCTGTACAGCATTGGCTGTCTCAAGAGGGCACGCAGTATCCTACAGGACTGCACACACCCAGGACACCGGGTGTTTAAGCTGCTGCCGGCTGCTGAGGTCCTGGACAAACAGACTCAAGGACAGCTTTTACAACAGGGCAATAGCCCTAATCATTGCTAACAGCTGACCTGATTGGCTACCTCCCTGGACTTTTTGGGGCACAATAGTAATGTGCAATAAACATTCACTCATTCTTTTATTTATTTATTCACTCGCTGGGCCGTGTCCTCATTTTATGTTTGACAGTGTTTTAGTAGGTAAAGGTGAATGGCTTGGGCATGAATTGAGCTGCGGTTTGGGGAAGGCCTCGAAGGGGACTGGCGGTGGCTCCCAGGCCTGGCAGATCCCCATGTACTAAATAGAAGAGAAGAAGTTAAAGAATTGAAAAGGGCAGGGAGGGTGGGCCACGTAAACTAGAATGAACAGCTTGCAGAACTGGGGGAACCTATATGGATGAGAACTGGAAGGAGTGTGTTTGGAGGCGTGGTCCCACTCCTGAAATTCTGATACTTTATCTCCAATTAAGTCATTTCTTTTCTGCTCATACCTTTTCTTGAACTTTTAAAAAAATCCACTTTAAAATCTACTGTGTTGTGTTTTCTTGTGCTTGGTGCTGATGTGGGACAGTTTCCAATTTCGTTGTACTATTGTACTTGGTATGACTGTGCAATGACAATAAAGAGATGCGTGTCTCTCACACAAGAGACACAGGGTGAGGCAGATACAAGAGGAACCTCACTAACAAGAACACAAATAACCTCAAAGACATTAATAAATTAAACTCAATACTAAACCTGTATAAACTTGAACTCAAATCATTACTATAATACAAAAAGTCACAAAAGCACAAACTCAAAATTCTAGGTCAAAAGACCCAGAACCATGACATTATATTTAACATTACTTTTTGTACAATGTGAGGAAGTAGAGATACATCACCCATCTTTATATGCAGTCTATCCTTTGTACACATGGTGAACTGTACATTCATGATGATGCAAACTTGATAAGTCCCGGAAGTGAACAAAACCTGTCCATAGCATAAATGTTATATTTTATACTGGGTTGCCTTCTTTGATAGTACATCTAGTTTTAACTGACTTATAGGGACTGGACATGTAGGAATTCAGGCAGGCTGGGTGGTTTTTGTTTGGCTTTTAGGTGTAATTGTGCCTGGAGTGCAAGAGCCACTGCCGGTTTGTCATTGTACGTCGTACTAAGCCCAAAGTCTGCCTGTTGATACTTTCTACTCTTTACCATTCTCTAGACTCACCTAGTTTGCTGCCACTATTTCAGACCTTGTTGATAAATCTAATCAAATAATGATTGTGTGTAAGGATTTGTAACAATTTAACTCATTGTTCTTGTAGGTTTTGGGAGAATTTTAGCATGTTTTTGCTTATATTTTTGGTTGATCTTTCAGATGTCTAACAGTCAGGATTTATTCCATTCTTCAGGCATTTAATCTGGAGCATATCTGTTTTAGCACCACAGTCCATTTTGATTGATTTTGTCTTGAACAAAAGCTGCGTTTGCATGAGATTTCAGGTTTGTGAAATTAAAGGCCAAGCTTTGCTGGTGTAGAGGTTTCTGTCTGGATACAAGCCAAATGAAGTAAACTCTGCTGCATTAAATACAAGCTATTGTCAACATGTTTTGTGTGAATTATCTCCATGCACACTGCTGCCTTTCTGTCTGTCAGTAATCCTTTAGCCAACCCTCTACTCTGCTGCTCTCTTTCATCTCTCCCTGTCTTCCTGTTCAGTGCATTTGGTGAGCTCACTGTGCTTTTAAGTGCAGTTTGATTTTAACACAGAAAATGATGTAAGCGAAAGCAAGTAAATAAACAGGTTCTATACATTATCTGTTTTCTATTTCACTTCCGTCTCTGTTGCTGTCTGTTTTGATAGCATGTATGCCTCAGCTTTCCACATGACATACTGAAATGAAATACAGAGGAGGAGGTGTTGATTAGGTGATAAGTAAATTTTTTTGTTGGATTAATGTTGAGGATAATCAAAGAGAAATCTGAGGTATCAGTGAGCTGTGATGAGCTCCATCACTCCACCACCAGCTCTTTATATTTTACTCTGCTACACAATCAGATTAAATCCTCTTCCAATTATGAATGCACAGGCACAAGTGTGTAGATATACATACATTCACAGATCTAACAGAGTCTTGTGGCCTGGTGTAATGGAGACCAGGGGTTCCATTATCCTTACCTGCATTTTTATTAATTTGAGTGATTGGTATTTTAAAAAATACATAAAAAAGAAACACACATTTGTGGTTAGTGATTCTTTATTAGGTTCATTAGCTAGTATTTAAGTGACGTGCTTGTGGAAGGTGAAGAGACAGGGGGACTGGCCATCCTACCTGTGTCAGGAAAAAGAACCTGAGCTGTTCACATTTCATCATTAACATTGGTCTGTAACCTAAGTTCTTTGTATATGTAATAAGAGAGATGTTCTAACAGCACTCAGCTTTCCTGGTTGCTTCGTTTGCAGGATGTGGAGCAAAAGAGTAAAAGCAGCTCAACAACCTGCATATGAGCTCCCGGAGCAAACCAAAGTGCCAGGTTAGGAGAGTTTGGTTAAGGTGTTTTCATTTGTATAGTGGTGGTTGAAGTCTATATGTTATTAATTATTTATAGGATTTGGTACAAATATAAATATGTCTTTCATGTGTTTGTTTGAACTGACACGTGATTGCTGGTCAAACTGACACCTTGAAAGTGGAATGAGGACAGAGAGGAGCTTGAAGAAAGAAAATAAGCGATGGGCTCATCTCCCTGGAAAACACATAGTGGAAAACAGTTCCACTATGCAAACACCTGCTCATTGTCAGCTCCCTATGACATGTCCGCTATCTTTCTTTGATATTATAACTGTGGTGAGAACTATCACAATATAATATTTCTTATATTTTGATAAATGGACATGATAACCATTCACAGAGAGTTAGGGAATGGGACTGATCAATGGTCATGACAGTTTGCATATTAATGATCAAGAAACTGACCTCCCAGCCCATTTTGCATTCAGTGGGCTGGTTTCAGGTGTTGTGCATTGTGGTTGGGGAAACCTCCAGTCAGCTGAGACTGAACAAATGACTTAGATAACTGACGAAACGTTTCTTCCACTGAAAACGGTACATCCAGATGGGATTTACTTACCTGTATGATTGAGCATGCATCAAGACACATTAGTAAATCATTATCACATCACTGATTAAATCCGACACATGACAGAATTAGCTGTGGTGGAGGTGAGTTGCGAAGGAGTTTGCTGATGCACAACAACTGTATCAAGTATCATTTCATTTGTTGTTCCAGAAAAACAAACAATATTCCCCCATCTTGCATCGTACTGTACTTACCATCTCGTCCACCGTATTCAAGACTGCGGGACAACATGGCGACTTCCACACACTGGCGCCTGCTCTTATGTATTTTTAATGGATTAATTGTAAGTTTATGAGACTGTATCAGTTTTCTTGGAACATGTATTTGCACACTAATCTATGCATAATTATGAGTACAGCTTTTTTTCCCTTTTAAATAACCTCAAAAAATGACAGACTCTACCCTTAAAAAATGTGCACAACAGCACCAGTGACAACAAAGCCATAACAAGTGATACATTTGAATTGATATGAAACATCATGTTTATTTTGCAAATGTGATGCTACAATTGAACATAAATAATAATTTTGTCCATCTGCCATTGTTCTGTAGATTGCCAGGAGCTTTGACAGAAAGGGCTGGTTTTAGTGCCCCACATAATAAGAACCCAGGCATTAACAGTTCATATCATGAAACAGTTGTGAGGACAGTATATAGTTCAGACTGGGACTACTTTGTGATGAGATGGTAAGGCATAGTGCTTAGCTTTGCTTAACCAAAAAAGCAAAATCTTTGATTAAAATTATATAATCTGAGTAAAATTCTGAAGTGACTAAGATTTGTAACAGGCAGTGTCAATGCAATGCCATCAGACAGATAGAAACAGTAATTCAGTAACAAAAGTTATCAAAAATGTTTAGTTTAATGAACTGTTAGACCTTCAGACAATTAAGGTTGAAACAGTATTTTTCACTTCACTTTTTTGTATTGTAAATGTCAACTTATTTTCAGTTTGTTATTATTATTATTGGTAAAATATTACATATTTTTATAATAGCGTTTTTTATAATTCTGTATTCGTACATCAATCCAACAAGAGAAGATTAATACATTTCAATCTGTGAGGGACACTGATGTTGTGATTCATTAAATCTGTGCTACATTTGTAAATATTATTTGTTGTTTGCTATTTTAAAAACTTAGCATGACCTTACACTGAAAAAAGTCTAACATGCAGTCATTCATTCAATCTAATAAGTGCCATTCAAAACAGAATAAAATCATTGATTTGATTGTGAAACCCTTTCTTTTTGCATTTTAAAATACCACTTTTAATTTGGATGAAACTAAATATCTATACAAAGGACACAACGCAAAGTTTTTGATTTCTCTCAAAACATATATTTCTTTTCATGTTGAACAGATAATATCTTTAATTTGAGTCAAAGTGATTTGCACTCGAACACGCCCACCAGAAATAGACTGGGACCCATTTTTATTCTGCATGGCTGCTTGAAACATCGTGTCACATCTTTGATTAATTTCATCTGAAAATAAATGTAAGTAAAGCCAAGTGTGTTACAAAAGCTTTTATAATTTGTATTGCCAAAATTGCAGAAAATAACCCCATTTAAGCTGGGTCGACAGCCACCCCCAATTTTTGCATGATTGTAGCTGCTAGCTACAAGCTAGCTAGCTATCCGGCGCGACGTTAGAACTGGTTACCAGCAACCGACCATCACAGTCGGGAATGCAAGTTAGGCAAAAAGACGTTTTTTACCAGTATACTAACTAGCTAGCGTTACCACGATGCATCGGTGGTGGATACAGCTAGCTAGCATAAGTTCATAGTTCATAACATTCATAGTATAACTCCGTGCTCCGCTTTGTTTGAATTTTTCTGGTGAGCTCGCGGTTTCTAGACACAAGCTTGTGTTTGTGCGCGCACGTTTGTCTCTGTCTCTCTTCATATAAATATCTGTGTGTTATGTGTGAGTACACCGAGCGCAAAAGATAATTATTAATGTGCATGATTTAGAGACAGAAATAACACGCCAGCATATAAGATCAATGACATAAGACTAATTCCTTCAATTGACTTTCAGGCGCGGCTCGGAAAAATGTGCATTTTCTGAAGAAATTTTAATTTTAAAAGCAAAAAATTGACCCTATGCCAAACTTAGTCGCTAATGGCTGGTCTGTAGACTGTTTGGTAAACCTAAATCAAATTATAGTACTAGCTTTTTACAAGGATGTGTATGTCATGTTACGTATTTCTTGGTTTTTCTATGTTATGTGTTTTATAGAGAAGTAACATTATTCTTTTTTCTGTATGCTTTCAGAACCACAGATCGCTCCATCCATTCCATGGCTGAAGCATACATTTTCATTTAATCTGAACAGGTATCATTTTGCATTTACACTGCACATCCTTTTTAAACATTTCATAATAGTCTAGACCCTCCCTCATTATCCTCTCATTCACCTTGCTGATGTGTTGGCACTATTGTGTGCAATAATTGCTCTCTCGGCTTCACCCAGGTGTGTGCTCAGTGCTGGTTGTGTAGGGAGATGTGCCCCATTTCCCCTTTTCTAGTCTTCGTAATTGAAAAGCACTCTGAAAATCACTTTTGTAGTAGTAAGTAATATTGCTATTGCATTAGTTACATCCGTTGTGTGAGTTAGTAAGAGATCCTTGTCCACTAATTTCCTCTGTCCAGTTATAAATGCAGCAACATTTTCTATGGAGGGCAAAGGGAACATTTCATTTTGGTTGTGTCCTGTTATTTTGGAGTGTAACTACTTAAAGAGTAACTGAAGCCTCACAACTTGTTTTGCTTAGAAACTGTTATAATGGGTTTTTACAATGCAATCTTTCAGTTTTGGGCAGTTTTTGACATTTCTGTGTAAACTTGTTAAATTCTACCCTTTTTGGTCTAACTCTTACACATGGTTTACATTGGCCACAGGAACACTTCGAAGTGGTGCGCTTAGGAAAATCATACACTGACCTTCGAATTCAGGAGGAAAGAGGTTGTGGATAAGAAGCCTGACATCAAGAACCTCTTGGAAAGATGGCCAGGTCTATTTCAGATGGAAGAGGTATAACTTTAACTTTTTTGTACTAATGCCTTTTATCATAGTTTGGAAATGGGAAATATATGTTTTGACTTTTTCTTGTTGAAAGTTGGTCTTTAAAAAATGTATTGTACACTGTCTACTCATGTACAGATTAATGCAGAGTTTCTGCGGGTTACTGCAGTTCCCCTGCTAACCAGATTCATGGCCCAGCTGGACAAGCACTCCCCACAGCTACTTAAAATAATCAGAAAGAAAGGAGGGACAACCAAAGCAAAAACTGCCATAATCCTAGAGTTTCTTGATCAGGTAGGGTGTATATAATTAACTATTAACATGACAGTTAGCATTTTAACCCCTGTATCTAATGAGAATTTGTATCCTGTTACAGTTTTATTTTGGTAACGTCAGTGATTATGGCTGTGACCTTTTAAAATGTTGAAAGGAAGTGTGGGCTTTGTCCTTGAATGAATGAAGAGATTTATTGTCATTATACAAGTACAGAGCACAACTACAACAAAATTTATTTTGGAGACACATTTTCACTCTCACTCGCCAGATACACATACATACAGTGGCTTGCAAAAGTATTCGGCCCCCTTGAACTTTTCCACATTTTGTCACATTACAGCCACAAACATGAATCAATTTTATTGGAATTCCACGTGAAAGACCAATACAAAGTGGTGTACACGTGAGAAGTGGAACGAAAATCATACATGATTCCAAACATTTTTTACAAATAAATAACTGAAAAGTGGGGTGTGCGTAATTATTCAGCCCCCTGAGTCAATACTTTGTAGAACCACCTTTTGCTGCAATTACAGCTGCCAGTCTTTTAGGGTATGTCTCTACCAGCTTTGCACATCTAGAGACTGAAATCCTTGCCCATTCTTCTTTGCAAAACAGCTCCAGCTCAGTCAGATTAGATGGACAGCGTTTGTGAACAGCAGTTTTCAGATCTTGCCACAGATTCTCGATTGGATTTAGATCTGGACTTTGACTGGGCCATTCTAACACATGGATATGTTTGGTTTTAAACCATTCCATTGTTGCCCTGGCTTTATGTTTAGGGTCGTTGTCCTGCTGGAAGGTGAACCTCCGCCCCAGTCTCAAGTCTTTTGCAGACTCCAAGAGGTTTTCTTCCAAGATTGCCCTGTATTTGGCTCCATCCATCTTCCCATCAACTCTGACCAGCTTCCCTGTCCCTGCTGAAGAGAAGCACCCCCAGAGCATGATGCTGCCACCACCATATTTGACAGTGGGGATGGTGTGTTCAGAGTGATGTGCAGTGTTAGTTTTCCGCCACACATAGCGTTTTGCATTTTGGCCAAAAAGTTCCATTTTGGTCTCATCTGACCAGAGCACCTTCTTCCACATGTTTGCTGTGTCCCCCACATGGCTTGTGGCAAACTGCAAACGGGACTTCTTATGGTTTTCTGTTAACAATGGCTTTCTTCTTGCCACTCTTCCATAAAGGCCAACTTTGTGCAGTGCACGACTAATAGTTGTCCTATGGACAGATTCCCCCACCTGAGCTGTAGATCTCTGCAGCTCGTCCAGAGTCACCATGGGCCTCTTGGCTGCATTTCTGATCAGCGCTCTCCTTGTTCGGCCTGTGAGTTTAGGTGGGCGGCCTTGTCTTGGTAGGTTTACAGTTGTGCCATACTCCTTCCATTTCTGAATGATGGCTTGCACAGTGCTCCGTGGGATGTTCAAGGCTTGGGAAATCTTTTTGTAGCCTAAGCCTGCTTTAAATTTCTCAATAACTTTATCCCTGACCTGTCTGGTGTCTAAATCCAATCGAGAATCTGTGGCAAGATCTGAAAACTGCTGTTCACAAACGCTGTCCATCTAATCTGACTGAGCTGGAGCTGTTTTGCAAAGAAGAATGGGCAAGGATTTCAGTCTCTAGATGTGCAAAGCTGGTAGAGACATACCCTAAAAGACTGGCAGCTGTAATTGCAGCAAAAGGTGGTTCTACAAAGTATTGACTCAGGGGGCTGAATAATTACGCACATCCCACTTTTCAGTTATTTATTTGTAAAAAATGTTTGAAATCATGTATGATTTTCGTTCCACTTCTCATGTGTACACCACTTTGTATTGGTCTTTCACGTGGAATTCCAATAAAATTAATTCATGTTTGTGGCTGTAATGTGACAAAATGTGGAAAAGTTCAAGGGGGCCGAATACTTTTGCAAGCCACTGTACATATATACGTATAAACTTTTATTTAGGGACAAGAAAGCATATGCCGCTTTTCCACCGACAGAACACGGTGTGGCTCAGTTCACTTTTGCCCCCTGCGGACGCTTTTCCACCGCCTTTACACCTCATTGGCCCGGGTGTGTGTGGTGCCCACGTGATGTGATACAGAAGCACTCCCACAAAAGGCTTTAAAAAAAACTCCCAGCAACCATACTCCATTGACTTTGGACCATGGCGACTTCCTCCACAAGAACCAAAAATCAAACCAATCAAAATGAACCACAGACAGAGCAAAGTACAAAAACACACATATATCGCAATTGTTGTTGTTTTTCGGGCTGTGACGTTGCGGACAAAGACTTTTGCGCACGACTTTTCATAGCCAGATGGGTTCGCCCCTGTTCCCAGTTACGTCCGTTTTATGTTTCCACCGCAACAAGCGAGTTCATCCGCGCTAAACTGAACTGCTCTCAAGCGCACCGTGCCGATTTGTCGGTGGAAAAGGGGCATTAGTCACCTCATGAGGATAGAGAGGTGAAAAAAAATTCCTCATACGCAGCATACTCACCATATTGCATAGTAACAATTTTAACTGTTCCTGCAGGATGCTGATGCTGACATTAGGAGGGAGTGTATACTTAAATCTCTCATTATCTACCTTGGAGAACGTGTTGAGGACTTGATAAAAGAATACATGGTATGTCCATATCTGTTCTGTCTCTACATGAGATGCAGTCTCTTGATGTAAATTTGACAACTCTGCTATTAAATGCAGTGATTAATGTAGAACAGCAACGATTAATCAACTCATCAAGTTGTTCCATATTTTACCTCAAGATATCCCAGAAAGATGAAGCTGAGGAAGAGCTGCAGAGTACCACCATGGCACTCTTTGTCTTCAGGGACAACTCAAGCCTCCTACATCAGCCTCGAGACATCAGGATAATCATTGATGGTGTGGAAGTCCTGAATGAGTTGCCTTCTGTGGCAGCTGGAGTGGCAATGGTCTTTGGACTCTGTTATGCTCTTAATATGGAATATCCACGAGGATTCAGGTTCACCTTTGAGGCTCTTCAAAAGATTATGATGGAGCTTGACTTTAACAAGATGACCTCTAAGATTCGCAAACTTAATTGTGAACTTAACACTGCACAGTAGTGTGTTTGCATGCATGTGTGCTTGGTTATTTTGCTTGGTTGGCCTGCAGTGGTATTCCACATTCAAAAATTATTAGAACACCCATTTGAAAGGGAGATTTAAGTTGATTTCATTGATACATGTGTAGATTTTTTTTTTACATTGTACAGGCACAGTGCACATATAAACATTTTTGAGTACTTGCAAATTGGTTTAAAAAGAGTTTTTATAATGGTTTTATGCCAGTTTTAGACAGGTTGCAGGTTTTATACCAGTTCTAAAAAGATTGCAGGTTTTATACTGGTTTTCAAAAGATTGCAGGTTTTATACTGGTTTTCAAAAGGTTGCAGGTTTTATAAAACAAACATTTCTCTAATCATTTCTGCCGTAGCACTAAATCTGTATATTACTAATCCTCTCTATTGATTATAGTTAAAATGGTTTGGAACAATAAATAATTTTGAAATAATTGGTTGGACAACTGTCTTGTTTTTTTATAGGAAATGCAGAGCATTTTTGAACTGAAATAAAATGAAATGTAAAAAATATAGTTTGAATATATGTAAATCAATTACCTGGCTTCAACACAAACATATTAGTTCATGTTAATTTGGTTCGATGTGAATACATTAGGTTGGTTAAATTTCAATATATTAGCTTGGTTCAATAATTAAAATATGGTTCTATGTAAAAAAATCAATTTGGATCAATGCAAAATTTTAAGTTTCAGTCAAGTCTAGTAATATTGTTTATATCAACATAAAAGTATCAGGTCATATCAAGTGACTCAATTTGGATTCTATGAAGTCAAATATTTTGGATGTGACCATTGGACATCATTTTTTTTAATTTGAATAGGGTTTTTCTTTTTACAGTGTACACTGTTCTATTAAAGTTGTGTTGAAATGTATGATTATATTTAAGGTCCAATGAATTTTTTACCAACTACAGATGCGTACATAAAGTTTTAGCACTATATAATCAAGAGGAAAATATTTTAGATCATTAGCTAAGAAAACTGCACTTACCAGCAGCTGCTTTGTTTCACAGGTTTTCCAGATTCTACAGGGAGATAATTGGGTTTTTTTGTCATTTAATATGATAACATCAAGTGATATTAATCCTTTTCCATATGTTATTCATATTAAGGCAACATTTTAAACAAAATAATTTTAATGCTGGGAAAATTTAGTAGTGAATAACAAAACAAGGAAATTGCTGCTGTGCAGCATGACTGTGAAGGTTCTCAGTCATCCAGGACATCGTAGTAAGGAGCTTGGAAAGAAAAGCGTCTGGACTTCTTTAAGTTGCTTGAAGACGTTTCACCTCTCATCCGAGAAGCTTCTTCAGTTCTAGAGTCAAATGGTGGAGAGTCCCCTGAAGTGATCTACTCTTAACAGATCACTTGATGCAGATCACTTGATTAGATGATCTGCTCTTAGCATCTACTAGAGCATCTATAAAGGGCATTACGTCCTTTACAGATGGGTTGATTAATGTGTCTTTTTGCAGTTTCATGGATTATGAAACTGGAATTATGCTTCATGACAAATGCTCATACACAGATGCTCACATTCTTTCTCTTTCTGTCTCACACACATACACAATCACAACAGGGTGTCTTACGTTTGCGCTGTTTTTTAAAAAAAATTCTGGCTGCTATTTTTGTGACTTACTCATATTTTCCTAATTTCTACGGCAGATTTTCAGAAAAACAGTTTAGAAAATCTTTCTCAATTTCTGTGTTGTGGTGTCTGTAATGGGGTGTCAGCAATAGCTTTTGGTTGGTCACAGCAGAGTCTGACTGGGAGGGTGGTGACGGCTTTGGACTTTCGTTTTCATTTGCTGGTTAGGTTTTGCACTACATACGGCCATACTCAGTCTTTATCAGTGGTAAAAATTATAAGATGGGAGTGAAAGGAATTCATGTCTCAAACGTGTGTGCGTGAATGAGTCAATTCAATTCAGTTTATTGAACCTTTATATTTTAAGGCAATGACCCCACAATAATACAGCAAAATCACCAACAATGAGACGATCCTTCAGTGAGATGATCCCCTATGAGCAGGAAGCTGGCAACAGTGGGAAGGAAAAACTCAATTTTAACAGGAAGAAACCTACAGAAGAACCAGGTGCAGGGAGGAGGGCAAACAGTTTATAAGGTTTATAAGGGTTTGTCAGATTTCGGGGGGTTTTCTCTGTATTATTGTAAGATCTTTAACAAACAATATAAAGTTCCCCAATGTGACTATGTTGTAATGCTGTATAAATAAATATATAGCACTGTTTGTGCTACATAAATAAAATAGATTTGAATTGAAATCATTATCTCATTTATGAGGTAACACTTTTTGCATGATGAGGTGTAATGGGCTTTATGACCTAGCAGGGGCCAGCCCTTCCACTGGAAGGGCTTTAAAGTCATTATTAATTTATTATTATTGACGTCCTAATACAAAGTGTAATGCATTTTGCAAGTATCAGTCAGTTCCATTTCATTGCTTTTTGGAGAGTGGGGCAGAATTTAAATTGGGAAGAGAGGAGAGGAATTGAATTAGTGGTTACTACAGAGCAACGAGGAGGCAGATATGATCAAGAATTATTTGTGAGCAGCACATTGTTGAGCACCAAGGATAGGACCAGGTTTTCTTCACCATCATCCAGTCCATGTGATGACATCCCATGTTCCAAAAGGCTGCTGCAGTTGTAATTGGCAATCATGCCTCTACCTACAGTGATGGCGTTTTTCCATCTGTGATGATGATGACTGTTTCAGCTGCAGTGAAGACGACATCTCTGCCCAAGATGGAAAGGAGACACACTGAGAGAATTGCATTTCCACCTGGCTGATTTTGGCAGATTGTATCACAATGGATGCTGTGTGCATTTAAAGCATACATTAATGGGCTTTCTCTTATCTGGATTAGCTATTCCCTTGCATGGGTTACATATTAATAGGTTGTTAAAAACACAACCTTGCACCTTTTCCTCTCCTGCCTCTATCGCTGTCTTGTGTCTCTTAGGGCTCAAAAACATTGGGCCATCAACTCTTAATGTTGAAAGACAAAACCTACTGCTGTGCACTTCAGCTACTGCTATATTGTTCTCATACTGTAATGAGAGTGAAGGAACTGTGTGTGAGTGTTATTGTTGTCTAATGGTTAGACTTAAGGGCTCAGATGAAAATTCAATTACTGTGGCTTGTTGTTGTTCACAGCCCATGGCCACAAACACACACACACATGTGCACACACAACAGTGCAGATCTATACACTGTCAAAAGATTACCCACACACACTCGATATAATGGCCATAGTTCATTGATTCAATGAAATGTAAATGCCCTCAGCCCACAGATAAAGGAACACATACATAGGCACATAAAGCCTCACATTCAACACACAATCTACAACAAAGTCATTTGAGAACCCTGAAGGAGCAATATCCAAATCTGCCAAAGAGAAAAGAATGATAATTCTATTGAGAGTCAATCTTGGGGCATTTTGTGATTATGGTTATTTATTTGGAGTCGGTACAGTCAGCTTCAGAATGAATGCAAATATCGATCTCTTTTAGATATCAAAACACCTGCAGGCCTCAAATCATTCCTCGCAGTCTCTCTCCGCGGCACTCATTTACTAGCTCCATTTCAGCTTCTCTCTCTTCTTTCTCCACCACGAGCACTTTAGTTTCATTTCATCTTTACTACTTTCTCATTTTCTTTTTAGATGGGTCAGTTAAGGGAGAAAACTTTGTTGCTCTGTTTAGACAGTTGTTTGTGTGTAACTTTTACATTCTGGTCTCCCTCCTTAGGGAGGGATACATTTGATAAAAGAGTGGACTGCAGGGTTTTCCTTTTGTGAACACAAAAAGCAGTAACGCCTAAGATGTTGATGCCTTTAATGTGGAGCAAAGTACTGGATGTTTGGCCTGATTATTCTTCTATGAATTGATTGAATAGTCTTGAAAATATTCATCGAACATATTCTTGGCCCTCAAAAGATGATACCAGATAATGTGTCATATCATCCAAACATTTTGTTGTTATATCATCTAAGTATGTTGAGACAATAATTATATCCACAGCTGGCATAGCTGGGTTAGTTTTGTGCTTTCACCACTTCTGCCTTCTGTTTCTATACATATAAAATTTGTTGATTTTTCTATTACCTTCCTAAAGAATTTATGTCCTATAGAGGCATTAGACCAGTAAATACGCAGACACTCAGATTTGTCATTTAGTAGTTATTAGCAATTAATCTCTTCTGTTAGTTTGGATTAAGTATCATAAACTGCATCTAAGAGATGAAAATAGAGCTTTCAATTGCTCCCCTAAGTTTTAAGTAGATTGCAAACCCAAACCTAGATGGACTTTACAAACAAGAAAATGAACCTTTATTTAGATTCAGGTAGCAAATCGACAAGGCAGGAAAACTGAGGGCTTAAATAAGCACACGTTGTAATTCGTGAGATGAAATCACCAGGGAACACAACTGAACATAATCGGGGAAAATGCGACAAGGGAAGCAAAACTAAATACAACAAACACAAAACGACAGGCTAACAAAATAAAACAGGAAGTAACTAAACGGGGGATATCTAACAATGACAGGGACATAACATGATACAGGGAACACACTAGATGCAAGACAGGAACAACATGCTGGCGCATGCACATGCAGCAGCTCAGCACCCAGTAAGATGGCTCATGTTAATATGTGAGGTAGTCAGACTCGAACGTCAAGGAAGGTGGTAGGGAAGCAGACTACGCAGACATTTCAGTTTTCCAAAGGTGAGCAATTTATTTACAGTGAACTCAATTTAATGTATAACTTAACAAAACTTCCCCCAAATCAACTCAATTAACAAAACTCAACAGAACATGGCTCTGATAACACAGCTCACCTCCTCTCTCTCCTGCATCTGGTAGAGACTGGCTTTAAATAGGGCCATCAATTTCCCTCCAGTTGCCCAGCCAGTACCACTCACTCAAACTGAGGGATCTAAAACTCTACACAGATGATCTAAAAACACAAAACCTCTTCATACTTCTAATATGCATATTTACACAACTAAATGGCAGTATTGATGAAAAGAAAAACATTCAACAAATTCATTTAAACCTTAACACAAACAAAAGGAAGCATCTCTATGGAAAAAGAAACCCCTCCACTTGGTTTGACCTGCTGATGTCATGTTTGACATCATCAGGATTTTAAAATGAGGAAATGCCAGGCGGGCGTTTCCCCACACCTGACCCTCATGAAGACTAAAAAGACAAACAAAGTAAGTATGAACAAATGACTTAATCTGTAACATAATAAAATATAAAGAAACATGTAACTGAATATTTGCCTTAATTTGCAGAATGTTTGATTTGCCGGCAACAAAACGCTTACGCACACAAACACGGGATAGTGAGTGAAGCAATGTTACTTGACAAATAGCAAATCATAGGAAATACATAGAAACAGAATAATGTGTACAATGTGCAAAAAAATGGTAAACACATATGGGACAAATGGAGAGCATTGCAACTGCTTCTCCACTTTGTCACATAATAGGGTTTTTTTTCTTTTTCCTGTCCTGTTCGGTACTTCAGCAATTAGAATTGTTGTCTGAAGGCCAGGAAAGAAGCCCAATGGATTTATTTTTCAAGTGGAGAAAATATGGCAATGCCATATTGGTCCACATGATTGATCTACAGGATGGGCCATTTATATGGATACATCGTAATAAAATGGGAATGGTTGGTGATATTAAAGTCCTGTTTGTGGCACATTAGTATATGTGAGGAGGCAAACTCCTCAAGATGGGTGGTGACCATGGTGGCCATTTAGAAGTCGGCCATCTTGGATACAACTTTCGTTTTTTCAATAGGAAGAGGGCCATGTGACACATCAAACTTATTGGTAATGTCACAAGAAAAACAATGGTGTGCTTGGTTTCAACGTAACTTTATTCTTTCATGAGTTATTTACAAGTTTCTCTTTGTTCACAGCCATTGACATGTCAAAGAGGTTAACACGTGAGGAGCGGATCGAAATTGTGTTGATATCTGTTGAACGCAGTAACCGGGTCATTGCAGCAGATTTCAATGCAAGACACCCTACGAGACCACCCATCTCCCATGCTACAGTTGGCAAACTGCTTGCTAAGTTTCGTGAAACTGGTTCAGTGTTGAATTTGCCAAAATGTGGATGCAAGAAAACTGTCACTAATGAAGAAACATCAGTGGCTGTCCTAGCTTCATTCAGCAAGAGCCCACAGCGTAGCACTCGCTGCATGTCACTGGAGAGTGGCATTAGTCGAACATCCCTTCGGCGGATATTAGCTACTCACAAATGGCACCCTTACAAACTCCAGCTACTGCAGCATCTCAACGAGGATGACCCAGATCGGCGCACAGAATTTGCAGAATGGGCAAAACAAAAATTGGAACAGGACCCTCAGTTCACGCAGAAGATTTTGTTCAGTGATGAGGCAAACTTTTATGTGAATGGTGAAGTTAACAAACAAAACCACCGCTATTGGTCTGACACTAACCCACATTGGATGGATCCCTCCAAGACTGTTGGAACAACAAAAGTGATGGTTTGGTGTGGTATATGGGGTACAACGATAGTGGGTCCATTCTTCATCAATGGAAACCTCAAGGCCACTGGATATTTGAAATTGCTACATGATGATGTGTTTCCCTCTTTATGCACTGAAGCTGGCACGTTCCCTGAGTTTTTCCAGCAAGATGGTGCACCACCACATTATGGGTGCCAGGTCCGAGCATTCCTAGATGAACAGTTTCCTGGAAAGTGGATTGGTCGTCGTGGGCCAGTTGAATGGCCCCCAAGGTCTCCCAATCTGACCCCCTTAGACTTTTATCTTTGGGGTCATCTGAAGGCAATTGTCTATGGTGTGAAGATATGAGATGTGCAACACCTGAAACTACGGCTACTGGATGCCTGTGCTGGCATTTCTCCTGCGGTGTTGCTATCAGTGTGTGAAGAGTGGGAGAAGAGGGTTGCATTGATAATCCAACACAATGGGCAGCACATTGAACACATTTTATAAGTGGTCAGAAACTTGTAAATAACTCATGAAAGAATAAAGTTACGTTGAAACCAAGCACACCATTGTTTTTCTTGTGACATTACCAATAAGTTTGATGTGTCACATGGCCCTCTTCCTATGGAAAAAACAAAAGTTGTATCCAAGATGGCCGACTTCTAAATGGCCACCATGGTCACCACCCATCTTGAGGAGTTTGCCCCCTCACATATACTAATGTGCCACAAACAGGACTTTAATATCACCAACCATTCCCATGTTATTACGGTGTATCCATATAAATGGCCCATCCTGTATATTATTATTGTTTATTTATTTATTTTATTTTATTTTAAGTTACTACAAATTGGACAGACAATTAGGGGCACCCCACCAACCGGAATGGGCCCCACCCGGCCACGGGCGCCAGGCCCCCCAAGCAGCCACCGGGAGTGAGCTGGATACATACCTGAGCGCCCAGACCCTGAGAACCACCAACGCACTGACGGCTGAGGGCATCAGCCACCGGCAGGGAGTGCGGTGGGTGGAGACAGGCCTCCACACCTGGGGGGGCCTGAGATGGGATAGGGATAGGGATTGTTTTAGTTTACTATCAAGCAAGTGCGTCGTATGCTTATGTGCTTATAAAATACAGCAGACACAAACTGACAGGCATTGGTTCAATGCATTTTAGGTATGTTGTTGACCATCAAAATTTCTTGACGGAGATCCTAGGGCCACTGGGTCTCTGTGGATTACTGCTCCACCTGAGAGGTGATGGGGGTGCCACAGAGACAGGAACGAGAAACGGGGATATAGAACCGGCGTGTGTGCACCTACACAGACCTCCGCTGCCAAGTCTCTTCATCGCAAATGTAAGGTGGAAGCATTTGAGATCCCCATGACTGCGTGGAAGGACATATGGTCCACTTTTTTTTTTTTTTTTTTTGTGAGAACAAGAATTTATTTCACACACTTAATAATCAAAACTGTTTTGTTTCTTTTTTTTTTTTTTTTTGCCTGTCCCGTTTGGTTCTTTTGCCATCAGAATTATTGTCTAAAGACAAAGAAAGATGCCCAACGGATTTACTTTACCAAATGGACCATCCCAGCCTTGCTGTATTGGTCTATTTGATTCACCTTTGCTTTTATTGTTTATTTTATTTTCACTTGTTAAATACGGGACAGACTGAGGAAAAGAAAGGGGAGAAAGAAAGAGGGAAAGAAAAACAGCGGGGAAGAGGGACGGGGATAAAGGGCAAAAAACAAAAACCAACAAAACAAACAGACAAAAAATACATATATCAATCACCTGGATCACCTGTTGAGAAAGAAAAAAGAGAAATCAAGCAAAGAAAAAGAGAGCAATATAATAAACAACATCATCGCGATGATCTATATGAATATAACAGTAAATACTAAATATTGAATATTATTGTGCAGCACGTAAGATCGACAGCGCACAGTGTGCTTTGAGGTAGGAGCCAAAAAGGGTGTAGTTTGTGTGTGTGAGCACCCGTGTGTACACCTGTGAGCATGAGCGCGCTTGTATTTAAAAGGTTCCTTCATGTAATGATCTGCTAGAGGGTGTGGGGAGCCACAGACCCAGACCCAGGTAGTGTTACCCTTTTCCCTGGGGTGGAGAGAAGCAGACTCCGCAGCAGCAGGGAGGCCCCACATTCCAGACCCCAATCGGATGGCCAACTCCTCCTCCCAGTCCCCCCGCCCCAACAGGCAACAGAGAATGGGGGTGTGTGAAGACTCCAAACCTCCCTCCGCCCACTCATATGTAGTGTTGATGCATGTGTGTTCTAAGGTGCATTTAAAACCCAGGGGGGCATGGAGCTACCTGCCAGAGAGCAGCAGGTAAGCGCATAGCCCCTCCTGATAGCCCTCAATGTGTATTTAAAATTGAGAGGTGGGCAACGACGCCAGGGGTGAGGTTATACACCCTGATGGTCTTCTGGATGCCGTGTAGCGTGCCCACCCCCAAGGTCCTATTTGTATGTGTTATGAGAGTGTGAGTAATGTGAATGTCTAAGTTGTGAGATAAAATTGAGGCAGAGGCAGCCAGAAGTGGACGGGGGGGGGGATGCCTCCCCTGCACCCTGGTGACACACCTTTACCCCAAGGCCCTGCATGTGTGGGTGATTGTGGTGGAGCGGGAAGAGGGAGGCAGCTGGAGATGGGGAGGAAAGGAAGGGAGGGGCAAGTGGCCCCTCCCTGGGGCCAGCTCCCCCGCTGACCCCAGTAGGCACCCCCACACTCTGCAACCCACCAGGGCAAGGGGGCCCAGGCCCATCCGGACCAGGTGGACCTATACTGGTCCACTTTTAAGGATGATGACATTGACACTTCCACTTCCACTGCACTCTGCACAAGCAGATACGTGTCTGGCCAGAAGGGTCCTCAGAGAAACTGCAAGACTGTTTTTTCACCACAGACTGGGAGATCTTTAAACAGGCTGCCACAGATAATACCACCGCAGACCTGCAGGAATATATAGAAACTGTCATCACCTGTATCTCAGTGTGCATTGATGATGTCACAGAGACCAAGACTACCACTGTCTGGGCCAACCAGAAACCATGGCTCACAGAAATGAGAAATGTGACCTTCAGAGCCGGGGATGGGGTGAGTCTAAGAACGGCACGGGCAAACCTGTCAGGTGGCATCAGAGAGGCACAAAGGCAATACTCCAGGAGACCATCACAGACTACATGCATCGTCCGTTGATTGGCATGAGAGATATGCGAACTGTAGTGGGTCCAGTTTGAGGGGGAGCTGGTTCTTGATGTAATTCAGGACTAGTCGCTCAAAGCACTTCATGATGATTGGAGTAAGTGCTACCGGGCAGTAGTCTTTGAGCTCCAAGTCTGTAGCTATCTTTGGTACAGGTCTGATTGTGGTGGTTTTAAAGCGCTGTGGCACAACAGCTTGGCTCAGGGAGACGTTAAAAATGTCCGCTAGGACATCAGTCAGGTGCTCAGCACAGGCTCATCACCATGACACTGTTGTGTACATAAGATTGTATTGTATATACGATTTTTATCTTTTTATCTTTTATATTGTTTTAGGGTAACACTGAGGGCTGTGGGAGCACTGCAATTCCAAATTCCTGTGTATGACCTGTACATATGGTTTTTGACAATAAAGCTGCCTTTGACTTGTGAATGAGATGACTCAGCATACTGGGTGGAGGACCAGAGGCTGACAGACTGGTGTGCAGTTATCAGCCTGGTTCTAAATACCAAGAAAAACAAAGAGCTCATCATTAACTTCAGGAAAAGTGAGGATCACCAGTCATGGTGAAAAACGGGGGAAGTTGTGGACAGGGTGGCATCCTTCAAGTCTATGGGCGCACATATCTAAGAGAACCTCACAAACTGTGTGATTAGGAAGACACAGCAGCAATTGTACTTCCTAAGGAGCTCTCAGGAAGGTATACTTAGCACATCTGCTAGTGTCTTATTTTTACTGCTCCATTTAAACTGTTCTGACTGATCTTGGTTTGGTACAGCAGGAGCTCTGCAGCTGACAAGAACGCATAGCAGAGGATAATTAAAACTGCACAGAAGATTTCCAACACACAACTGCCTGTCCTGAAAGACATCTTCAGCTTCTGCTGCCTTTATAATGGAACAAAGATCTTACAAGAATCATCCCATCCTGCCCACAACAAAATAAAATAAAATCACGTACCACGAGACCGTTGAGCACTTTTTATTCGAAAGCCCCCAAAATACTGAATGCTGCTATGATATAGTGTTCAAATATGTGCAATAAGTTTTATTCATGAGCAGTGATACTTATTTATGTGTAATATATTCTACTTGTTTATTATGATGACAGCATATAGCAATTTTTAACATGTTGACTGGATGTGTGCGAAATGTGGATTTAGCATGTGAAGTGAATGTTTTCATTGTATTATTTTTTTACAATGACAATAAGGAGAATCTTGAATCTATAGGGCAGGAGAAACTGGAACTTGGGGGAATAATGATAAATGATGACTAAAGATGAAACTAAAGGCATGGAAAACCAAACGGGTACTAAAGCTACAATTTGAAACTCTAACGAACCAAGAACAGAACGTTAAACAAAACTAAACATAAAGCTAAAAAGGGTCACAGATCCCCGATCATGACAATTTTAAGTATATATACATGTGTTCTAGTGTCAGGGTGTGGGCTGGCTGAGGGGGGGGGGGGATTTTGTTTTCTCTTTTCTAGGCTGGGTGGGCAGGCTGAGCTTCTTCTCTGCCTCTGCTTCCGCCACCATGGTGACGGAAAATATACACTAAAGATATTAGAAGGCATCCTAAATAACTCTGGTCTTCCACTTTACATAATTTTTATTGAACGAAAAAACATCAGTACTGGAAAACTCCTGTCTTTCCATTGTAGAACATAGATACAGAAAATCAGTCCCACCACAGCCATCAGGCTTTTTAATTCTCATACAGACAGACGAGTTATGTCAGACACATGAATTTCCCGACAGTCCTCCAACCACTAGCTCCCCAAGCCTTAAGTAAGATCTTCACTCTCTCATTTCAATATATGCTTTATTTTTACTGGTAACCATGATAGAGCAATCTGGCAAATCTCTGGACCGAGATGCAGACTTTAAAACACTTTGCACAACAATTTCCCATCAGGGAGATATTCTAGGTGAATAGGTTCACAGTGCCCTTGCACAGCAACTGATTAGATTATCAGCACTGGATAGCGCACTCCAGGCAATACAAGCCAGACTCTCCCCTGCTTCTGCTCAAGGATCACCGATCCCAGCCGTAACTCCCACCACCAACCTGGAAGCATGTCATCCTTCCAGCTGATAATTTTCTCAGCTTGGGTGGGCCAAATTAAAGCTCATGTTCATGAAGAATTTCAGGGGAGAGTCACTCGCTGTTTCATGTCACAATGAACCAGAAGAACAGTAGAAGACAGCCACGTTCAAAGAGGGCCCATGCATCTCCAGAGTCTCTCTGAAGCCGAATCTGACAGTTTTGTTACTGTTGGACTTTTGTACATAAAACATATAAACAAGTTACGCAGCAGTGCATATAAGTAAAACTAAAATTATTAATTAGTTAATCAATGTCTGATTTGCCTTTTGTTTTTAGATCAAGAATTAGATTGAGATTTTGCCATTGCTGTTATTCTTATACATGATACACTGATTTGGTGAGTAAACGTTTGTTCTTATTCAAACTATTTTTGTGTCTCATCTCAATTTAGCAACAGATGTTGAACTAGCTAGCCAGTGTTAGCCTAGTTTTCATATTGCAGATGCTCTGTGTGCATGTTTACTTAAAAAACAAATGCCACAGCTTTAAAAACCTTCTATAAAAATCTCTCAGTGAATCTTACTGTTGTTGGTTTGAAACAGAAACGTGAGCAGCTACTAGATAAAAGCACAGGTAGAACTTTTTCGGAAGGTGCAGCCGTTAGGGGGCGGGGCTTGTTTTCAATCCATATGAACTTTTATAACATATGAACTTATGAACATATGACTCTTAACCCCTGTATTTATTCTAATGCTTTGTGGTTGCTTTTGAACATCTGTGGCGTCTATCAATGTCAAATCTAGCCTTTCTTTAACAACATAAGCAAATTGTTTTTATATTTAACCAACATTTATTTAATTACACTTTAAATAATTTGTTTTGTTAAAAATTGTGTTTAGATACAATTTTTTGTGAACGTCCAAAGCCATAAACCAGATTAGTGGCCTGTTAAATGGTTAAAATGTAGGTTGGCTTTTTAGTTGAAAATCATTTAGCGTGTCCTTCTAACCAAATAAGTTAAATTAAACAGTTGAATCATCAGAAACATTTTGCAGTAATGTTAAATATAAACACTGCCACATGTTTTATCAGGTCATTGTGCTTATTTGAAACTTTATATATTGAAAGTTAGCTTTTAACAAGCATGTAATAATTACATTTAATTTAGATGGTCCCTTTTTTTAAACACATATCTCTTTATGCTAAACTGACAATGGCAACACAACACATTTAAACACAGTAGTAGATGCTGTTTTTAAATGACTATTTTTATTCATAAGTACTGTATGTGTTAGTCTAATTTGGCTGTATGAGGTGTGCATTGACCTTCTGTGTTGTAAGTTATAACGGCTGCACAGACATTAAAAATCAAATCAGCTTCTAAATAATTTTATGGTTTTTCTACCTCTGCTTGCTTCTTACTGTCTTTGAGGCTGGGGACCAGCACTCCACACATTACATCGAACTCTTACAAGTCTAGAAAAGGAGCTGTTGGACAGAAAGATATCAACTAAATATATAATTTAAATGTGATACGATTTTACACACAAGCACAAGCTACAGTGGTGGCGATACACTTGTTTGTTGTTCAGCAGAACAGTGTCTACTATGTTGACTGATATACTTTTTTGCATTTGAAAATAAAAGTTGGGTTAATTTTAAGTCAATTATAAGAAGTGTTGTTAATTATTCTTTTTGAATCATACTTACATACAGTGTTTATATTAAGTGTTGTATTAGAAATATTGATTGATTGATTGATTGATCATACTTTATTCATCCCAAGGGGAATTGGGTTAAGGCTGCCAGCCGTGCCAGCGCCATCTTACCCTCCGACCATACATACATTACACAAACATCACATGGGGAAGACAGGTCAGAAAGGTATAACAATGGAAAATACACAACACGAGGAAAGACGAGGAGAAAAAAGAACTCCCCCAGACTGAGCTCCAACAGGGAGATCAGTTTGAGAACAGAAAAAAAACACCTTTAGTTTATGGATGATAAAACATAATATGATTTAGTTGCATTTAATTTGTGTAAGCAAAATTAATAATAGTAATTTGCCACAAATTGTTTTTATTTAGTAGAACTTGAAATGTTTATCAGCAGGTAAACAATTAGTATTGCACACTCAGGAAAATCCGGTTATCCTGTGTACTCAGAATGAATAAGCTGTCTGTAGGTACAACATCGGTATCTTAAGCTTACCTCACTTCTCAGTGAGGTAAGCAAGACTGGATACGGATACCAACTACAGAATGGAATAAACATCAGCCACCTGCTCCACAAGATGATAACAAGCTGTATGCTAATTATGAATGAGACACTGACTCACTGATCCATATAACTAAGATCTACAGCAGCGCCATCAGAATGTCATTTGGGATGGAGAAGTGTAGGCAGCTGACAGCAAATACAGAGAGAAAGAAGTCAGAACTGCAGGAAATGCACTACCATAAGGCAACACTGCAGACACCGAGGACAGCTACAAGTACATGGGAATGCCACAGCAACTAGGAAGAGGCCTCTAGGAAAGTTGAAACATCCAAATACCTGCAGAGGGTAAGGTGAGTCCCGAATAGTCAGCTGAATGGGAAGAAAAAGATCCAGGCAATTAACACCTACACCCTGTCAGTCGTCAGATACCCTGCTGGGATAATCTGCTGGCAAAATGAAGAGAGAGAAGCCAATGATATCTTAGCAGCTCCCCCTAACCCAAATCCAGCATGTTAGCAGAAGGAAGGAGGACGAGAACCAGTGAGTGTCAGAAGCAGTTGAGTACATTAGTACATCAGTAAGATGGCCACAGATCTGCCATGATTAGTGCCTCTGTTCTGAGCACGAGGTCCATAGAGGCTGGGGTCTATCAAACTAGGGAAGATCCCAGGTGCAGGGTGCACAAAGATGCCCATGAGACAATCGACCACATAACAGCAGGGGGCAAGATACTAGCAGGCAGGCCACACATGGAACGCCATAACCAAGTGACTGGCAGTCCCAAGGTCAAAATAGGATACACTGCCTAGGGTGGTTAATAACAACCAAGCCAAGATCTTGTGGGACTTTGAGATATGGATATCTCAATACCACTGTGAGAACCAGCACCAAATGAGATCTGGTCAGTCTAGTCATCTAGTCAACATGCCCTCCTTAATACCGCACTAAAAAGTTTCCAACAACATTTATTAGAAAAGGAATCAAAATTCACCTGATCATCTGTAAACCAAAGAATATGAGAAAAAAAAGAAAAATCATATGAGGAAAGTTCCCAAAAACAGACTTTAATTTGTGCTCATTCACTAAACTATAAGACACTCAATAAATGTTCATCGAGCATGCAGTGTGAGAGAGATGGAAAGAAAAAAATGGGAAACAAGAGGGAGAAATAGACAGCAAGCTGGGTCAGTGCTGAATGACAGGAGAGAGAATGGTTTAAGAGTCAGAAAGATGTCAGCTGGATTTGCCATGAAGTTCACCCGTAACTTTCAAGTTAGAATTCTTTGTGTCCTTTCTCTCTCTCTTCCAGTGACTCTGCTGCTATCCAGGACCTAACCTAGAAGTGACCATGGAAACTATGATTAAACAATTGAATGTGAAAGACTCATCTCTTTATGAAATAACCAAATAACTTCAGCAACACATCATGCATGGATCATGGATCAAATTTTAATTCTGAAAACAATTTCTCATATTCCACTTTCTATTTTTCTCTTTTTCTTACACTTTTCATATGTGAAAAGTAAAGTTTTCACACATTTTGTTTCTTCCTGGAAAATACGGCCACTGTACCTTTAGCAAGGATCCACATTGCTCAGAGATAGTCAGTGTATTTGCTGATCAATTTTTGAGCTTTTGTTGAGTTTGAAATTACCTGCCACTTCAAAAACGTTGCTCAGTTCATGCCTGCTTTTAATTTGGTAAAGCTAGTGTGATACTAAATATGATGCAACCACAACTGTATGAACACATGACACTACTGACAGGTGAAAAACATCTGTGCAGACAGGATCACTAGGATACCTTCAGGTGTAGGAACCACCAGGTTGCAGTATAAGAAAAATACACTTGCCTGACAATATTTTGCATTAAACCATTTGTCAATTTTTGTTATTCATTTACTGAAGATGTCGGAACATCATTCTGTCCCAACTTAGCACCTGGATAAACAAGTGCACTTCAGTTCCCCAAATTTTTTGTCCAGTTTGTTGAGTTTCCCCAATTTAGCTCTGTTCCTTTTAATTTAGTATCCAGTTTATCTTTGTCCAGTCAGGTCTTTGGTCATATCCAGTCCAATTTGGCATCAATTCAGCCAAGTCTAGTGTTGTTGTGTTTAAAGATAATAATAATAGTAAAAATAAAATAATAAAAAAAATAAAAAAATAAAAATAAAATAATAATAATAATAATAAAATAATTAAGGGATCATGCACAAAAGTAAAAAATAATTTAGAGTAATAAAGAAACAGTGATAAAGTTAGAGAAATTGAAAATGAGCAGAGGAGTGTGTAAGGAGATGAAGTGAAAGATGTATGATGAACAAAAGTTTGTTTATGCCATAGTAAGCTAAGGAGTCAAGTAGACAGTTTGTAAGTGGATGTGAGTGATAAAATAGTAGCAATCATCAGCATGAAAAGAAGTGTTTATGAATTATTTACAGGCCAGAGGGATTTACAGTACATGCAAGCTGACTTAGCTAAGCCCCTGCTTCCTCTGCATCCTCTCGATCTCATTATTATCCATTCCATTTAAACCACGTCCCTTTACATTTACACAACATCATCTTCAGCTTTTTATGGCCTCTTTATGCCTTCCTTCTTTTGTCTACCCCACTAAATCTCTAACTCATCTTTGTTCAGCTAATCTCTTCTCTTCCTTCAAACTTTTTCATCCTTTCTACCTTTCCCTCTTTTTCTTAACCATATTTCTGTTTTTATAGACAGCTAAGGCCTTTTAATTCTTTTACCTCATTTTCCTGATGAGTTTATGGTATCAGCTATGCTAGTTTCTGATTTTAGCTAGTGTCCTGTTTCCCGGTTAGATTCACTTCTTGCTCGTCATGTCTAGTTTTAAGCACAAGATAGAAAAAAATACTCAGCTTGAAGCTACAATACCTAGATCAGTGCTACAGTAGTTATAACTGTCTTTTAGATACAATCCAGTCTGAATTCAAACTGGAATCAAGATTGACTGTTTATATAAGATACAAAGAATTCCAAAAAGAAAAGGTATACAATAACACATGCATTGTTAAAATACTTCTAATGTTCATGGGACAATATATAAAACTATATTCATATATATATGAATATATAATTCCCCTCTCACCCCTGAGGGCAGTCTATCCTTCAAGCTTAGGTCCTCTACAAGAGGCCTGGGAGCTTAAGGATCCTGTGCAGTATGATTTTGCTGTTCCTGCGCTGATCTTGACAGAGATCTCGGATGTTGTTCCTGGGATCTGCTGGAGCTACTTGGAGTCAGTGCTCTGATTACAACTGGGGCCACTGTGGCCTTCAGCCTCCACATCTTCTTCAGTTCTTCTCTGAGCCCTTTGTACTTCTCCAGTTTCTCGTGTTCCTTCTTCCTGATATTGCTGCTGTCATTTGGTATAGCTACGTCTATCTTCTTCTGTTTGTCTACCACAACTATGTCTGGATGGTTGGCCATTACCAGTTTGTCTGTCTGTATCTGGAAATCCCACAGAATCTTAGCTTACAGTCAAAAGTTAGGATACACCTTCTCAGTAAATATTCTTTTGTTTATTTTCATGACCGTTTACATTGTAGATTCTTACTGAAGGTATCAAAACTATGAATGAACACGTGGAATTATGCCTTAAACATAAAAGTGTGAAATAACTCAAAACATGTTTTATATTTAAGATTCTTTGCAACAGCCCCCTTTGCTTTTATTACTGCTTTGAACACTCTTGGCATTCTCTCCATAAGCTTCATGAGGTCGTCACCTGAAATGGTTTCCAACAGTCTTAAAGGAATTCCCAGAGATACTGAGCACTGATTGGCCCTTTTGCCTTCACTCTGTGCTCCATCTCATCCTAAAAAAAAATCTTGATTGGGTTTAGGTCAGGTGACTGTGGAGGCCAGGCCATCTGGTGCAGCACTTCATCACTCTTCTTCACTCTATCTTCTCAAATAGGCCTTACACAGCCTGGAGGTGTGTTTGGGGTCATTGTCCTGTTGAAAAAGGAATGATGGACGGGATGGCATGTCGCTGCAGGATGCCGTTGTAGCCATGCTGGTTCAGTGTGCTTTTAATTTCGAATAAATCACCAGGAGTGTCACCAGCAAATCACCCTCACATCATCACACCTCCTCCTTGCTTAAAGGTGAGAACCATGCATGTAAAGACCATCTGTTCTTCTTTTCTGTGACGCACAAAGACACGGCAGGTGGAACCAAACCAGCTTCTCGTGTTCCTTCTTCGTAATGTTGCCGTCATTCAATATCGCTAGGTCTATCACTACAGCCACCATCCTCTGCTTGTCCACCGCTACTATGTCCTGACATAGTAGCTACTATGTCCTGACATAGTAGCGGTGTCACTCTTGGCATGCAGCTTGATGTCATCCATGTATAGGAAGTGGCTAACAACTGCTCCATTCCGTAGTCGGTATCTTGTTAATGATCTCACTGAGAGGTTTCAGGCCTGTGCAGAACAGCAGTGGGGACAGAGCATCTCCTTGTTAGAGCCAGCAGCTTGTTTTAATATGAATCCTTGGTCATATAGATGCAGTTCTAAATTTCTCATAGTTATATTCCTCACAACATGAATTAATACCAGTTTTCATCAGATTAAACAACAAACACACAAAAACAACAACAACAAAACAAACACAAAACAACAATACAATCATCCACTACCTTCATTTTTACAACAAAGCCAAATAGAGCAAAAAGCAGGCAAAAAAGGGAAAAAGGAGGCTTGTGTAACACATATAAAGATTCTGTTTCTGCATGGGAAGTTGTTGAAAAACATAGTTCATGAGGAGAAAAATTATGTACGTACAAACTTTGAAATGAATTAAACTGATTTAAATCAGATCTTCTGTCATGTTATAGGAAGAATCAAAACCCGTTGATGTCACAATGACTTTAATAGAGTGTTCCTTCAACCTCTATCAGTTTTGTTTCCTTTTTTTCTCTTCTTTTTTAAAATAGTAACTTTCTCTAGAAGTGGTACATTATAATCCATCACAAGCAAATCATAAGCAAAATGTGAGTTGTAATAACTTTTATAATCATAATACCTGATGGGTCACCAATATAGCTGCTAATTTTCATGAAATTTTCTTATATCTCCCCAGAAGTCAGCTTGTTCCTAATCGGTCCTAATCTACTGTTAATACATCACAGTGCATTTCAGTTAAAGCAGTGCTAATTTACACATTGTAAAACCTGGAGATCTAAGTGCCATTGCAGATGTAGGGATCCCAGCTGTATCTGAGATGAAAAGACAACCCAGCATAAAGATAACAGCAGTTCCTCCTTTGTTGTTACTCCAGGTTAGGCCCTGGCTTGGGGGTAGACCAGGTTGTCCACTACTTGGAAGGTAAGTGGATCACCAGCTTGTCTGGTCTATGCTGATTTTTCCAGATACTGAGCCAGATACTGAATCCCAAATTGCTCCCATTGCAGTCATCAGTGTGAGTGTGCATAGTAATCTTAGGAGCTTTGAAAGAAAAGCCACTGGACTTCTTTCAGTCCTAGCTATCTAAGCTGTAGTGGAATTTGTCCCTTAAGAGGGTTTTTGACCCACTATTGATCATGTGCCTCATCACACATGATCAATAGTAAGTCAGTGATCAATGGTAGGTCAACAACCCTCTTAAGGGACAACTTCCACTACGGCTTAAATAACTAGGAGTCTCTATAATTTGGTCTTAGAACTAAAGAAGCTTCTCGGATGAAAGGTGAAACACCTTCAAGAAACATAAAGAAGTCCAGACGCTTTCCTTTCCAAGCTCCTTAAATTACATGACTTGGATGACTGAGAACATACACAGACAATGTGCATAGTAGTAAAAATGTCTGTCTGAGTTAGTGTTGAAAGAATTTTGAGTGATTAGTAAAAGTAGAAAAAAACAAAAGCACTGTATATTATATATTACACCACTATATATATTATAGAAGTATATTAAGCACCATTTATCATTTAACAAAGATCAGTGCTCCTACCGCTCCAGTCACTGCAGTAAGCTGGGTTAATTGTTGCGTTGAAAAATGAACGAAAGTCAATAGGCTTTCATTCAACTCTGATAAGACCGTCCATTTGAGAGTCCTTATTTTTGAACACATCATTGTTCTCCCAGTGATGAGCAGTACACATGGATACAAAACTCACTGGAGCCAGAAGAAACCTAATTAAAAACCTCTGAGGTTAGTTGAGTGGAAAACATATATTTTAAAGTTCAAGAGAACCTAAAGATTTTCTTCAGGCAAAATAACAGGAAACAAATCCATCAGCCCATAAATACTGACTCTATTTCAACTGTCCAAGTTTTTTCAACATGATGACCCACAATGTTTTTTAGAAAAAGAAGAATGTTTTTGGCTGTTTTAAGTCTTCTTCCATTTGCATTAGGCTACAGAAATTAAACTTGTGCCACACATGTATTTTCACTTGGTTTTTCTTGCATCACTCGGTTTTAAGGAAAGAATTTCCGTTTGAAAACAAATAGTTCAGTCACTTTTTTTCTTTTGTGCTGCACAGCTAAGATGTCAGGCACGTAGGCAGTCAGTCAGCCAAACAGTGTTATTAAGTTTTCTGCAATGCTTCAGTTCTCCATAAAACCATAATAAAGGATCTGTTTTATGGATTCTCGTCAGGATGTTAAGCTATATCCAAATTACAGTTACAGTTCAGCTCATTAATTTTGGGGCATTATAATAGTTGTCTCCTGTGTGTTTGTGTGTGTGCATCTGTGTGTTAACCTGACTGGTCTCTTAGTGTAGTGCTTCAGTTCTTTTCATTTATGATCAGCTTGCAGAGACGAGCTTTGTTTGTTGATTTGTTTGTATCAATATGTAATTAGAAACCAAGAGCCACTGTAGTCTGGCCCAGGTGTGTGTGTGTGTGTGTGTGTCTGTGTGTGTGTAATGCCATGAAGTTCCTTTATGTGCCATAATTATACTTATGAGGCACTGACAACAGCCCTGCAGTCACTGAAGTACACAAACACACACACATCAGATGTGCGCACACGTATACACACTCTTTTTTCCACACATAAACACACACAGGCGGTTTGCTGGTTAATGGAGCTCTTCTTTTCTTTAATGAGCGTTGCAGTCGTTCTTCTCTCCACTGTCCCCCTCATTACCTCCGTCTTCACTCGCTTCTTCCCCCTTTTCTCCGCTCTTTTGTACCTGTGCCTCCCTCTTCATCTTTTACTTTTTTATTGTGTGTTACTTTCTTTCTTTCATTCATACTTTCATTTGATTGTCTCGAACAGGAACAGGGGAACTCATGTGACACGTTCCCCTGTTGCAGCTTTCTTCTTGCCCCTCTTTCCTTCATTGGCTGTCTCAGTTCACAACCCAATTGTCTTTTCTTATGTCTTTTCTCTTTCTCTCCTCCCTCCTTTCTTTCTTCTAACTCCATTACTCAATACAACAAATAGCATAGTGTCACAGCAACATAATTCCACTACTCCGACAATTGTGTTTTAATTTATCTAAATTATTAATAATAACTCTGTCAGGGGCAGCCTTGGGAGCACATCTTCAATAACAAAAGTCAGACTTTTAACTAAACACTGTTCAGACATCTAAATTCTTAAGCTGTTATTCACTATAATACCTAACACTCCCCTCCCTGATCCTGGTTCTGCCAAAGGTTTCTTTGTGTTAAAAAGGGAATTTTTCCTTCCCACTGTCACCTTGCTCAAAGGTGGTCATCTAACTGTTAGAGTTTATTGTAGGGTCTTTACTATATAAAATTCCTTGAGGCAACTGCTGTGATTTGATACTATATAAATAAAATTGAACTGAATTGCCTTGTTCTTTACACAGAGAAGAACCTTTCTCCTGGCATCGCTTTCAAACATCATCATCATCCATAGTCTTTTTCTTACTTTATTTTCATGAACTTTAACAACTTTAACGGCCTGTAGAATCTGAGATGTAGCCCTTGAGTTTTCTGCAGTTTGTCTGAGAAAACTCTGAGGTGTGCATTTGGGAGTTACACCAGGGAGTCAACTGAGGCTTTCTTTTCAGAGGAGCTACGGAATCCAGAAGTGAAGATGTAAAAATATTAACAAGATAATCAACCTCTGTGGGAGGTCAGTTATCTTTTTCAGGTAGCTGCTCTGCACTGTGTTTGCACAAGGCAATATTGACGATAACAGTGGATGAATTATAATTCAACTTTTTAGAAAGACATTTTTGGTGATGAAATCTATTCCACACTGCTGTGCAATTCAAAATTTACAATATCATAAATCATCACTAAGTGCTTAGAGCAGCTGGTCCTAGCACACTTCAAATCCTGTCTCCCCCCCACCCTGGACCCCCACCAATTCGCATACCGCCAGAACAGGAGCACAGAGGATGCAGTATCCATCGCACTGCACTCTCTCCTCTCACACCCGGACAACAACAACACCTACGCCAGAATGCTGTTTATAGACTTCAGTTCAGCATTCAATACAATCCTCCCCTCACAACTCATCAGGAAACTGACAGACCTGGGCATCAGTTCCCTCATGTGCAAATGGTTACTGGACTTCCTGACCAACCGGCCCCAACATGTCCGGCTGGATAACCACTGCTCATCTACAATCACGATGAACACCGGTGTACCACAAGGCTGTGTGATGAGCCCTTTCCTCTACTCCCTCTTCACCCACGACTGCAGACCTGCCGGTGGTTCTAACACCATCATTAAGTTTGCAGATGACACCACGGTGATTGGCCTCATCAGTGACAACAATGAGGCTGCCTACAGGGAGGAGGTGGATCGTCTGGCTGAGTGGTGCGACACAAACAACCTGCTTCTTAACACTGAGAAGACCAAGGAGCTCATCGTGGACTACAGGAGGAATGCTGACCCACATCCACCCATCTACATTAAGGGGACGGCTGTGGAGCATGTGAGCAGCTTCAAGTTCCTGGGAGTCCACATCTCTGAGGATCTCATCTGGACGACCAACTGCTCCAAGCTGGTCAAGAAGGCTCACCAGCGCCTCTTCTTCTTGAGGACTCTGAGGAAGAACCACCTGTCCTCAGACATCCTGGTGAACTTCTATCGCTGCACCATCGAGAGCATCCTGACCAACTGTATAACAGTTTGGTACGGGAACTGCTCTGCCTCGGACCAGAAGGCGTTGCAGAGGGTCGTGAAAACTGCCCAACGCATCGCCGGAGCACCACTTCCTGCCATAAAGGACATCTACAGGAAGCGGTGTCTGAAAAAGGCTGGGAAAATCATCAAAGACCCCAGTCACCCATCACATGGACTTTTCACCCTCCTGCCCTCTGGGAGGCGCTACAGGAGCCTCCGGACTAAGACCACCAGGTACCGGAACAGCTTCTTTCCCACAGCTGTCAGACTCCTGAACTCTGCCTCCTGACATCTGACCCACGTTAACACATGGACTGGACATACACATACCCACAACCACCTACACACATACTATGGACAACTGTACCCTCATACACACAATAATAACATGGACTGAACCACCACTCACAACCACCAGCACTTTATATAGCCTCTGTAGAAATTATCCACATATCTCACTTATCTTAACTGCACTACTGTATAATTCTGTGTAAATAATCATTTTGTACAATACGATAATTTTTAATTCTACAACTGTTTATAACCTGCATAGTTCATATTTCTGTATAGCTGTATATCTCATATTTCTGTATAGTTTTTTTTATTTCATATTCTGTATAGTTTCATATTTATATCCTGTTCATAGTCTGTACATAGCTTGTACTCACTACAGCCTGTACATACTTATAGTTATAGCATATTCATAACATACCTTCATACCGTGTACATTATAACATACCATAATAGACCCATTTCTGTAATATACTCACATATCTATATTATTGCTAATATATATTGTAATATATCTATATCATGACTAAAGCACTTCTGGATGGATGCAAACTGCATTTCGTTGCCTTGTACCTGTGACATGTGCAATGACAATAAAGTTGAATTCTATTCTATTCTATTCTATTCTATTAAACGTTATTATAAAATGTTCAGTTTCTGTGCCATATATCAGAACAAGATCTATGGTGTTATTAAAGGGTAGGTAGGTTCTTTTACGTTTTGAAAGAAGCCAATTGAGTCTAATAATATTAATATAATATTAAATAATAGATGAAATGTATTTCATTCTATATGGATGTTAAAATAACCCACAATAATTATTTTATCACTAAATCAGATAAAAAGTTTAAGAAATCAGACAGAAAGTCTGAGTAAGGGCCATGTGAAGAATAGATAACAACTGTTACGGCCCTAGCATCGCCTGGACCTTTTTAGGGGAACGTAACAAGTGGGGGCTCATCCAGGATTGTTGAAAAGGGAGTTTCGAGTTGGAATTGGTTTTTGATTATCTTGCTTTTTTCACCTTTAGAGATTCACAACTTCCCAGTTAAGTTAGGTGAGTGTCCAGCTGAGCTTATTAAGTTCTTCCTTTGGGCACTCTTTTGTTGTTTTGCCTTTCTTATTTTCGGAGTAATCCTGGGCGGGGATAAGTTCCCTGTTGGGGGTAGGCAATTCAGGGCTCCGGTCGCTGAAGTTCTGCCTTTCAAGTCGCCTCAAGCCCAGCACGCTCCAGAAGATAGGTACGTATAGTTTGGTGTGCTTAGGAACTGGGTAAGTTGTATTTGTTAATGTGTATGCTGCAAGAGGTAAGTTGGTCAGTTAAAGTAAGTTGTGTAGTTCACCATTAATTGCTTAATTGTTGGGTAGTCTGGGTTGGGAGAAGGGTGTGGTGGTGTCCTAATTAGGGTGTTTGCTAAGCCTTCTCCGCCCCCAAAATGGATGATACAGCTATCGGTGCACAGGTGTCCAGAGGCTCGTTTGTAAGTAATAACATCCACCTGGTTCCAGTTTTCTGTGAATCCAGTGTTGAGAGCTTCTTCAGTGTGTTTGAACGCATAGCAACAGCACTGCAGTGGCCTCAAGATTTGTGGGTGGTGATGTTGCTGTGTAAATTCACAGGTAAGGCTCAGGAAGCTTGTTCCAATCTGTCTAGGGATGACTGCCTAGCTTATGAGAAAATTAAAAGTGCCGTCCTCCAAGCCTATGAACTTGTACCTGAGGCCTATAGGCAGCACTTTCGGGGTTTGGAGTTGGCACAGGGTCAGTCCTACCTTGACTTTGCTAGGGAGAAGGCAAAGCTCTTTGATAGGTGGTGTTCTGCAAGCCAGGTTAACAATGTGGGGTCCATACGTGAGCTTATGCTGGTGGAGGACTTTAAAAACTCTGTTCCTGAGTCTATTGCTTGTTATTTAAGTGAGCAAAGAGTTTCCACATTACAGCAGGCTGCCACACTGGCAGATGAGTTTACCCTAAGTCATAAAATAAATGCTGTAGAATGTGATACCCCTCTGTGCCATAGTACATCTTGGAGAGGTAAGAGTGGGCCAGCTAACAAGGCAAATGCAGTTATGGTTTTAAGATCTAGGCCCAAACTGTGTTTCTTCTGTCACAAGCCTGGCCATGTGGTTGCTAATTGTGTCAAACTGGCACTAAAGCGGAAAGCACATCCAAAGGGAAGGAGGCCTGAGTTGGAAAAAATAAGCTGCGGTTCTCAAACTGACAAGGTTGCCAGGCCCAGCAAAAACCCACACTTGGGTCATAGTTGCATAACAGGGTCCTGTGGTCAGTGCCAGAGGTCAACTAGCCCTGAGCTGCTGCTGGTTGACAATGTCCCAGGTCCTCAAAATGACCTGCAGATGAACAGAGCATGTATAAAACCACCATTAAGACCCGCAACCCTGGCTAACAAACATGCCTGTACCGGTGACTTGAGGAATCGTCTGCAAAGTGTTTCAGTAAGGCCCACTAGCTGTCTGCTGGGTTCTCCACATGTGATGCCTCAAAAAAGCCCTGGCTATCACACGAGACATTGTTTTGAGGGTCTGCGGCCAACCTCAGTCAGTATTTTGAACCCACTGAGATGGGGTTGGCAGCTTCCGCAGGCGATGCCCAACCGTTGCTATGGGGTTTGGTAGGTGGAAAGCCTGCAATTTGGTGATGAAACTGTTATGGACTTAATTGTTTTGTTTTGGTTATCGTCATCATTTGACAAACCATGGGTTTGTATTTATGGGAGGGGGTGTTACGGCCCTAGCAGGGCCACCTCCTGAAGTTGTCTGTGTGGGCGTGTCCTACCATCTCTCCTGCCTTAGGTGCCACCCTTTTCTTTTGTGCAGCTGACTCTTGTCAGTAATTAAAGGGATTTAAGCCCAGGGAAAGGTGAGCTCTGGGCCAGAGTGCCATGTGAGTGGTTACAGCTAGTGAGCTGAGTGTTTTTGCTGTTTGCAGCTAGTGAGCTGCTCTCTCTCTTTTTGACTTACATTTTACTTTATTGACCAACGCCTGAGTTTTGTTTGTTTTCTTAAATGGTGATAGCGGCTTGTCCGCGTCTTTTAGTTGAGCTACTTTAATAAAACTCTTTAATTTAACCCTTTTGCCTTCTTGTCTCCTTTTTCTGACCCGGACACTTTTTCTTACTTCCCCCTCACCGCCTAGACCCCTCAAGGGAACGTAACAACAACAAATAAAACTGTTTTTTGAGTTTTCCAGCTAGGCTGGACAAGGCTAAGCATCAGGCTTTCAAATCAGTTAAAACTCTGTCTGGGCCTTCGGTTGATTAACAAGCTGGAGTGGAAGACTGCTGCCTGCACGGACCAAAGAGACCCGGGCTCGGTTTTTGCCTCCAAGTGTGCCAGGCCCCCGCTCTTTGATATGCCGAAGGCTGAAGCGGGGAGAATATCTGCCGCACAGGTAGTGGCAGAGTAAGGCAGAGTTAATCAAATTGTTGATCAATTATTAATTTATGTACTAGATTGGACTTAAAAGAGAGAGACCTAATATTTAATAATATACATTTCACTGTTTTACTCTTTGGTGCACTTGTGGATAATATATTGTTCTTTGTAATTTCTTGTGTTTAAATCATTTTTTGCCAGTTTGTGGTTTGTTTTTGTTGGTTGAACAGATACAGTCTGTAAGGGGATGGGGCTTTGGGGGGATGGCAGCACGAGAGAAGCTGCAGAGAGGCATGTAATATGTCTTTCAACGCACATATTAAAAATATATGTAGCGTTGCTTTCTTCCATTTGCACATTATCTCTAAATTAGAAATATTCTGTCTTAGTTGATGCATTTATTACTTTTTAGGCTGGACTACTGTAATTCATTCTTATCAGGAAGTCCTAAAAACTCCCTGAAAAGCCTTCAGTTAATCCAAAATGCTGCAGCAAGAGTCCTGACAGGGACTAGAAAGAGAGAGCAGATTTCTCCTGTTTTGGCTTCCCTTCATTGGCTCCCTGTTAAATCCAGAATTCAAAATCCTGCTCCTCACATACAAGGTCTTAAATAATCAGGCCCCATCTTATCTTAATGACCTTGTAGTGCCATATCACCCTATTAGAGCACTTCGCTCTCACACTGCAGGCTTACTTGTTGTTCCTAGAGTATTTAAAAGTAGAATGGGAGGGAGAGCCTTCAGTTTTCAGGCCCCTCTTCTGTGGAACCAGCTTCCAGTTTGGATTCAGGAGACAGACACTATCTCTACTTTTAAGATTAGGCTTTAAACTTTCCTTTTTGATAAACCTTAGAGTTATGGCTGGACCAGGTGACTCTGAATCCTCCCTTAGTTTTGCTGCAATAGGTGTAGGCTGCTGGGGGACTCCCATGATGCACTGGGTGTTTTTTCTTCACTCACTATGTGTTAATAGACCTCTCTGTACTTGTTAATCTCTGGCTCTCTTCCACAGCATGTCTTCTATCCTGTCTTCCTTCTCTCACTCCATCCGTTCGCATCCAGCAATGTTCCAACAAAACCAGGCAGTAACACCTTCTAAGGGATTTTGCCATGCTGTGCTGGCTTTATCTCCAGGTCCATGCATTTGTGTATTTCCTATATTATTAATAAATACTAATCAATTCATCAAGTGAGAAGACCATGTCTCTGATTTTCTCTGTGAAGAATGATGGCATGTTGATTTTGGGCTATTATGATCACAGCTTACAAACCACCAAAAAGAGAGGGCTTGCTGAATGGCCCAGAATCCCTCTGATCATCATTATCTTCACTGTAGTTTTATGCTTTGCGTGGACAGAAGTGAGGGCAATGTTCTCTTTTGTAGCTGCAGTAGTTACCATGGCAGTGCATCTGTATCTTAGCTATCTTACCATCATTAGCTGACAAATATAGCTAAGCAAAAGCGCATCAGGCGTGTACACTAGACACACGTACAATTAGTGCATGTCTACCTACTGAGCAATTTTGATATATGCCCCACAACCTGCTTGTCTCATTGCTGCCAACATTTGTCACAGCTGACTGAAAGTTAATGAATAGTAGGATACTAGAAAGTATTTATTCACTCAGATAAGGTGTCGTTTCCTTGTATTAATGATTAATCAAATAATATATTTTAGGCAAAATTCTACATTTTACATATGTTTTCCATTCAGGGCAGAATCAGCAGAATAAGTTACACTGTGATTAAAACCATAAATTAAAACCCACTCACACCCTGGGCGTCTTCAAGCAACTTAAAGAAGTCCAGACACTTTTCTTTGCAAGCTCCTTTGACTTTACTTGTTCCTGTTTTTAACACTAAGATTTCGTTGTTTGTTGTATTCTCTGAGTTCTAGATTTGCTTCCTTTATTAGAATACAGTGAATTTTAGTTTGGGTAATACTAAGGCTTTTTCTCTCTTTTTTTTTTTTTTTTTTTGTCTGTCCCATTTGGTTCTTTAGCCGTCAGAATTGTTGTCTGAAGACCAACAAGGATACCAAATGGATTTATTTTGCCAAATGGATCATCATGGCATTGCCGTATTGGTCCATTTGATCAACTTTTGTTGTTATTATTTATTTTATTTTCAGTAGTTACAGATGAGACAGACATGATTGGGGGATAGGAAAGGGAAAAAGAAAGAGAGGAAGGAAAAGAAAAACAGAAGGGAAGAGGGACAGTGAGAAAGGGCACTTACAAAGACAAAGAGAAAAAAAAAAAATCTCCTGGATCACCTGTTGAGAGAAAAAGAAGAGAAAACAAGCAACATACTAAACACAACACCATCATGTTAATCTAGCTAAGTGTAAACAGCAGTAAATACTAAATATTGAATGTTGTTGTGCAGCACAGACAGCGCACAATGTGCTTTGAAGTAGCAGCTAAGAAAGGTGTAGTTTATGTCTACGAACAGTGAACACCCGTGTGCACACCTGTGTGGATCAGCGCGCTTGTATACAGAAGGTTTCCCCATGTAATGGTCTGCTAGAGGGTGTGGAGGGCCATAGCCCCGTCCCCCAGGGCATGAAGGAGGCATGGAGGAGATCCAGGCTCCAGACATCCAGGGACCCCAGAGTGCGAGAGCCCAAGGAGGACCACCGGAGGGGCATCCGTGCCACCCTCCTGGGAAGGGCTGAGGAGATCCCCAGACGAGGGGTCACCCAGTAGCCACGGAGCAGAAGCCAGAGGGGGCTGCACTGGCGCGCCCGCCGGCTCTGCCGGCAGCCAGCTGTGCCAGAGTGAACCGAGCTGCAGGCCCCGAGGCCGGAGGTTCGAGGGCCCCCTTTGCCCCGGAAGAGGCCTGACCGAGCGACAGGCACCAGGCCCCGCCAAGTAGCCACCGGGAGTGAGCTGGTGTATACCTGAGCGCCCAGCCCCGGACACCAAGAACCACCAATGCACCGACCCCTGAGTGCATCAGTTACCGGCAGGGAGTGTGGTGAGGGGAGATAGGCCTCCACACTTTGGAGGGCCTGGGTGTTCCCAGGGAGGTGGAGTCTAAGACCTGACCTGACATATAAACACAGACAAACAGGCACACACAGACACAAACATGCATTCCCACCCTCATGCACACATATACAAACACTCAGCACTCATCCAACGTAGGAATAGACATATATGCACATGTACACACAATCGCACTCCCCAAACATACTCTATACCCCGGGTCCAGGTACCCTCGCCCCCAGAGGGGGAAACGGCACCCAGACCCAAGAGATGTGACCCTTTCCCCCCGGGGTGGAGGCAAGCAGACCGCCCCAGGCCTCGCAGAAGCAGGGAGGCCAATCTGTCAGCCAACACCTCCTCCCAGCCCCCCGCCCCGATGGCTGGCAGAGAACGGGGATGTGTGAAGACCCCATACCTCCCTCCTCCCGCTCATGTGTAGTGTTGCTGCGTGTTGTTCTAAAGTGCATTTAAAACAGGGGAGGACATGGTGCTGCTGCCGGAGAGCAGCAGGTGTTAGCACGGCCCCTCCCGAGAACCCTCAATGTCTACATGGATTTAAAATTGAGAGGTGGGCACCGGCGCCAGAGGTAGGGTTGAATACTCAGACCATTCACTGGACGCCGTTGGCGTGGTCACCCTCAAGGCCCTATATATATGTGTGTGTTATGACAGTGTGAATAATGTGGATGTCTAAGTTGTGGAATAAAATTGAGGCACAGGTGGCCAGAAGGGGACAGAGGGGGGGGATGTCTCCCCTGCACCCTGGTGACACACCCACACCCCAAGGCCCTACCTGTGTGGGTGGGTGTGGTGGAGCGGGAAGAGGGAGGCAGCCGGGGATGGGGAGGAAAAGAAAGGAGGGGCAAGATGCTCCTCCCTAGGGCCAGCTCCCCCGCTGACCCCAGTAGGCACCCCCGTCCTCTGGCACCCACCAAGGCAAGGGAGTCCAGGCCCATCCAGACCGGGGCCTACAGTAGCAGCACCGCCAAGCCCCACAGGACCCAGGGAAGCCCACCCTACCCCACCGCAGAGGAAACTGTACCCACCCTAACATTCAATCATCTCCCAGACTACACAAGACAACAGACACCCAGGTTAGGTTTGTTCTCCACCTCTCCTATGTCTCTCCCCCACCTGCAGAGTGGACTTCTGCAAGGATGGAACAACCTCCCCGCCAGTTAAAGAGCCCCCCAGTTAGGCCGATGCACCAGAGGCCCCCTGCGCCAGGGCTGAGCCCCCGTGCACCCACCCGCCCACAACCTCGGCGACACACCGACTAGGACCGAAGCCCCCAAGGCCCAGCCAGAGCCCCATCACGGAGACGAAGCACCCCCGAACCCCAAGCCCCCCCGCCTGCCCCGGATCCACTCAGGGGCAGCCAGGCCACCAGGCCAGTAACCTACGCACAGCACAGACCATCCCCCAACCCCCGCTGCACGCAGCCACGAGGAGAACACCCTCTAAGAGCGACCAGAGCCACTGACCAGGTTATGACCACAGCCCCCCGGGTTGAGCCCTCCCGGGATAACGTCTCTAGAGGTCCTCCAGGCGCCCTAAGCCCGTCCCAACCTCCGCATCAACCACAATAGCTAAGACGGGACCAAACCACGACCCCCCACCCCCTCTAGGTGACGGAGCCGATCAAAGGAGCCCAGAGGGATTGATCTAATGTGGTGGCAGAGGCTGTATCAAGACTAATGTGATCTATTAGATGGTTTCTATATTGGCTAGAATTAAGATTATTTTTATTTTTCCAGTTCATGAGGATCGTTTTCTTGGCGATGCATAGGGCAGTAAAAACCATGTGGACTGCATTAGTTTCTGTAGTGACATCATCCAATTTTCCCAACAAGCACACTAAAGGGGAGGCTGGAATTTTACATTTCAGACACTTTGATAAGTCTTCACATATCTCACGCCAAAACTTCTGAACTGCTGAACAGAACCAAAGAGCGTGGATGTAATTGTCTGGTGTATTGCCTTGACAGTGTGAGCAGTTGTTGGAAGATGTAAAGCCCATCTTGAACATCCGATGACCAGTATAGTGCACTCTATGTAGTATTTTGTATTGTATTAATTGCAGACTGGGATTTTTAATCAATTTAAAGGTTTTTAAGCATACCTGAGACCAGAAGTTTTGGTCTAAGCTTACTGATAAATCTGCTTCCCACTTTGCAATAGGAAGGGATACTGATTCATCTATTTTAGAAAGTGTTCTGTATATTTTAGATAATAATTTGGGGGATTTAAGAGTAAGAAAATGTACCACACTTGGTGGTGTTTGTAATTCAGCTTGACTGGGGTAAAATTTCTTTTTTACTATGGATTTAATTTGTTGATATTCTAAAAACCTTTTCTTGTTGATCCCATATTGTGCAACTAGTCTGTCAAATGAAATAAATTCTGTTCCCTCTAATATATGTTCTAAGTATTTAATTCCTTTACAACTCCATTCTGGAAAATTAATCATATTATTGTTTTGTAATATGTCAGGGTTATTCCAGATAGGTGTACGTTTGCATGGGATTAATGAAGACTCCGTTGTTTTTAGAAACTCCCACCATGCTGTCAGAGAAGAGCTGATGTTAACACTTTTGAAGCATTCATATCTTTTGATGTTTGAGCTGATAAATGGTAGGTCTGAAATCTCTAGATCATTGCATAGTGCCTGTTCAACATCTAGCCAGGGCTCATCTAAGAGGGTATGTTTTAACCATTCTGAAATGAACTGAAGCCTGTTGGCTAAGAAGTATTGTTGAAAATTAGGCAGATCTAATCCTCCTTTATCCTTAGTTCTTTGTAGCGTTTTTAAGCTGATACGCGGGGGTTTATCTTTCCAAAGGAATTTAGAAATATATGAATCCAGAGATCTGAACCAATCTTGTGATGGTTTGTTAGGGATCATTAAAAATAAGTAATTTATTTTTGGCAAGATCATCATTTTTATAGTGGCGACCCTTCCCATGAGTGATATGGGTAAAGATTTCCATCTAGTCAGATCACCTTCTACTTTCTTAAGAAGTGGGATGTGGTTTAATTTAGTTAAGTCTGAAAGCTTAGGAGAAACATAAATACCCAAATATTTAATGTTTCCAGATTGTAGTGGGGCAGAAGAAGGGTTATGGAAGGAGCAGTTAATGGGAAGAACTGTAGATTTTGACCAGTTAATTGAATAATCTGAAACTCTTGAAAACCAGTTTATTAGAGTAATTACCTCAGAAAGGTTGGTTTGTGAGTTTTGCAGAAAAAGCAACACATCATCTGTATAGAGACTGATTTTATGTTCTATGTTCTTACATTTTATGCCCTTAATTGTTGTGGCCTGTCTAAATGCTGCCGCTAGTGGTTCGATAAAAATTGCAAAAAGTGAAGGGGAGAGTGGGCATCCCTGTCTGGTGCCCCTCAGGAGACAGAAGCTGGAGGATGTCTGGTCATTTGTCCTGATACAAGCTGTTGGGGAATTGTATAATATTCTTATCCAGTTTATGAAAGAGGTTCCAAAACCAAATTTGTGTAAAGTTGCAAATAGAAATTTCCAGTTTACTCTGTCAAATGCTTTTTCTGCATCTAGAGATAATATTATGGTTTCAATGTTTTTACTGCATGAGTAGTCTATTAAATTAAGTAATCTACGAGTGTTTGTTGATGAGTGTCTACCTTTTATGAAACCAGTTTGGTCAGGATGAATTAAAAGGGGGGTTATTTTCTCTAGTCTCTTTGAGAGAGCTTTGCAGATTATTTTGAGGTCTACATTTATAAGAGATATTGGACGATAGCTTGAGGGAAATAAAGGGTCCTTGCCTGGTTTTAGTAGGAGACTAATGTTGGCAGAATTCATATTTGATGGAAGTCTGCCATTTTCCTTGATTTCCTGCAACATTCCGCGGAATACTGGTGCCAAAATTGTCCAGAATTCTTTGTAGATGTCACGGTCTGCCACTCAGACCGTGGGGACGAGGGAAGTAGGACCCAAAACGCGGGACTCTTCGATGCCACAGTGCACTTTATTTACAGTGAACAGACAGGTAAGTCCAACAATAAACTCAAAGGTGCAATATTCCAAAGGTGCTCGTCTCCTGCTCCCAGTGCGTCCCGTGCTGTAGCTCCCTTAGTGCGTGTGCTCCCCAACTCGCTTCTCCGCTCGGCTATCCTGGAGGAAGAAGGAGAGTCCACAATTAGCCACACGCTGGCCGACTAGCAAACACACACTGCTCGCACGGACTATACCAGTTCTGAGTAATAATCCCACGTCGACTGTCGCCGCGAGTCCAGGTGAAATACCTCTCTCCAGCCGGGAGGGATGATTACCAACAGCTGGTCAGGTAATCAGCTGCAGGAGGGCCGGTAACAGTGAAGAGGGACCCCCAATGACGACAGTCGCCAGGACACGCCTCTCCCACGGCGTGCACTTCTGTAAACAGCCCAAGGACCGGGGAGAGAGAGAGGGAGAAGCAAACCCACACGCAAACACACACTACACATTCAACTGTGGACCGAACAGTAGACGACACAGCCCCTAAATAATAATAATAATAATAATAATAATAATAATAATAACAATAATAATAACAACAGTCCATAACTGCTCACGGACCCCCGAGTCCTCCAGAGCCGGGTCCGTGACAGTAGAATTCTGCAGGAAAGCCGTCGGGACCTGGAGCCTTATTATTGGGCATACTTATCAGGGCTTCCTGGAGTTCACCTGGCGTCAGTGGCGAATCCAGTGCCATTGCTTGACTGTCTAGTAATTTCGGAAGATTTACGTTGTCCAGAAACTGATCAATTTCATTATTAGACGGGTTTATTTGTGGTGAATATAAAGTTTCATAGAAATCCCTAAAAATGTTGTTTATTCTTCCAGGGTCATATATTGTGTTCCCCGATAGATCTTTAACAGCACATATAGTTGTTTTTTCTTTATTTATTTTTAACTGGTTAGCTAGAAATCGACCGGATTTGTTACTGTGTTCAAAATTCTGCAAGCGAAGTCTTTGTACTAGGAATTCTGTTTTTTTATTAATAATTTCATTTAATTCTAGTTTTGTTTTGCATATTTTGTTCATTATTTCTTGATCTTGGTGGGACGCGTAGGCTTCTTCTAAGGATTTGATGTTTTTTTCTAATTCCTGAATATTTTTGTTTTCTTCTTTCTTTTTATGTGATGAGAAAGAAATTATTTTACCTCTCATCACAGCTTTCCCTGCTTCCCATAGAACAGAAGCAGATGTTCTGGGAGTGTCGTTAAAGTCTAAATATGAAGTCCATTCTTTTTTAAAATATTTAATAAAGTCTTCATCTTTGAGCAGTGATGTGTTAAATCTCCAGTTTTTACTTGGTGTAGTATTATTCTTGTGCATCAATGTTAAAGATACAGGAGCATGATCGCTGACAGCTATAGGGTGAATCTCAGTGTCTGAAATGTCACTCAGCAGTGAGCTGCTGACCAAAAAATAATCCAGACGAGAATAGGAGTGATGAACATGTGAGAAGAAAGAATATTCCTTACTGCTGGGGTGGAGGGAGCGCCATGCATCGCAAAGGCCATAGTCGCTCATATACTGTTTGATTATATTTGTGGACTGCCAATTACGCTGAGTTCCTGCTGTATTGAGCCTATCCATTTCTTCATTTAGTCCCAGGTTAAGGTCTCCCCCAAGAATGAGTGTGCAATCAAGGTGTTCAGAGAGTGCACTAAAAAAACCGTGGAAGAATGAGGGATCATCAACATTTGGACCGTATATACTTACAATGCATAGCTTTTTGTTCAATATTGATAGTTTAATAATTAGAAATCTACCCTCTGGATCTATAACTGTATCGAGTACTGTAAAATTAACATTTTTATGTATTAAAATTGCTACTCCCCTTTGTCTAGAGTTATAACAGGCTGCTAACACAGTAGGAAACTCAGGTGTTTTAAGTTCATTTAAACCTGTGACAGGTCTGTGAGTTTCTTGTAATAAAACAACATCTGCCTGTAGTTTTTTAAGCTGGTTAAATATCTTTAACCTCTTTCCTCTGGTGCCGGCTCCATTTATATTCCATGTGACAAACCTCAGTGTGCCCATAATTGTGTGTGTATGTCTAACGATATATGCTGGGTGTTTCCTTTAGACAGGTGAAGAGAATGTGGAAACATCACTTGTTTGTGAATAGAAAGAGAGGAAAAAATTGTGGTGAGAGAATCCATAAGTCTGACTATGTGTGTGAATATTCACTAATATGAAGACCCGTGGCTTGCTTATGTGTCCTGTAAGTCTGTGCGCTGTGTGAGGTTGTTGTAGGTGTGCTGCCGTTGAGCGCATGTGTTTGCGTGATCGTGGTGTGTGAATATGCAGAAATAGAGGGTGTTGTTTGTACGTGAGTGGGGTTTCTCTCGTTTATCATGGGTGTTAAATTCTAAAAATAACCCGCTATAGGTGGAATCCGCGAAGTAGCGAAATTTATTTTTTACAATTATTATAGATGTTTTAAGGCTGTAAAACCCCTCACTACACACTTTATACACTTTTCTCAGACAGGCATGAACATTTTAATACTTTTCTCTCTTGTTTAAACCTCTTCAAAGTTCAAACTTTTGTGGAAATATAAGTCCAGTATTATAGAATGATACCAAAGATCAAACCCTGTTTTCAGGTCCAGAACATGGGAATAGAGCAGCTGGGAGAGAATTCAACATTAATGAATCAATGGTACGGAAATAGAGGAAGCAAGGAGAATGAGTTGAGTAAAGTTTGACTTATCTGACTGTTTGGTTTCACTTAATGCGCCTTATAATGCTTTGACGTCGATACTGTTGTGTTTGTTGTCTTCTGCTAGCGAAGATTTATGTAAATTTGACAAGCAGGACGTATTCTGTACTGTACAGGAGACACAGCACAGGCACAGCCTGTCGAAAGAGTTGGAGGGTTCAGTCTCAGTATAGCCATACGCAGTCCCTCTACAGCGACAGAAATGGGGCCTGTTATAATACACCCCCTCCGCTGGGAAGAAGTGAACAAGATCGGGACTTTAATAATGGTCTCTCATCTGAATCCACACCCTCCAACTTGCTGGGGTCCTCTATCTTTAATACAAGATATTTTGTGCTTGAAATAAGTGAAAAAAAAATCTGCCAATGGAACAAGTGAAAATTCTCCAGTTTCAAGATGCACTGTCTAAAAACAAGTTTCTATATCTCAATGAAATGTTACTCCGTAGCTGATTGTGACTTATTTTAAGTGTAATGAGCTATTTTGACTAGAAATAAGACAAATATACTTAGTAAGATCTTGAGTTTTTGCAGTGAGTGCCTGACTTCCAGATTGAATAATAAGCTGTTCACAATGCAGAGACGGCTTCCACCTTAAGTTCATTACCCTGAGGCTCAACACAAAGAGCGAGGGTGAGTGTTAGAGCTACACTCCAGAACGAAATGGGTAGCATCTATGAATACACCAGGAATATGTATTCAAGAGCTGAAGACAGAGGTGAACAAGAACAAGTAGAAGTATCATGGAAGCCCTTTGGGATGTACTACGGACAGACAGTAAAAAGTGGCTGAAATTAAGAAATCCTACGAGTAGCTAGAATAAAAACAGCTAGCACAGGGTACAGAACAGGGGTTCTGATCATGGCATCACAGGAACATCACTAAGTACAAGATCCAAGACAGTAGTCTACCACAGCAGTAGATCTCCACTTGTAGACTGTGGAAAGGTGCATATAATAGCAAGATGTAATATGTAAATAAGTACAGCATACACTAAAAGACACAACCAAGTGGCACACAACCAACCACCCGATTAATTAAAATTTACCATGTCCCAATGGGAGACACCATCAAAGGTGGTTAGAACAACAGGGCTAATGTCCTGTGGGACTTCAAGTTCCACACTGACAAATAGGAACTGGCCAACTAACCACACATAATGTTAGTCGACAAAGAACAGAAGCTGCAGTTGTCATAGATGTGGCAATCCCAGTAAAAGGCAATATTAGAAAGAAGCATAAGAAAAGTATTAAGGGTTGAAGAAACAGCTGGCACAGATGTGGATGGTAAATTAAAAAAAAAAAAAAAAAAAAGTCCAAAGTGGTCCCAATTCAATGCACTGGGGGAAGTCCAGTTTGTAATAGTAAGTATCGAACTTGCAACACAAAGCAGAAGATGGAGACTGGCCAAGATTTGAACCTTTATCACTAATAAGTTTATAAGACTATAGAGTTATCCTAAGAGTTTTCCACAAAGTAAGGTTCTTCAGAATAGTTTTCTTTTTTCTCAACAGCCTTAACCAGTCATACAAGGCATCATGCAAGTTTAGGTTTTTCCACAACCAAATGAATATCTTATTAACCTGTGACTGCTATCATTATGCATGTTTTACTTGAGATTCACACTTTAGGTTTATCCACGTTTTAATTTACATTTGCAGCTGTAGACTTGTGAATATTTCACGCTAAATTTTCTTGGTATCAGTAAATTTACAAGAAATATTCACAAGTGCACATTGAGTTCAGTTAAAAAGATCATGGGCTGTCACATCTAAGTTTATGTGGTGAGTCATGCATCTGCAAGGTTTTCTTTTGCACTTGAATATCTTTTTCTTTCCTTCTGCATAGAGCAGGTAACTTCTGTGTTTATCTGACACTATCTGACACACAAGAGTGTCTTTTCTGTACACCAGCCAGCCACAATATGTTATTAAGCATTGCTTCAGTATTGTAAGAAAATAATAAAACATTAAGTTTATAGACTGCATTCCAGTTGCAGAGCATATGTCCATATTCTATTTGCAGTTCAGTTCTTTGTGTGGTTGGTTGCTTAAATGATTGGATAGATGGTTGGTTGGCTATTATGCACTGCAGATCAGCAGTATTGAGTTAGTTGAATCTGGTAGAATCTATTCTAGTTCTCTAGAATTTCAAGTGAATGTGCAAATAAAGCTGACACTATCAGCCGGCTGCACACCTGGAGACACAGAAAGAGAAGGGGTGAGAGAGAAAAGGTAGAGACGAGGAGAGAGTGGTGAGATGATGCTTAATGTGGTGTGTAATGCTGTTTTTCTGTCTGTGATTGGCTCCATTTAACCCCAAGCAACCTTCTCTCTCATCCCCTCCCCACCTCTTCACTAGCCAGGTGGATCACTGACTGAGCTGCTGCCAACCTATAGGCTAAACAGATTGTATATTAGGAAGCATACTTTTGCAGTTATCTCAACCTGCTTTTGAGCAGATATTCATTTTTATCTGTCCTCACCCATTCACTGTTACCCGGCCATGCTGTGTCAGCCACATCTGCTACAAATCAGCACAAACCAGAACCCATCATAGGTCGCACAGAGGGAGAGTTGGATAAGTGGAGCATAGAGGAAGAAAGGGAAAGGAGCAGCAGAAATAGAAGCTAAGAAAAGATTCCAACTTGTAACATTACACAGATCTATCGAGTGGAGAAATTTGTCCATATGAATCTCAGTAACACATATGGCATCATAAACATTTAACACCTAGGCTAAAAAAGTGAAATACTGGAAAGAGACAGGTGTGGTATGCTGCAGAGCCATTCAATAGTGCCATGAGCAAGAAATCATGGTCTGATAAGGTGGATTTTTCCCCCTATATGTAGAGTACCCTGCACCGTCAGCAATCATATTCATAGTGGCTTAATATCCCAGGGAATGTGGGTGATTAAACATTCGTCATGCTGAACTGATCATTCGCAGCAAAATTTTAAATGGTCCCAAAAAGAAAGGGATTCCATTTTAAAATCTATCAAAAATATGCACACAGCCAGAGGGCAGAAAACATAATGGTATCATGATAACGTTTAGATTCAGCTCTGCTTGCCATAGAAACAATGTAATTATGGTTTTACACATAGATTTCAGTGGAACATCCATGACTAGCTGCATATTGACAACTGGTGGATGGGGCCATAATAACTGCCCTAGGAGGTGAGTTCTTTTGTTTTTGTTTTGTTTTTTACATCCATCTTGATACTAGAGTTATTGGTAAGGATACTCGATGCTACTCAATTGAAAGTTGTCTTGACACAATGACCCATACCTTACACAAATTGGAATCATTTAATTTAACCTCGGTGCTGTATTTTTGCTTTTTAGTGCCTTTGAGGGCATTTTTAATAGAATTATCAAACAAATAATATAATATGCTTTGTGGTACCAAGCGTTTGCGATCCTGTAGCTCAGGAGGTCCAAATATCATCACTTTTGGCTACAAAAAACCAACATAGCAAACAGCCAAAACACTGTATAAATGAAAGCACTAGAGCTTCCTGTCAATTAAGAAAAATACAATTTACAGAACTAACCTTGAAGGTCCTCAGAGGATTGAGTTAAAACAGAAACCTTCAGTTACTTAATAGCTTAACTTGATAGCTAAGTCAAACCCTGAGCTTGTAAATCCAACAATTTTCAGCTGTAAAAGTAGTACGTCACGAATTTCAGAAAACACACTGTAAAATGAATGCATTTTGTCGTGTGAAAGAACCCTTCAGAAACAGAGAGATGTGTTTAGGGAAAATGTAATACACGTTGTGGAATATTCTATTTGACAGCAACATGCTGCAGTTTATTTGCACACTGCCAGCAGTCTGGTTTGAGGGCTAATATATTTTTCTTTGTCTTCGCTTCTTTCAACTTCAACCCCCCACCTGCCCCTTCTCCATTCTCTTTCTCGCACCTCCTCCCTTTTCTCAGTAGAGTCCTGTAACAACATTGATTTGATTACTCTGTGCAGCTACAGTCTTTCTTTGTTATCATCCTTCATAAATGTTTAAAGAGCATTAAGGAGACACAAACAGACCAGCTGGACAGAGGGGATATCTTAATGCTTACACGACCGTTTCTCTCTTCCCTTTAGAGATTAAAAGCTTTACTTTGTTTCTTCTGCCTGCTACTCATCTTTACTCATCATCATCATCATCCCTCTCTCTTCCTTTGCCATCTGAATTCTGGAGATTTGTTTTTGTAGGTGATGTTTAGGTGATGTGGAGATAATGGCAGTGACGAAGCCAAGTAGAAAAGTATGGAGGAAAAAAGAGGAAGATAAGTGTATAAAAGATTCAGTAAAATGTGATTAGCATTTCAAATGAGATAAAATCATTTTATTATGAGTGGATCTATCATGCCAAATAATATTACAGGCACAATGCACTATGACTGCTGTGCTTGGAAATTGTTATCTATACATTTTCTCCTGCTTATCTGTGTTAGGAGCAGCAGTCTAAGCTGAGATGCCAAGACTTCCGTCGGCTCAGCCACCTTGTCTAGCTCTGCTGGGATAACACTGAGGTGTTCCCAAGCCAGCTGAGACATCATCTCTCCAGCGGGTCCTGAGTCTGCCCTGAGTCGTTTCCCAGGTAGACATTCCTGAAAGACCTCATCCTGGTGTCATCCAGGAGCTATTATTTCAGGGTCTTTTTAAAGTGCCTTAAGGCAACTATTGTTGTGATTTGTTGTGTCAGTCTGCCCCAGGGCAGCTGTGGCTACAACTGTAGCTTGCCTCCACCAGTGTGTGAATGTGAGAGTGAATGAATAGTGATATTGTAAAGCGCTTTGAGGGTCTCCAAAAGCGCTATATAAATGCAATCCATCATTATTATTATTATTTGTGCTATTTGAACTGAATTCAGTTGAAGTAGGCATCCTGGTCCAACTGACTGAGCTCCACATCCAGTATCAGACACCTTTTGGAGCAAACTCATTTCTACCGTTTGCATGTGCACTTTTATTTTATTTTTTTTATTGTTGCCGTAAGTGAGGGCTGGAATGTAAATCAACCACCAAGCTTTGCTATAACACTTAGCTCTCTCTAACAAACCTGGTACATCAGCTGCAACTGCAGATGCTGCATCTTTCAATCCACTGCTCCTTTCTTCCCTTACTTGTAACTAAGAATATATCATAATTAAACTATTTTACTTGGGCCAGCAATTTTTCCCCATTTAGAGTGGGCAGTCTATGGCCTCAGGCTTTCAAGTAATAATTTTCATCCCAGCCACTTCACACGAAGCTGCAAACAGCCACAACGAAAGCTGGAAGTCATCGTTTGAGCTTATCAGAGGAGTCACATCATCTGCAAAAGGCATGACCCTAAAATGATCAGATCCAGCACACTTTGTACCTGGGGCTAGCCTAAATATTTTATTCATAAAAAATTATGAACAGACAAAAGGCAGCACTGGTGGAGTCCAGCACTCAGTCAAATATCCTAGAAAGGATAAAAAAGGCATCAGTGTTTCACAACCTGGACAAAAACTGTGATACCACTTGTTCCCAGATCCTCATTAATACAGAAGGCATGTCAGTGGGACTGGAGTCTTTGAAGTACTCAACCTTATTGTATTCTCAGTTGCGGATATATATCCTGACTGTATACAGGAAGGCAAAAGTCATGCTCTATGTGGCCTGCCTAGTGTCCATCATTTGGTTTTAGGATTACCACCACGAAAGGTGATAATCACCTGAAGACTGCAACTTATCACAGCAGGCTCAGCAAAGGAAATACAGAACGTGGTCTGCTTGGACTGAGTGCCCTCGGGCTCTCTCCAAATGCTAACAAAGTATTTGGAAAAGCAAAGACAGTGACAACTCTCACTGTATGTTGAGCCAACTCACCAGCATGTGATAATCAGCTGACAGTTAAACTCCTCTTTACACATATTTTGAGAGGTTAATAAGACTAAAAATGCACAGTTTAAATGACACTCCTTTTACATTTCTTTTTGCCATTCGAGTCAGCCATTTTTGTATCTTAAACAGCCTATTTTTTTTTTTATCTGTAATGTTTATTACATGTACACAGAAGTTATTCCAGTGTCCAAGGACCAAACATTTAATGGTGACCTTACAAACCTTCAAAATTAAATGTTATCAAATAGTGTAAAGATCTGGAAATTATACTGGAAAGCAAAACCGTTTCAAAGTGTAGTGTGTGTATGTTTGTGTGTGTGGAGAGGGCCAACAGGCAGTGATAGAAATAGGTTTCTATGTGTCTATGGGGAAAGGGGGGAGGAACTGATGGAGGTGGATTTGGATGTAAAAAGAAGCTGAGGCTTGAATTCAAACAGGGTCATTGGTGAGAGATGAGCCATGGAGGCTGAAAATACTCAGCACTAATTCTAGAGCTGCTGCTCAGAATGACAACTTTGAAGCAGACATGACATACACGCATGCATGCACATGCAGACAAACAAGATTAGAGGTCTGTATTTGAGTCTCCTACACACTAACATATAAAGAATCTTGCCTGTGTTCAGAGTCCACTCTTTCTGTCAGCAGTTTGTCATTAGCAAAAATCAGAACTGACTGGCTGCTCCTCAGCAAAGAAACCCACCTGATTATTTAATAAGCCTAACAATGGACACGGAGTGTTGTGTGTTTGTTCTGGTAGTTGTATTGGTGTAAGGACTGCTTTTGTTTTGGACCCAGACAAACAGCAACTGATTAGTTTGATGTTCAAAAGCTTGTTTGGGTGTTTAGGGCTGAAAGTAAAGTTAACCACCCATGACACAAATAAATGCTCACTTTTCTACTTTGTATCGCAAATTACTACAAGACAGTATTTATTCAGCTGAAACCCACTTTATGAAAGCTTTTATATTTCCTCTTCCAAACACCTGGGGCTCTATCGTTGTGAATCAATGGCGCATGGCACAGACGCACAGGGCGTGGCAAGTGATTTGTGGTCATTTTTATGACCTGAGGTGCACAGTGTTGCAAACAGCATGGGACGCAGTGATAATGCATTGATAGGTTTTGCTTTTATAGGCAGGAGAAAGTGATGATACGACTGGTCATCACCACACAACTTATAAAATGAAGCTACCTGACATCGTCCGAGTGCATTAAAGACATTTAATTATCTTTTATATCTGACTCTATACATTTAATGAGAGTGTATTGTGGATGAAAGTAATTTACACCATATACATATAGGTATGTGGCTTCCTGAATATATGAGTGATGTCACTATCACTTCTTTAAAGTTCTTTCTTTCTTTCTTTTTATTTATATCAGAATGATTATTTTTAATGAGACAGATTTAGACTCACTGAAATCTTACAGGAGTGAGGTGGCTGTGGTTTGCTGAGTTTGGGCTGCTGTTGCCCTCCTCCTCAGCTATGTCTGTGAGAGCAGATTTTTGCCTGATTGGCTCAACGCTTGACTGACATCTGCTATGTATTATATGCAATAATTTTTGATCTTCCTTCTTATGGAGTTATTGCTCTGAAAGAAAGTATCATTTATTTCTTCTAAAAAAAAAAATCAAGGTATATTATACACGATGGTTTTGAACAAATAGTCACTTCAGGCTCCCATGAGACGCTCCAGCGTTTCCTGGCTCTGCTGGGTGCCAGGCGGTTCTTGGGTGCCTAGGGCCCTGTTCTCAGCTCGTCCCAGGGTGACCGGCCTCTGGCGGGGCCAGATGCCCGTCGCCTCTGCTTTCCTAGGACTCTCGTCCTTTGGCCGTGGGCACCCCATCTGGGGCCTTTCTCCTTTTTCCTGCTGGGATGGACACACAGTTGTCACCATGATGTGTGGTCTCACATCTTCAATACTGTTGTGGACTGGATGGCCCAGATCTCCTGGATCTATCCCTGTCTAACTCTGGTTCCTTGGGGGAGGGGGCATCAATACAGCTTCTCACTTTCATCATCAAGTATATTTTGTGAGAAAGACATAAACAGACACTTACACACTTACACTCTCTCTCTCTCCTCTCTCTCTCTCTCTCACACACACACACACACACACACACACACCAGATGAAGATTGATTTATCCATCTCTGCATTTTCATATTTTTCTGTTCCCAGTACTGTTTTTTTTTTTCTTTGTGCAGCAGTTGCCGATACATCATCCTTTTTTCTTTTCTCGAATAAGAGACTTCGTGTGATCATTGGAAAGTCGGTGCGAGTATAACAATACTACTATATTACTTTCAGTGTTTGCATATGTGCTTGTTTTCATTTATGCCAAGATCAAATGAGTTTTTAGACAGACGAGTGTTTTCATCAGTCCCACACTGACAGCTTCTATTAAAAACACCCTTGGATTCATTCTGATCACAGTTTGACAGGAGTAATTTCCGTGGCATGCAGGATGATGAGATGGAATGCAGACACGAGTTAACACATTTTAATGTCTTTTTTTCTACTGAAGAAAAAAATGTAGTTACTTACTGCATCAAAGCCATATGAACATGTAAAATCTTAGCTTGTAAATAGCAGCTTCAGGACAAATCGCTCACAGCTTTGGGTTGAGCTCAGCAGTGTCTCTCATTGTTGGTGAAGACAATATTTCAGTTAGTTGAATGCCCTAATAAAGGTATTGTAACTGAGGTTTGGAGCTTGCTGTATCAGGCCATTTGTGGTGGCTGCAATCTGTCCTGTACTTAAAACTATAGCCTGAAGGAAAATCTAGATGCATCTAAAGTCGATTGAAATAACAGCAATCCCCGCATGCTGCACTTGTGCATCATAATGTATGTGCATTCTTATTACTGTGGCCATATGGCTGAGCAAATGTGCCAACTAGCAACTTTGTATCACTCTTCGTTTGGAGTTTTGATCAATGCGCATTTTTTCAGATGCATAAAAATGTTATTTCATCATCATCCATCTGTATGCTCTGCATGTAGCCTCACATTTTGCAAGCAACAGTTAGTGTGGTTGTCAATCTTTTTATCCCCCAGGGGTTATGTATTGCCCATGTTCAGTGAAATCCTCATGTCGCCACATCATTAAGCATTTTCAGACGTAATATATTTACACTGTATGATTTCTGAACCTGAAAACACTGAAATCACATGCAGTTTGTTTCATTTTCAAAGCTCGTACTTCTATTGTCAAACACTCTTCAGCTGTTAATGCTGAGATAAAGCACCTCATGTCATCCATGCTGAATGACTTTTTTCAGTGCTGTGATGTTCTTTGACATAACTCAGCTGCAAATTATGGCAAAAAACAACTAACAACATTGTGAGCTCATTTTACGTGATGCTACACACTTTAAACATAAATCAATGTTGTCAGCTGATAAAGTGTGACACATACATTCACTTTCATTTTAATGCTCCCACACTGCTAAAACTACTCTCACACCAAACAAGCTGTACCCACAGCCCCTCCTTTATGAGAAAACAGCAAGGATGAATGACAAAAAATCTGTGTGGCGCATTTCAGGTGCAAACACGGGCCTGACTGTCGACGGTTCTTGGTGGGTAACAGAATAATCTATGTCTAGCATAATTGTTAGTTAATGATAGCTGAAGAAGAGTTTTTAAAACATCTGCAGCATAATAACATTACCTGGCAGTGTAGCTATCACACACAGAATCACAGCATTACAGATATCTTGAGGCATGCTCAGCCCTCCAGCTAAGAAAATCCCAGAAAGTTAATTCTGTGAACTCTCTATAGCTTTTTGAGTAGTAGAAACATTTTGTCACTCATCCAAGTAGAAGAAGTCACTTGGATGAGTGATGAAACGTTTCTCCCACTGAAAACGCTACATACAGATGAACAGAATCAACTTATGGGAGTTTAAAATGGCCTGTATTTGTATAGCGCTTTGGGGTTCCCTAAGGACCCCAAAATGCTATACACTACATTCAGTCATCCACCCATTCACACACTGGTGATGGCAAGCTACATTGTAGCCACAGCTGCCCTGGGGCGCACTGACAGAGGCGAGGCTGCCGGACACTGGCGCCACCGGGCCCTCTGACCACCAGTAGGCAGCGGGTGAAGTGTCTTGCCCAAGGACACAACCGGACACAACACAATTGGACCGGGAACCTTCCAATTATAAGACGAACTGCCAACTCTTGAGTCACGATCGCCAAGTTTCTTGCCTTAGTTAGTTGTAAGGCAGTGAAGAAATAATAAGGACACATTTAGATTCAATAATAATAAATAAACATTGTGCGCTGTTTAAATGTCTAATTTACCCTGCCCTAACTAAACTAATAAGCTCCTACCTAAGACTGATTATCGATTTATTCACTCAAAGTGATGTAAAAACAGCAGTTAGCAATGATTCTACGTGACTCCCACATCCAGAGCTGGAAGGCTCAATTTAAGCTCCCAGGAACGAAACAGGGCTATGGAGCAATTGGAGCTGCTACAACACCCACATCACTGCTGTAGCTGTAGCTCAGGAGCTAGAGCACATCATTTACTAATCAGAAGGTTGGTGGTTTGATCCATTTCAAATATCCAGGATACTAACTCAAGTTGCTCTCTGATGCATCCATCTGAGTGTGAATGTTAGACAGAAAAAACTTAGAGAGATTAGGGGGAATAAAATCCTTTTAGTGCTCAGGGTAGATGACCGCTCCTTTTTTCATACATTCTTAACTTCACTTTGGATGACTCTGATACTGGGAGGAGAGTTCAACCTGGTATTCAGTCCAGAAACTGACAGATTTATTGGCTCCTGGTTTTCAAGTCAAGTCAAGTAGCTTTATTGTCATTTCAACCATGTGGTACAGTACACAGTGAAGCAAGATAACGTTCCTCCAAGACCCTGGTGCTACATATAACAGACAATCGACACAGTACTGCATGAAGTGCAAGTGTGCAAAAATTGCAAAAATTACAAGAAAACAGAACAAAGACAGTCCAATACCAGGCAGAACAGAACGATACAGACACAACAGTGCAGACACAGCAGTTCAATAGAAAAGTCCAACAATGACAGTGCGTTGTGCAAAAAGACTGAGCATTGTGCAAAAAGTAACTTGATGTATGAAGGTGTGTGTGTGTGTTTGTATGAGATTGTAAATAGTAAATGATGAATGGACTGACTCTTATATAGCGCTTTTCTACTCTCCCGGAGTACTCAAAGCGCTGTATGCAACATGCCACATTCACCCATTCACACAAGCACTTTTATGGGCTCAAATTCTGGTCATAAACATTTTGTACTTGTAAATGAAATGCGTATTTGTGAACTGAGTTTTTTAACCTTGTAAACCAAAATATGTGAAAATGTTATGAAAAAATATTTACAGGAGTTACAATATTTTTGTTAAGGTCTAGTTACAGATGCAAGGCAAAAAAAACTAAGTGTAAAACTCTGCGCTCTGGTTCCCTGGCTGTGTGTTGATTTGAACTTACAAGTACAAATTTTGACCCGATTTTTCTTCCTTTCAGCTGATTGGTCAATGTCATGTCACTCACAAATTTAACAATCCAGTCAGAGAGCAGATGGGTTTGGCTGTTGGAGGGGTGCTTTACTGAGCTTCAGGTCCTGGAAGAATAAATGCCCTTTTACATGCCAGTTCGGTGATTTTTGTGTCACAGGTTTACGTGCTTATACTGAGACCTCAACTATGGGCTACTCCAGAGCCTTTTCAACGGCGCTGCGGACGTCGGGGGGAAAGCAGTGTTGTGGAATTGACACAGTCTTCACTAGTGGGACTAGTTACAAAGCTTTCTTCGTTATGAATTAGCGATACATGTTTTTATTGAACATTTGAAGATAAAACAACACAAACTCTTGTAGAGGACATAAAGTCAGAGATAGAAACGACAAGGAGCAGGTGCATCTAGTACACATAGAGCTGCCGATGAACCCACAGAGCTCAGCAGCCAGCGCAACAAATTCTGGATACTTGGCGCTTAGTTAGTAGTTAGCATTAGCAGCACATGCTGCGTCCGCTGTGAAAGGACCTTTATGCTGCGCACTGTGACTCACAGCAATGGTCCCGGGTCAGCCCTGACTTTGTGTTAAACTAGTCCTAAAGTAAAAATGGTATTTCTAACCACTGATATACCACAGCTTTATCCCTTCAACAGCTACCGAAAGTTAGGGGAACTAGCTTGTATGACCCCTATAGAGATTCACAGACCACGTGACTTTCGTGCATTGCATTCTGGGTACGAGTGGCACCAAAATCAAAACACTGCATCAAGTGCTAGCATTTCCAGCACCGGTAATCATTAATTCTGCAGTTTTAATCCCTACTTGCATTTTATTTGCCCCAAAAACAGTTATGTACAAAACGACAGAGCGCACGGCAGGTCCATACAAAGACAGACTTGACGAAGAGGCAAAAATTTTTAAAAAAAGTACGAGGAAAAAATCAAAGGAGTGAAAGGGTCAGACCCATACGAGCATACGAGTGGAGTAAGGATGTTAGCTGCTGCCCAACTTGCATTACGCACATATTTATTATTATATGGTCCTAAGTGTGAGTGCATACACTCACAAAATGTTTAGTAACTTCAGATCCCTGCAACAAGCCCAGGTCCAGTTTACTTTGGTGATTTGGACTATTCCATTTCACAGCTGTTGTTACATTTTTTTTCTTTATTTCCTGCACAGGCCAACGCATCTATTTGTCGTTTCAGGTTGTAGTATTACACAACATTTTCAGATCTAATAGAAATAAAATAAGTGTTTCGTAATTCATTCAATTTATTGTCTTTATTTATAACTGGCATTACTGTTTCATTCTATTATAGGATCTTACAAGAAAGAGGCAAAATTGTATTCCATCATGCTTTATTAGCTTCTTCGGTGAAAAACAAATCAACAAATTAACAATGCAACAACAAAACAAAAAAAACAACAACATTGCAAAACAACACACTGGAAAACAGTTATTCATCACTTGATTGCTTCAATACAACACTTGGGCACATATATGCGGGACTTTTCGTGGCTGTTTTGATATCGCTCTCTCTCTTAACCGGTCAAATCGCGCTGTGGTAGCAGCTTTAAACTCGGTATGACCCAGGTTGATAGAGGGTGCTCAGTCTGGATCGCATTCCAGCATTTTGTAGGCTGGTTTTCCTACAAAACACGACAAACATTAGCCCGCAAAGCAGCATAGCGCAACGAATTCAATTCAAATCAATATAAGACTTATTTGTAACCTACATCAACAATTATGTTACGATAAATTACATAACAACTACAACAGAAGACTTACCTTTGTGGAAATGCTTGGAGCAGACTAACGTGAGCTGGAGTGTTCTGGGACGTTATATTTGGTCTTCGAATGGCTGCAATCCAGGCCATCCATCGGCTCTTTGTTACTTCAGCTTGAACAATTTCTCTTCGACGACGGAATCCGATAAAAACCGATCTCTTTACCCGTCGGCTTCCCGTGGCTGTCATGCGACCGGCTATTGCAGTTAATAATACATCAGCTTCTTGCCATTCTTTGTGTTTCTTTTTATCGCCGCTAAACACGGTTTTCTTGTGAAAACCTGCGTGCACTAGTACCCCTTGCCACTCGTTCCCAGAATCCTTTGCGGTTTTACCCCGGAATATATTTTCAATCTCTATAGGATATTTATATAGAAATCCTCCAGCTTCAAACCGTACTACCCTTCCAGGACCTGAAGCTCAGTAAAGCACCTCTCCAGACCCGGTTCCGGGGACTCGGGGTCCGTGAGCAGTGTGGACTGTTATTATTATCATTATTATTATTTCTATTATTTGATAAGATAAGATAAGATAAGATAACCTTTATTAGTCCCACACGTGGGAAATTTGTTTTGTCACAGCAGGAAGTGGACAGTGCAAAAGTTATGAAGCAAAAATTAGAATAAAATAAAATAAGAATAAATACAGTACACAACTGTACAGAATAGAATAAAATAGAATACTATATACACTAGAATAAAATAGAATAAAATATACAATAAGATAAAAATGCTATATACAACTGAGTAAAAATACAACGATGCCAGAAAGATTATTGCACTTAGTGTTATTGCACATTTGTGGATGTGTGTGTTTGATCAGTTAAAGTCTTTGTTGTGGAGTCTGACAGCAGTGGGGAGGAAAGACCTGCGAAATCTCTCCATCCCACACCGTGGGTGCCGCAGCCTGCCACTGAAGGAGCTGCTCAGTGCTGTCACAGTCTCATGCATGGGGTGGGAGATGTTGTCCAACAGGGATGACAGCTTAGCCACCATTCTCCTGTCACTCACCACCTCCACTGGGTCCAGAGGGCATCCTAGAACAGAGCTGGCCCTTTGGATCAGCCTGTTCAGTCTCTTCCTGTCCCCAGAAGAGATGCTGCCGCCCCAGCAGACCACACCATAAAAGATGGCTGAGGCCACCACAGAGTCATAGAAGGTCTTCAGGAGTGGGCCCTCCACTCCAAACGACCTGAGTCTCCGCAGCAGGTACAGCCTGCTCTGCCCTTTCCTGTAGAGGGCGTCTGAGTTATGAGTCCAGTCCAGTTTGTTGTTCAGATGAACACCAAGGTACCTGTAGCTGTCCACAGTCTCAATGTCCATACCTTGGATGTTCAGTGGTTGCAGTGGAGGATGTTTGTGCCTGCGGAAGTCTACCACCAGCTCCTTTGTTTTACTGGCATTGATCTGGAGGTAGTTCAGCTGGCACCAGTCCACAAAGTCCTGAGTCAGTCCTCTGTACTCCTTGTCGTCCCCATCAGTGGTGAGGCCGACTATAGCAGAGTCATCAGAGAACTTCTGCAGGAAGCACTGGGTGGAGTTGTGGGAGAAGTCTGCAGTGTAGATGGTGAAGAGGAACGGAGCCAGAACCGTTCCCTGTGGGGCCCCCGTACTGCAGACGACCCTGTCCGACACACAGCCCTGAGTCCTCACATACTGTGGTCGGTCGGTGAGGTAGTCCAAAATCCAGGTAGTGAGGTGATGGTCCACTCCAGAGTTCTCCAGCTTGTCCTTCAGAACCGAGGGAAGAATAGTGTTGAAGGCACTGGAGAAATCAAAGAACATGATTCTCACAGTGCTCCCAGCGGTCTCCAGGTGAGCAAGGGAGCGATGTAGGAGGTGAATGACGGCATCATCCGCTCCAATGCCAGGCTGGTAGGCAAACTGAAGTGGATCCAGTGATGAGCTCACAAGGCGCCGAAGCTGAGCCAGGACCAGCCGCTCCAGGGTCTTCATCAGGTGGGATGTCAGAGCCACCGGCCTGTAGCTGTTGAGGTCCTTGGGGCGTGAAGTCTTTGGCACTGGTACAACACAGGAGGTTTTCCAGAGCTGTGGGACTCTTCCCAGCCTCAGGCTCAGGTTGAAGAAGTGCTCCATCACCCCACACAGTTGGTCCGCGCAGGACCTGACGACCCTCGAGCTGATGCCATCTGGGCCCGCTGCCTTCTTGCCATTAATCCTCCTCAGTTCCCTCCTAACCTGGGTGGTTGAGAGAGTCAGGTTGGAGCCTTGTGTTGAGTGTGTATTGGATGCTATTGTTGGGGGTGGGGAGGAGTGAGCAGGGTGAATAGAGGAGGTGTGAAGTGTCTGAGGTGTCAGAGGTGGAACAGCAGCAGTGGGGGTGGGTGAGTCTGCAGCCGATGTTGGAGACTGCCTCATGGCTGAATCAAATCTGTTGAAGAAATGATTCAGTTCATTTGCCCACCTCACATCCCTCCCAGGCAGAGAGTTCTGATGTTTGTGGCCTGAGATGGTTCTGAGGCCTCTCCAGACTTCACCAACGTTGTTTTGCTGAAGCTGGTTCTCCATCTTCTGCCTGTAGCTGTCCTTCCCATTCCTTATCAGTCCCCTCAGCTCTCTCTGCACCCTTTTCAACTCCTCTTTGTCTTTGGATTTGAAGGATGTGTGTGTTTTCTGCACGATACTGTCATATCTGTGTTCCACAGCTTATATGTATAGGCAGGGTGTGTGTGTGTGTATATGTGTGTGTCTGCGGGTGTGGCTGTAGGATGGAGGACAGGCACCTGCAGGCCTGATGGGTGTGGCCCTGCTGGAGGATTGGCCACACCTGAGGCCCATGCCACGCACCTGTTGCTGATTCGGCTTGTCGGGGGAGCTATTTAGGAGAGTGATGGAGCTCCCACCGACGTGGGATCATTGAGTTTAACTCCAAGTCAGTGTGTGTCAGTGTATGGTAGTGTGGATCATGTATGCCCGCGGGGGTCAGTGTTTGATGGCTGCTTATGTTGTTTTCCTGAGGGAGGAACGTGGACAAGAAGGACAGCACGCACAAGGTGTGCAGAAACACAACAGCGGAGAGCACGTGCACGGTCGCCGGAGTGGGACACACACACGGGAGTATAGGGAGCAACGGGGAGTATAGGGAGCAAAAGAGGAATTATGGATTTGATCAACTGGTCCCTGAATGTAATTGACACCCTTTTCTCAACGAGAAGTCTGGGCTCAGGTGAGCCTGAGTGTCCTGGAGGTACTTTCCCTGCCGGATACACGATGGACGGGTGGCAGAACTGGAGAATCGTGTGCCTGGCGGGACTGTCGATTGAAGACGCTGAAGATATCTACCTATTCGGAACCATGATAACAGGGTTCTTGCTGATCGGAGCTGGCTTGGCCCTGGCTTATTGAAGAATTAAGAAAGTGGAACCGGCTGTTCAAACCCCCACAAGGCTGCCCGCTGGGATTGAAACGATGGGACGAGGCGTGAGTTCTCAAAATGGGCTCATTGAGCGCAGCACGGATAAGATCTTGGAGAAGCTTACAGCTGCAGTGAATACTCAGAATAAGGCCTCTGAGCGCAAACTGGATTACATCTTGGAGAAGCTCACTGCGGTCGTGAGTTCTCAGAAATCGGCTCTTTGAGCACAAGCATGGCCAATTAAGGGCTCTGTTGGCTCTTAGGTGACGGTTTCCTCGTGGCTGCGTGCAGCGGGGCTAGGGGAGGGTCTGTGCTGACGGACGTGGGTTACTGACCTGGTAGCCTGGCTGCCCCTGGGTGGGTCCGGGACGGGCGTGAGGTTCTGGGGGCGCTCCGTCTCTGGGCTGGGGCCCTGGCCGGGCCTCGGGGGCTTGGGTCCTGGTTGGTGTGTTGCTGGGGTTGTGGGCGGGTGGGTATATGGGGGCCCAGCCCTGGCACAGGGCGCCGCCAGTGCATCGAGCCACCTGGGGGACTCTTCAACTGGTGGGGGAGGTTGTCACATCTTGCAGGAGCTTTCCTCTCCTCAGGAACTCTCTCTGCAGGAGGGGGAGATATAGGAGAGGTGGAGGAAGATCTCAGCCTGGGCGTCTATTGTCTTGTGTAGTCTGGAAGATGAGTGGATGATGGGGTGGGTGCAGTTTTCTCTGTAGTGGGGTCGGGTGGGCTGTCCCGGGCTCTGTGGGGCCGGGCGGCGCTGCTGCACTGGGCCCTGGTCCGGATGGGCCTGGGCCCCCTTTCCCTGGCGGGTTGCAGAGTATGGGGGTGCCTACTGGGGTCAGCGGGGGAGCTGGCCCCAGGGAGGGGTCACTTGCCCCTCCCTTTCTTCCCTCCCCATCTCCAGCTGCCTCCCTCTTCCCGCTCCACCACAATCACCCACACATGCAGGGCCTTGGGGTAGGGGTGTGTCACCAGGGTGCAGAGGAGGCATCCCCCCCTCTGTCCCCTTCTGGCTGCCTCTGCCTCAATTTTATCTCACAACTTAGACATTCACATTACTCACACTCTCATAACACATACATATAGGATCTTGGGGGTGGGCTCACAACACGGACTCCAAATTACCATCAGGGTGTACACCTCACCCCTGGCGTCGTTGCCCACCTCTCAATTTTAAATACATGTAGACATTGAGGGCTATCAGGAGGGGCTATGCGCTTACCTGCTGCTCTCTGGCAGGTAGCTCCATGCCCTCCTGGGTTTTAATTGCACCTTAGAACACATATACATCAACACTACATATGAGCGGGTAGAGGGAGGTTTGGAGTCTTCTCACACCCCCGGTCTCTGCGGCCTGCTGGAGCGGGGGGGCTAGGAGGAGGAGTTGGCCGTCCGACTGGGGTCTGGTGTGTGGGGCCTCCCTGCTGCTGCGGAGTCCGGGCAGTCTGCTTCTCCCCACTGCAGGGAAAAGGGTAACAGCACCTGGGCCTGGGTGCAGTTTCCCCCTCCAGGGGCAAGGGTACCTAGACCCGGTTCTTAGAGTACGCTTGGGGAGTGTGATTGTGTGTACAGCGTCTCTTTATGTCTGTCTCCACGTTGGTTGAGTGTGGAGTAATTGCCTATGAGAGCATGAGGGTGGGAATGGATATTTGTATTTGAGTGTGCCTGTATGTCTGTGTCTATATGTCAGGTTGGGTATCAGACGCCACCTCTCTGGGGACATCTCAGGCCCTCCAAGGTTTGGAGGCCTATCTCCCCCCACCACTTCCCCTGCCGGTGGCAGACGCCCTCAGACATCGATGCGTTGGTGGTTCTTTGTGTCCGGGGATGGGCGTCCGGGTACACACCGGCTCACTCCTTGGTGGCTGCTTATCGGGGCCTGGAACCTGGGGCTCGCTCGGGCCACTTCGGGGGTGGGGTGCCCTCGGCCTCTCGGCCTGGGGCTCGGTCACTCAGGCACAGCTGGCTGCCGGCGGAGCTCACGGGCACGTCACTGCAACCCCCCCCTGGCTTCTGCTCCGCAGCTGCTGAGTGATCCCTCATCTGGGACTCTCCTCAGCTCTTTCTGGGACAGTGGCGCAGCTGCCCCTCTGTTGGTCTTCCTTGGTCTCTTGTGTTCTGGGGGCCTCTGGATGTCTGGAGTTTTGATCTCCTCCATACCTGCTTCATGCCCTGGAGGATGGGACTGTGGCTCCCCACACCCTCTAGCAGATCATTACATTAAGGAACCTTTTAAATACAAGCGCGTTCATGCTCACAGGTGTACACACAGGTGATCACACACACAAACTACACCCTTTTTGGCTCCTACCTCAAAGCACACTGTGCGCTGTCCATCTTACGTGCTGCACAATAATGTTTAATATTAAGTATTTAGTGTTATATTCCCATATATCATTGTGATGTTGTTTATTCTATTACTCTCGTTTTCTTCTGCTTGTTTTCTTTTTTCTTTCTCAACAGGTGATCCAGGTGATCGATATATGTATTTTTTGTCTGCTTATTCTGTTGGTTTTTGTTTTTTGCCCTTTATCCCCGTCCCTCTTCTCCGCTGTTTTTTTTTTTTTTTCCCCCTCTTTCTTTCTCCATTTTCTTTTCCCCTGTCCCGTATCTAGCAAGTAAAAAAAATAAAAATAAATAAAATAAACAATAAAAGGTAAATCAAATGGACCATTACGGCAAGGCTGGGATGGTCCATTTGGTAAAGTAAATCCGTTGGGCATCTTTCTTCGCCTTTAGACAATAATTCTGATGGCAAAAGAACCAAACGGTTTATATGAAAAAAAAAAAAAAAAAAAAGAATGACAACATCACGGAGCTCAAGTTTGATAACATCATGGAGAAGCTCACGGCTCTCCAACGGGAGATTGAGAGACCAGCGTTGGACTGTTAGAACAGCTTTGAAATTCTCATGAGTTGTTCGCACTAAAGTAAAAACCACCATTACTTCATGCGGATACCCCTTTGGCGCCAGCTGCGGTCTCAAGGCTGGAGCTGAACAACAACACCCTGATACGACTGTGCTTAGACTGTTCTTCCCATTCTATGCAAGGCCACCTGGGTTGGCTGGAAGACTGTTTACTTAGCCTGGCAGGGCGAAGGACACTGTCTCAGCTGAACTCTGGACACACACGCACACAGACATATATATACACATGCAGATGTACACTCATCCCCCCTCCAAACGCCTTCGACACTTATTCCGTTCCGATGCTGACGGTGGATCAAGGAGACCAGCGCACAGGCTGCAGGCCCGGATGTACTGTCTACACTGGCTGTCTCTCACCCTTTACCCACCCCTGTTGCTTGTCATGTGTTTCTTTGGTGTATTAAGAGTTTTTTCATGTGCAGAGGTGTTTTTTTTCTGTTCTCAAACTGATCTCCCTGTTGGAGCTCAGTCTGGGGGGAGTTATTTTTTTCTCCTTATCTTTCCTCATGTGGTGCATTTTCCATGTTATACCCCTCTGACCTGTCTTCCCAATGTGATGTTTTTGTGTAATGTATGTATGGTCGGAGGGTAAGATGGCGCTGCCATTGGTGCAATAGGTCGGCAGCCTTAACATGAAATTTCCCACTCGTGAGACTAATAAAGGTATCTTATCTTATCTTATTGTGCATCTGTTATTTACCTCACTGTAAATAAACGCACTGTCTTCACTAAAGAGTCCAGCATTCGGGTCCTCCTTCCTCACATCCCCACGGTCTGCCATGCGGACCGTGACAGTCACACACAGCCAGGGAACCAGTGCGCAGTTTTACACGTAGTTTTTTGCTTTGTACATGTAACCAGACCTTAACAAAAAAAATTGTAACTCCTGTAAATATTTTTTACACACACACAAGTTCTCATCTGTAGATGCACAAACATAAAATTTTCACATATTTTGGTTTACAAGGTTACAAAACTCAGTTCACAAATGTGCATTTCATTTACAAGTACAAAATATTTTTGACCAGAATTTGAGCCCATACACTTTCTTCTATGTTTTTAAGTGCTTACTAACTAACATTCATACACATTCATACTCTGATGGATTCATCAGAGAGCAACTTGGGGTTAATATCTTGTGCAACTAAGTGCTTGAGGTAGTGACGTGTATGAAAGTGTGTGTGTGTGTCAGTTTCACTAACTTAAGTTGGTTTTAGTAATACAGCTTCTGGTCTTTCTTTTTAATTTTTAATTTTCTCATTTACTTCACTCGGCTACATGAAGTACAAGCAGAGGAATCATAGGAGCTGCTCCTCATCAATCATAGGACTAGCTCAGGGGTGGGCAATCTCAGTCCACGAGGGCCGGTGTCCCTGCAGGTTTTAGATCTCACCTTGAGTCAACACACCTGAATCACATGATTAGTTCGTTACCAGGCCTCTGGAGAACTTCAGGACATGTTGAGGAGCTAATTTAGCCGTTTAAATCAGCTGTGTTGGTTCGAGGACACATCTAAAACCTGCAGGGACACCGGCCCTCGTGGACTGAGATTGCCCACCCCTGGACTAGCTCCTCTCCATGTGAACATGGTGACTTCATGGCCCCTCAACATGAGACTAAGCCATAAAGTCACACTGACTCCTCTAACAACCAATTCTGCCCCCATGTCCATCAGATAAGGCCTTCCACCTGTTGGTTTATAGATAACCTCTCCCATTCCCCAGACAGGATCCAGGGTGACCCTCACCTCTTAAGCTGTTTTTCTCAGCCCTCGACTGGCTTTATGATCCTATGTTGACAGTTTTGAATTTCAATTTCTCTGACTTTTCGCAAAGGGCAAAAAATGGAATATCCTGAATTTAAACTTCTTTAATGCAGGATATTTTATTAAAGCAGTTTAACAGGAACAAAGAAAAAGCAGAATCAAATATTAATAATCGCATTATAATAATCAAGTCACCTAAATTTTACTTAGCATTTGCTCAGAGCGAGAACCAAATATTGGTTCTAATCTTTGGATTATTACAGTGTTACAGAGATTGGAGAGGAGAACGGGCACATCCAGGCCTGAAGATGCACATCTGCTGGTTTAGGTACAACCCAATGGGAAAGGAGTCAATTCTGGTAGGAAACAATGAAGATCCAAATCTTCTTTAAGTTATACTGTAACGTGGTAAAAACGCATGGAAAAAAAAATCATAAAAGCAATGTTTTTTTCAAGAGTACTTAAGGGGACTAGAAAGAGAGAGCATGTTTCTCCTATACTGGCTTCTCTTTACTGGCTCCCTGTTAAATCCTGAGATAAATTATGCTCTTCACATAGCAGATCTTGAATAATCAGGCCCCAAAAGTGCATGGAACTAAAACATTTTTAACTCCATCCCTCCTCCATTTCAGGGGCTAAAAAGTAATTGGACAAATTAAATAACTCAAAAGAAAATGTTCATTCCTAATAATTGGTTGTAAGCCATTTGCTGGCAATGACAACCTAAAATCTTGAACTCATGGACATCACCAAATGCTGGGTTTCCACCTTTTTAAGGCACTGCCAGGCCCTTAGTCCAGCTTCTTTCAGTTGCTGTTTGTTTTTTTATTCACTGTAGATAAGTGCGTGCAGTTATCTTCAGAAGAGGATGCTGAATGTTAAGTCCCCATGAAAGAAGCAGGGGCCCACATCAGAGCGGGGCTGTTCAAACAAAAGACCACACATCAGGTTCTCACCAATTAACAAAGGAGGAAATTATGATCCAGACTCAAGTGGTAGATCAACAATTATTCTGTCACCAGTGAACAGTTCTGATAGCAACAGTTCATGTAATAAAAGAAAATGTAAAAAAAAAACAAACTAAAAAACCAAAACAAAAACTGAAAAAAAACCTGTTCCTTCTATTATGTTTCTCATTATTGTGTATAATCCCTGCTTTTATGCCTACTTTTACTACTTTGCTCTGTACAGTGTCCTTGAGTGTTCTGAAAGGCGCTTTTAAATAAAATGTATTATTATTATTATTATTATTATTATTATTATTATTATTATTGTTATTATTGTTTACAATTTCTCTTTTAGTGGACATAAATAGTCTAGCAACAAATCCAATGCATTACAAGACTCTGCAAGAGATGAGTAAGAAGCCAAAACCCAAACAAGATTGTGCAGACACCATTGTGTCTGCACAATCCTTAACCTTGAGTTTCAATGAAGAAGAGCTTTCACTGACAGGGATGTTCTGAAAAAAGAGTACAGGCAAACAAAGATTCAGATTTACTTTTGCTGTGTCTTCCTCACAAAGCACAGGCACTGTTGAAGGTTTTAATGCTTACTTGCATCATAGGTGATGGAAAAACTTTGGCAGATCCTGAATACAGACAACAACAAATTCACAGCTGAATTAAAGAAGAGATGGGAAGACTTCTGCTCCACGATTCGGTTTTATGGCGTTTGGAAGAAGGTGCTCAACCTGCATAGTGGTTAGTCATTGTGCTGTCTTTAATGCACCTTGTAGCTGTTTCCACAGACATTAGTATGAATAAGTTTGTATATGTTATCAATGCTGATGAAAATGATATTGTTCAAGATGAAGCTGTCAATCAGATTTAGGCAGAGGAACATTGAGCTGAAAGTTAATTTATTCTGTTCCAATGGAATACAACATAGCCCTGTTCAGGGCACTCCCTATACTTTTCCCCTCACCAGCTGCGCCACCGAAGATGCTGGAACATGCTAGTGAGGCATTGTCCTTTAGTTTGGAACCACTCCGATCTCCACATTTGCCAAAGAAAACCTTGATCAAGGTTTGCTGTATGTGATAGCATACTGCTACACGCTGCACATCATCTTCTGTCTATCATTCTAACTGAAGTGCTAAAGGACAATCTCTATGAGCGAGTCACCACAGTCTCGTACAAGAAAGCCATGGACGAGTTTTACTGAGACGTTCAGGCTATTTGTGATACAGACATTTGCATTTCAATTTTTCATTTTTTGTTTATCTAATACAGTTCTTCTTCCATCAACACATCTTCTGTGCCTCAAAACTTCTGCTTCATAGAGTGAGTTTTAGTAGCTTTAAATGTTGATCACAGTTAATGAAACTTACCAGTTACCAGTGAGAGGAACACCAAAATGATGTAACTTTACCAGGCAAGTGAAAGTCACTCTTAGTTTCATAATGATGACACAGCATAAAATGTATTGCATTAATTGCATTATAAGCTTAACATTACTGTTTCACTGCATTTTCATACGTGCAAGGCTTTAAGCATTTTGAGTCAGAATCAGAATCAGCATACTTTATTAATTCCTAAGGAAATTATGTGAGAAGGAAAGTTATTAAAACAGATGAAAGTACAAGTAAATAAAAAAAAGAATAAGTAAGAACAAGGCTAAACTAAAGAGAAAAAGCAGGAGCAACTGTAACAGGCAGCATGCTGATTGGTGCATGTGCACAGAAACGAAGAAGAAGTAATTCAAATAAAGGCTGTTGTATATTATATGTTCTTTAATTCATGTAGTGTATAAAGGCTTTCTTTGCTCTAAGATAGAAATTTTTTTGGTTTTGTTTTTAACAAAAATAAAAAAAAATACAAAGATAAAATATTTTTAAATTAAACGGATCATCTTGTTTAGTTAATCTTGGTTTAAGATATTTTCTTTCAAAGTCAGAAAGAAATGGCAGAGAGAGAACCACTGACAGGCTAGTTTAAAGTTTATTTGACTTAATAAAGTACTTGAGTTGAGTGTTCTTAATTCAAGAAGTATAATTGTCTTCTTATATTTAGATTGTGGCAGTTTTTGCAGTACCCTTGCTGAGCCTGGTTCTGCAGGAGGTTTCCTCCTATTAAAAGGAAGTTTTTCCTTCCCGCTGTCACCAAAGCACTTGCTCAGAGGGGATAATTTAATTATTGGGATTTTCTCTGGGTTTTTTTGTTTCATTGTAGGATCTTTGCTTTGCAATATAAAACACATTGAGGCAACTGTTGTTGTGATTTGGTGCTACATAAGTAAAATTGAATTGAACCAGAATTCTATTAGAAGTCATTATGAAAGACCGGACACATTGGAAGTCAAGATAAGGAAATTTCATGTTGTTTATTTATTATTCACAGGTGAACACAGCAGAGGCATGGAGGAGTTCATACCACACATTCGGCACATTCAGCAAGGCAAAATGTCAGTGACTAATCAGAAATAGAAATCCTTCATGCAGGGACACATAAATGCCCCAGGTCATAAACACTTTTTCACCAACACAGTTAGAAACTTCTGTCACTATCAGTCTATAGATCTCTATCAACTGCTGTTTACTTCTGTTTATTTGCCTTTTTCTTATCTGTATGCAGGAAAGCCTGCTTGGAATTCATGTGCCTATGAAATGGTCAGTAACAGTCCAAACATGTGAAAAGCACAGGAAGTATCAGGACGATCAACACTAAAATGCGAGAGAGTTGGGAAAGCCCTGTGGTAATGCACCTCCTTTATTCTGGCACTTTACTTTAGATAGGGAGGAAATGTCAGTTTGTGTAGAGTGTTCTTAGCCCTCATCGATGTTCTTTAAATAAAGTATGCTTATCACTACCTGCTCACCTCCAGGGTCCAAGCTTTAGTTTGGAATTATCCACAGAAAAGGTTTACATTTGACAAAATGAGAGAGAAAGACCGATCCATCTAATTTGCCTTCATGCTGCTGCCTCTTCTCTGGAGTGACAACTTTTTCTCAGGGTTGTCACTGTGTGTGTGTGTGTGTGTGTGTGTGTGTGTGTGTGTGTGTGTGTGTGTGTGTGTGTGTGTGTGTGTGTGTGTGCGTGTGAGCATCATCGCCTCAATCTCCATGACAATGATATCCTATTCAGCTAGGCACCTGCCAGGATAAGAGGTGAGTGTGGAGGAGTTCAGTCAGTCAACCAGGAAAAAAAAGCATCAAAATGGCCACCCCACCCTCACCAGGTGTTGGTATACTGAAAAGGATCAAACTTCCAAAAATTCATTCAGCTAAATTTACCCCTTGAAGTCACCCAGGGTGCAGAAACTGCAGTAGCCATGGCAACACATTGCAGACAGTGACCAGATCGTGCAGCTGTGTTGAATGGGAAAATAAACATCATGCTTAAGAGGCAATACCACTACAGAAAACATCACAAACATCAATTTATCTGTGATGCAGGGAAGCTCATCTCTACGAGTTCAGGAGTCCATGAGAGGGGTCCTTGAGGAAGGTCTTCACCAAATTATTAACGGTACATAAAATTACTCAACTTCAGTGAGAATGAGTGCGATAGAAGGGAATACTCAGTAGTGGTGAGCATATTATAGTACATACTGTCCCCTGATTACATGCAGTTTGACAGTCTGATAAAAGAAAGGAAGTATAGCAGATCTAAGGTTTTCTATATGTTGAGGGCTTTTCATAAATTGATGACACTGATGCATCAAAATACCTTTGAAATAAAGAGTTGTTTAATACGGAAACATTTTGCACAAGTGTAGCCCAGCTAGGAAAAAAAGAGCAGTGGAAAGTAGGGTTTTTTTTGGTGTATGATGTAAACAATTTAGTCATTTCTTTCTTTTTTTTTGTTTAAAGGAAGATGTGGACAAATAAGATTATCTGTTGTCGTTTAATTTGGCCAATCAGCAATGAGCTCCCAGCGACCCTTGCTGTTGACCTTGATCACATGACTTTCTGTAGTTGCCATTTCGTTTCTGTTCATATAATGCCATGTGCCAGAGAAACTAATGTTCCCGAAGTCGAATTGCTAGGAGTTGCAAGCGAATCTGCTGCAGTTTTTTTTGATCGGTCAGAGTTTCACCCTGTCATCGGTGAGTAAGAAAAGTGGGGAAAACCTAATTTGTTAAGGAGAAAAGGGCAGACTTAACGGGACGAAAAGTCCGCTAGCCGCTAAGCTAAAAGCTAGCGCTCACGCTAGCAGAATTGAATGTGTTTATGTGTGTGAAATGGCTAGCGACTGCGACCGTATTACGTTTAAGAAAAAAAAAGGAAAAGAAACAAAGACAAAAAAAATGGTCCTAATCAGTTTTATGTGTAACAATTTAATTCAATTGTAAGCCGATTCTTGTATTTTCAGTTGTGTTCTTTGAGTTGTTTATAATGTACAAGTCTGGTGAGCTACTGTGAGTTGCCGACTGCAGCTACAGTGTTAACTCTAGAAGCTGTGTTTTTGTGAACATTGTCAACCCTTCAGGTTGATAAAATTATAGCTCACCTAAGAGGATATGATGCTGCAGTGATATAATTTTGTTGTACAACAGAGCTAGCTGAATCAAGATATAGAGTTACACTGATACTTATTGTTCATTCTGAATGTTCTAAGTAAGTGTGGCTGTTTCACAACGGTGTATGTGACTATATGTTATCTGGTAAAAGGATGACTCGACAGACGGACCCAGTCTGAAGCAAGCCCTCATTGAGGAGCAGCGATTCCACAGTTCCAGTTAACTGGATGGCGAGCCAACCCAAAAGTGAACAGGATTTGCTGAGGTTTTATTGAAGCCAAAGTTTCGTTCCCATTGAAGCTTCAGATACCTGCAGGACTACGAACTTTCTTCCTTCATCGGAGTGTGGTAGGACAAACGTAACCAGACATCATTCACTCATACATTTGACTCAGAGAAAGCTGTATGCGCGCACTTTTATTTAGTTTGTTATTTTGGGGGGAAATATTTTGTATTTTATTTTATTGCTTTCATTACATTTGTTGCAGCTGCTGTGTGTCAAATATAACAAATTTGTGAACAGTCTACTGTGGTGTGGTCTCTCCTTATTGGTGTTTATACCTTAGGCTCCTGTCGATCCTAGATTTTCTGATACTGGCTAGTGGGAGTTCGGTCATTCTTAATAATAATTCGTAAGTTGGGTTACACAAGACAATAGAACAGGGGTCTCGAACTCCAGGCCTCGAGGGCCGGTGTCCTGCAGGTTTTAGATATCACCCTGGGTCAACACACCTGAATCAAATGATTAGTTCATTACCAGGCCTCTGGAGAACTTCAGGACATGTTGAGGAGGTCATTTAGACATTTAAATCAGCTGTGTTGGATCAAGGACACATCTAAAACCTGCAGGACACCGGCCCTCGAGGCCTGGAGTTCGAGACCCCTGCAATAGAACATACCCTAAATGCTTAGTGGTTTTGCTGAAACCATATTATGCAGTATGAGTGGATACGGCTATTTTAGCAGAGTTCATTTTTAGCATTTTAACATTGGTCCATATTATTAAGAAATAAGTAACCTAGTCTTACTTCAAGGATACTAACTAGTATGTCTTTTGTTGAAGATCTGAGTGATCCATGAGTGATCAGTCTTGATTTGGTAAGGTTTAGGCAAGTAATTTGTACTTTAATTTGCATTTAAAGGTTAAAGCATTTCAACTATTTGGCTTGGTTTAAGAAATAATCATAGTTGAGATGATGGAAATAAGAGCATATAAACCTCCAGCCTTTACACAAAAGTGGATGTGTTGCTGGGAACATGCCAACACAATTTTAACTCTTGAATATCCAACTGACTTATTTCCAGGCCACCTACAGCCACCATTACTGAGACTAACAAGCTGATCTACACCACGGCAGCAGTGATCAGTGAGATGCTTAGCTACAAGTTGAACAGCCACAAGGAGCAGTACCCTCCATGGAGAAGGAGACTAGAGGCCAAAATCAAGGTAGCACAGAGGGAGGTTAGCCAACTATCGAAGCTGCAGAAAGGTGCAATGCAGAAGGTGCCTAAAAAGTACAGCAAGCTGTCCATACCTGAGGCCTTGGAAAATGCCAAGCAAAGACTCACAGCCTTGACCAGCCGCTTGAAGAGGTACACCACAGAGATAGAAGGCAGGACAATAAACCAGCTGTTCTCCACAGAACCAGCCAAGGTGTACTCTCAGTGGCAGGGGAACAATATGAGAACAGCACCACTAAAGCTGGAGACAGAGCAATACAGGAGAAGGACACAAACCATAATGGCAATGCTCAGTGGCTAGTGGATGTAAGAGCAGACCACAGTAACCTCCCTGAACAGGGTCCAGTAACCATCACAGTGGCAGACACCCAAGAAAGGGTCTCCAGTATGAAGAGCTGGACAGCACCAGGCGCTGACATGGTTCCTACTAGCAGCACAAATGAACCAGCTACTAGTCGATGAGAGACACCCAGAATGGCTAACTGAAGGCCAGACAGTCCTGGTCCCTGAGGACACCCAGAAGGGATCGGTCCTATCCAACTACGGGCCAATAACCTGCCTCAGTACCAAATGGACGCTCCTGTCAGGCATCATAGAGGCTAAGATGAACAGGCACTGGGTGGCCTTGTTCATCTTCACTCAATACATGAGTGGGGCCCTGAAAGCAACTGGCAAGAATACCAGAGGGGCAAAACACCAGCTACTGGTAGACCGAGCAGTCAGCTGACACTGCAAGACCAGAGTGACCAACCTGTGCACTGCCTGGATTGATTACAAGCAGGCCTATGACTCAATGCCCCACATTTGGATCCTGGAATGCCTAGAATTGTACAAGATCAACAGGACCCTAAGAGCCTTCATCAGGAACTCAATGGGGATGTGGTGTACAACACTGGAGGCCAACTTCAGGCCCATAGCACAAGTCACCGTCAAGTGCGGGATCTACCAGGGAGATTCTGTGTCCCCACTACTGTCCTGCGTAGGCCTGAATCCCCTCAGTGAGATCATTGACAAGACTGGCTACGGATACTGACTACGGAACGGAGCAGTTGTCAGCCATCTCCTGTACATGGATGACATCAAGCTGCATACCAAGAGTGAACGAGACAGCGATTCACTGATCCACACCACCAAGATATACAGCAATGACATCGGAATGTCATTTGGACTGGAGAAATGTAGTCGGATGATAACAAAGAGCAGGAAGACAGTCAGAACTGAGGGGATCGAACTACCAGAAGGCAACATTGCAGACATAGAGGACAGTTACAAGTACCTGGGGATCCCACAGGCAAATGGGAACCATGAAGAGGCTGCCAGGAAAACTGCAACCACCAAGTACCTGCAGAGGGTCAGGCAAGTCCTGAGGAGTCAGCTGAACGGTAAGAACAAGATCTGGGCCATCAACACCTACGCCCTGCCCGTAATCAGGTACCCTGCCTGGATGATAAGCTGGCCAAAGGAGGAGATATAAGCCACTGACATCAAGACCAGGAAGCTCCTGACCATGCATGGAGGGTTTCACCCCAAGTCCAGCACCCTGAGGCTGTACGCTAAGCAGAAGGAAGGAGGCCGGGGACTGGTGAGTGTCACCACCACAGTCCAGGAAGAGGCAATGAGCATCCACGAGTACCTTAGGAAGATGGCCTCAACCGACCGCATGCTCAGTGAATACCTCAGGCAGCAGAAACCAAGAAAAGAGAAGGAATCATCATGGCAGGATAGGCCCCTGCATGGTATGTACCAGGGGCAGATAGAGGAGGTGGCTGATATCCAGAAATCCTACCAGTGGCTGGACAAAGCTGGACTGGTGGGTTCTATCACACCAGGCAAGACCCCAGGTGCAGGCTGTGTAAAGATGAGACAATCCAGCAGGGTGTAAGATGCTAGCAGCAGGGCATACATGGAACGCCATAACCAAGTGGCCGGCATAGTGTACAGGAACATTTGTGCTGAGTATGGCCTGGAAGTCCCAAGGTCAAAATGGGAGACGCCCTCTAGGGTGGTGGAGAATGACCGAGCTAAGATCCTGTGGGACTTCCAGATGGAGACGGACAAAATGGTGATGGCTAACCAACTGGACATAGTGGTGGTAGACAAACAGAAGAAGACGGCCGTAGTGATAGATGTAGTGATACTGAATGACAGCAACATCAGAAAGAAGGAACACTAGAAGCTCGAGAAATACCTAGGGCTAAAAAATACCATAGTGGCAAACCTAACGCTACCCCTGACATCACTGGTGACCTGGTGGATGCTAAGAATTCAAGAGTTTGTGATTATTTAATGTTTAACTTTTTGAAACAGGCTGTGAATACAGCTTAGCAGTAAAAACAAAGGAACTTTAGCTGTTTGTGATTGTCAGTGGCATCTGTGCATGTTTCCATAGTTTGCATAAGAATCTGAGACTTTCACTGCATGAAGAAACGTTTTTGCGATGATTTGGTTAATTTGATTAAATTTACTCCTATGGGAGGACTTTGTATGTAAATGTGCCACATTATGATATATTTTTTTTCATTCGGTACACCATAGAGAACTGGATTTAATGACATTCACTAAACATGTCTGAGCATTTACGTCGATTCAAGCAATCTGGTAATCTAGTTACGCAGAACATATGGCTGAGAAGTTGAACTTACTATTGCCACATATTATTGCTCAATGCTCCAAAAAGCACAATGAGTTTTACATGTATTTACATTGAATAACACAGCTTTTTGCTGATGGTCTTTCAGTTTGGTTAGATTAAGCTAAAATTTTTCCCACTTCAACACATTTTGACTAAATTTTTAAAAAATTCTTAATGAATTTTTTGTGTGTGTGGGTTTACCATTTTCATTTTCAAGTTTTCCAGTGTCTAAGAATTAGTGATGTGCGATACCACTGATTTCTTTTCCGATCCGATACCACGTAATATTCAGGGTGGTATCGACGATACTGATCCGATACCGATACTTTGTACAGAAACTTATTTTATTTATTGTATCTCAAATTATAGCATCATAATGATTACAGGACATCAGATTACTTGTTCTTATCACTTAATAATGCAGAGTTCATCATATAGAAATAAAAAAACTGAAGATGTGCGCTATTTGAACATGTTGCCTGCCTGCAGCACTAAAGGACTCCCTGAGAGACGTCTGTCTCGCCCTAGCAGCACCTGTCCCTGTCCTCCTCTTCAGTTCGTCTCAACATACGCTTGTCATATTCTGTGATATGATTTATTCTGAGGTGTTTGACAAGGTTAGTGATGTTGCCACAACCATACATGCCAACCCTCCTGATTTTTCCGGGAGAATCCCGAATTTCAGTGCCCCTCCTGAAAATCTCCCGGAGCCACCATTCTCCAGAATTTCTCCCGATTTTCCACCCGGACAACAAAATTGAAAAACCATATCGCAGAATTCATTGCGCGGCCCAGCCAATTCCAGTTTCCAACAATGGCGGCAGTGACGTTTTAATATTACTCTTATTTCTCTTTCTGGGTCGCAAAAAAACGTTTAACATATTTTCAGGTGAGAATGTAGCTGTGGAAACTTCAAATATCTGAGCCAATCGACACATCGTTTTCAAACCCCCGCGGTCTTTCGCTACACTACTAAGAATCAACATTCTGTTTTCATTGCAGCATAACTGGTTTTAACATGAGATCTTCAAGAGACAAGAATCACAAACCCTAACCACAGCTAGCTGATGAAAAATATCACCTCTGGAAAGATGCTCTATGTGAAATCCCCAAAGTGACTTCTGTTTTTCAGGGCACTCCTGAAGTCAGTGTAACAGATATTAAAAAGAGGAAGAACTGTGGGCAAAAGGAATCTCAGTTAGGTGTTACTGTGTTGATACATCTTTGTTTGTGTGTGTGTGTGTGTGTGTGTGTGTGTGTGTGTGTGTGTGTGTGTGTGTGTGTGTGTGTGTGTTTGAGTGCTCTGATGCATGTGTGTGTTAAGTGGAACAGGAGGGTTCAGGCTTGACAGTCACGCACAGGCACACCTTGCCAGTCCCATCTCTCACTCACATTTTTCTCCCTGTCTGCCTTCATCATATTCCACCCCTCCTCATCGTTTTTCTGCTCCTTCTTCCCCTTACCTTCGTTCCTTTCGTCTTTTGCACTTCCACTGTATCTCTTTTTCACCACTTTATTCCACCGCTTTATCTCACTGGATAAAGCTTTCTCTGCTCTGGAGTTTGTTTTGCTCCCTGCTCTGCCTTTATCTTTCATTTGAATGCTGTGTATTTGCAGAAGCAGAGAGAGAGCGAGAGAGAGAGAGAGAGGCATAAATGAAGAGAGATAGAAGAGAGAGAGAGAGAGACAGCATCCCCATGTCAGGCCAATGATGGATTAGAATACTAAAATACTGAAGAGAGAAAGCAGGCACACTAGAAACTCAAATCTGACATGGTGTGTGTCTGTGTGTGCACACACATTTGTCCATGCAAATCTACTGCTTGGTAATAGAACAATAAAAAAAAGTGCTCCTTTCCATGAACACATCCTCCTCTAGTCCTCTCTCACCCTGGAGGCTTGAGTTGTATTGCTCTCTCTCTTCCTCTCAAAGTTGATTTAACGCATGACTTCTCTGCTTGTTTAGTACATATTATTGTAAATCACCAGTGTCCAGTCCATCCTCTGCCTCTCTTTCTCCCTCTTGTCATTCCATCATCAGGTATCTATCTTCACAACAAACAGCCGGAACAACAATTAAAATGAACAATGGGTTCCAGTAAAAGGATACTGCTCCAGCCTCTGCTAGCCACATAATTCAGACACCTGCTCCCCCCCAAGCTGATCTCAATTAACCCCTGCTATCAGGTAATGCAGAGGAAAATGGTGTGGAGTGGCTGTGAGGTCAAAGGAGACAGTTCATTGACTTTTGAAGTAATTTGCTTTAAACCACATGCTCAGTGTTGTCAATTTGAAAAGGAACATCTAGTAAGTGTAATCAAAGACTGATGCTGTCTTTGACCAAGGCAACAATATCCTCTTCTAGTATTTTTGAACCCATGTGGAAGAAATTTGGTGTTTGGAGAAATTGTTTTTGCTACCCAGCCCCAAGAAAGAAACGTCATGCTCAGCACAGCAGGGATTGGGAACTGAGACATCCACCCATGGAAATAGGAGCAGCAGTGTTTTCAGGTGGCAGATACATGGAGTGAACAGAACACTGACAGCTCAACTGCACTGCCATATCGATGACTTTCTGTAGAATCACAATAGTAGAGCAGCAGACTTTTGGTTGTGGAGGCGTTCAGGACAAGAGAGTATTTGCCATTAGGGCTCTTTTACCACTCCAAAGTAAGAACATAGTCTCACAACAATTTATGAAACTGTAACAGAATTGTATCTATTCATCGGTGCTTCTGGACAACTTCTTGGTTAGGACTAGAATAGAAAAAACTACCCTGTTACATTTAGGCAATAAAAAGGCTTAAACAAGAGGATTGTTTGGATTAAATCACAACAATTGGCACATTTTTCAAATCTTAATTTTCTTGTGATTGCTCATCATGTGATTATTAGGGTTTCTTAATAATATTGTAGGGTCTTTACCTTAAAATATTAAACACATTGAATTAGCTGTTATTGTGAATTACATGTAAATTATACTTGAATTGGTTACTAGGGTAATGTGTGCTTCTGTAAAGGTGTACAACATACATGTTAGGTCTAAATAGGGTCAAACAACAATTTTTTGATGAGTGAATAAATGCTTGGTGTGAGCATTACATATTTTGCTATGAGACTTTTTTTTTTCTTTTATCATTTTACCAAGTCCACCCTGGAAACAACTGCTTATTACCTATTTCTGAACAAGTAATGTAACGTTTACTGCTTACTTAGCTTTACAGGTTTAAATTCTCTTTAACGCCAAAGAAAACTAGCTGCCACCGGTGGCTGATGTGAGCAAGTTAGCTAAGAACAGAGGATTTGAGCAATATTGCATTTGCCTTTTTTGGGAATCAAACAGTTGATCTAGGATTCAAATATTTATCAGACTGTTCTGTTAATGGAAAGCACAGATGAGGAGCTAAGATATAACTGAGTAAGATTAAAAAAACTCAGTGAGATAAAAAAAAAAGGCTGTGGTCGTCACACATCATCTTAAAGATGACATTTGATAATACCAGAAATTTTGGGTTCCTGTTACCTAAGTTACCTAATGTATTTACCTCTAAGCCATATGTCAGTCACTGATATCCTCCACTCTCATTTCAGGCATTTACCTCAAAGTTCAGCAAAGTTTTTCTTGGGGCCCATCCACTTTGCACTGTCAGTGATTATTTCACCGGTAATAGCTCACAGGTCTCCTTGTTAGTGTGGACATTGCTTAAGTAATGTGTTACTGAACTATATAGTAGCCAAATGACTGTTTAAGCTAACTTAGAAAGAAATAATAATAAATAATTTGTCAGGTCAGATGGATTTTTTTTTCTGATTTTTGTTGCTTGTCATTCTCTCCATGCGTTGGTTTAAATGTCATCTTTACATAAAAATGATTTGCTTCAGTCCATTCCCAGTATTTGATGTTCAAAATTCAAGGCACTGATTTTATATTAGCCAGCTTCTATATATGTTAGATCTGATGTCACACATGAAGAAATTTAAATTTTTTGACGTCTACATTTTGACTCACACATCTGAACCCACATCAAATAAAATTAATGGGCTGGTCTGTTTTTGACCTCCACAATGGTTTTTATCAGTTCCCTCAGCTGAACAATTACACTTCAAATGAGCCAGTTGTTTAAGGGAAACGTTTAAAGTGTTGAACAGCCTGGAGGCTGAAGACAAGGAAGGACCCCATCAGAGTTAACTATAAAAATACCCCTTCTACATTAAACCTTTTGACCAAGGAAGCATTCATAACTTACAAAGGTTGCAGATTTGTTATATTCTCAGTGCTTAAGCTGTAAATTCGAAGGTTCATAGCACCAAATGAGAGCGCCATTAAAACAACACAAGAAACAATGTTCGCTAAGAATCATCACATAAAGGTAACTAATTCTGCGTCTTCTATAGTGATTTCAACTTAAGAACTGGCTGAGACTACACATGAAAAAAGGAAAATATGCTGTGAATTGTTAATTTATATCACAGCAGATTCAGTTTAAGAAGAAAACTGACGCTGGCCTGTTACTCATCTTGGAGAATAAACTCTTACTGAGCATATAAATTCTGAAATTCCAGCCTCAAATTTACACTGTCATTTTTCTTTATTTTAAATCTAACATGGTCAAACTTTTATTGAATGTTTTTGTCTAATCAATTGGGGAGCTTTTAATGTTTAATTAGGTAATTTTAGCATTTGTTAGGGACTTTTTCAGTTTGTGGATTAATCCATATTTGAGTCAGAACAGTATACAGCTGACAGAGCAGCTTCATGCGAAAGACTGACCAGGCTGTGAGTGTTTGAGAAGTTAATTAACAATAATCTTATCACTTTTCCTTATCAATTTAACTCTAACATACTTTATGATGGACTGTTTCTTACATTGCACTTTTCTATTCAAGCACGGCGTACAGCATGCCTCCTTCACCCACATGCATATAAGCACCTGTGTTTTCTATCTAATATTCATACAGAACATTTTGATTACTAGATGACAGAGATGTTTTACTCTATAAACCAGAAGTCTCAGGGACTTTAAAAGGACACACATTTTTTCCCTTGTGAACATTTCAGTGGTACAACGTGCCAAGTTGTCTTTATACTCTGCAGTGACACAGCAAACCTGTGTTAAAGCTTCATGAAAATGCATAACTGAGACAGTGACTGGGGGGATAAATGTTTTATTACTATTAGTATCCACCAAACTGCAGGCCTGAAAACGTGAACCCAACATCATTAACAATAAGGCTTCAAAAATGTGAGTCCAAAATGAGTGACACATTGTCTTTGTCAAGCTTGTATATGTATGGTATCCTCTCCTGTATTGCTGTTTTTATTGCCTTCTCGCAGAACATCAGTAGTTGCTGTGCAGACCGCCTCAGTATTTAAAGATAAGAGCTTTACTCAGTCTCTTATCATATTTCACTGATTGACACATGCTTTGTCTAAGACCTTCATTAGGCCTTTGAGATTGTGTGTATGAGTGTTTCCTAGCAGTTGCATCTAACAGCAGTGCCTGAGGAAACAGAGAGGTTACAGTACCCCGCAGACCTGTCACCTCTCACTATGTCTGCCCTAAACCATTCATTCTCTTTGTAGTCTGTTTCCTTGGCAACTTTACAAAACTAACCTCTTCCGCCTCCTCTTCTCTATGTTTCCTTTAACATTCTGCAGAAGAAGAAAACAAGAAAAGCTCTTGTTTTCTGCTCTTGCATTACTCTTCTCCTGTTTACTTTATTATATATAATTCTTGATTCCTGTCTTATTCTTTTCCCGCTTTATTCCAGTTGCTCTTTTCTTTCTTTTCTTTTTTCTCTTTCCCTTCATTTCCTGTTGCGTCTTATTCTTTTGTCTGTCCTCATTTTTTCTTTTTTCCCCTAGTTTATCCTTCTGATTTTTATCTTCCTACTTTTGGCTTTTTTCCCCTACTTGATTTTTTTCCTTTCCCTCTCCCTCTGCTTCTCCTCTTCCCCATTCCACGTCTCTCTTTTCAATTCCATCTTGCATCTTTCATGGACTTTATTCTTTACTCTTCCTTCTCTGTGATTCTCTTTTAGTGTCCTTTTCTGCTTTTAATCCTTCTCTCTCCCTTTTTTCCTTCCTTCCTTTAGACTGTCTTTATCTCTTTTGTTTCCTCTTCCTTCCACTCCTCTTGTCTTCCCTTTTGCTGTTTCCTTTTTATCGCCTTTACTTCTCTGACTTCTATTCTTCTTCCTTGTTTTTTCTTTTCTTCAAACTCACTGTTTCTTTCATTACTTCTTCCTTCTGTTTTCTTTCTCTCCTCTTGTCTCCATCTTCCCAACCATCTTTTCCTCTCTCCTTCCACTGTCTCCTTTCTTAGCTCTGCCCCATCAGTGGCGCCCCTGCAGATGGAAGCTAATTTTACATGTTCCACAAAAATGGGAAATGAGAGAGGAAAAAAGTCATGTCAGCAAGAGATTTATAAGACACAGAAAATCGAGAGCTGGCAATTCTCTGCCATGTTTGTGCTCCAGGGCCAGTGATTTAGCTATCACTGCCTGGTAGCAGTGATAGGACACACACACACACATGCACACATGCACACACGCACACATGCACACACGCACACACACACACACACACACACACACACACACACACACACACACACACACACACACACACATGCACACACAGCTCCTCCCCAGGAGCCTGTCAGATGATAAAAAGATGTTGTTGCAAACTGATCATCAGCAACTAAAAACAAGACAAACACCAAACACAAAGACCACACGGGGACTCAGCCTTATTTCTCTAACATACATTTCTCTCTTTCCCACTCTCTTCATTTTTGTCCGTGTTCATGAACCTGCCAGGGAGCTTTTTGATTTGTTCTGCTGTTTTAGAGATCATATTGTTTCTGGTGTGTTGTTTTTATTATCACTGCTTTATTCATATTACTGCCTGTGGCAGGGCAAAGGGACAGGGATGGAGCAATAAAGAAAGAGAGAGCTGCGTGGTCTTGATATATGGCAGGCAGCATGTGTGCAAATTGGGGGGGACGTCTGTCCAAGCATCCAAGGCTCTGCTGATGAGGGTGGCAACATTACAGTGCAATTGTCAAAGTATAATGACAATTTTTGACAATTTTCTTTGCAGTCTCTGCTTGATCCCTGCACTTGTATGCACAAACACACACATCACATACTTGGCACTTGAACTGAGAGACAAGCGTGTAATTTATCATTCACTATGGCTGGAAAGCAGAGACAGTGGCAGAGCTACTGGGAAGGCTCCATTCATCACTGTGATAAAGTTTGACTTGTGAGTTGTATATCAAGACCTCTTTTCCCTTCAGTCATTGTCAGGATGACCCTTAGACAGGTAAGTCACAACCAGTGACACTAATCATTATTCATAAAGTTAAAAAACAAACAAGTGACAACAACAAAACAGGGGATAACGTGCAAATGTTACACAGAGTTTGGATTCAAACCCAGGACCTTCTTGTTGTGATGCAACAGCACTAACCACTGCTCGTGATGGACAGTGGCAAAAGGTGGAGGACGGTTGCAGATTACTAGCACAGCATAAAGTTTACCTTTTGTTTTTTTCTAAATTACAGTGTGTGAATGTGTGTGTGAATGGGTGGATGTCTGGATATGTAAAGCGCTTTGGGGTCCTTAGGGACTAGTAAGGCGCTATATAAATACAGGCCATTTACCATTTACCATTTACAGTACTGTTCAGTTATAGTAACATCAATTAAGCACATCTGGGGCATTTTATTAAATTTGTATTTGCTGAATTCTCCTGCTTAAAGGCAAACAAATAAGCTGCAATAGCAATAAAAACCTCCTTGACTAAAAGGGAAAAAAATGTCAAAATAAAAGTCAAGTGTGGCAAATTAAATTGTAAGGTGATGATGTAATGTTATCATGATAAAAATATAATTAATTGATTTATGACCTGCTGTAATTTAGAAGTAAATATTTAATTAATATTTGTAACAGTTTTCTTACATAAGGGGAGAACTATTAGACCCCCTGTGAAAAGTATTTCCCAAGCACTGTTAAACCAAGCAAGGAATTTTTAACACAGCTGTTTAAAACATCCTCATTTATTTTGGATGCTTACATTATTTTACTTTGGACACAGAAACAAAAGTATTTTACAAAATCATTTTGGACATTTTTTGGTTTCTTTGTTTTTTACCAGGGACAAAATTATTAACCCTTCTGATGCTAATAGTCAATTTTGTATCCTTTTTGCTGGATAAGAGCCTGCAATCATTCCTTAGTAGTAGTTTTGAACTGATCTCACAAACATCTCATGAGCAATCCCAACCCATTCTCCTTTGGCAGATCGCTTGGGGTCCTCCAGATTTGATGTTCTTCTGGTATGGACCTGGGCCTTAGGTCCACCCTATAGGGGTATCAATGGGATTCAAGTCAGGGCTTTGCACAGGCCAGTTTTGGGTCTTTGTTTTGTTGGAAGAATGAGATGATGTATGAACCAGTTCCCGTTTTACTGCTGACAGCTTGAAGTTTTCAGAATCTTCATAAATCCTTCTTTCTTCATAATTATTTCCACCTTCACAAAATTCCCCAGATCCAGAAGCACTGAAGCATTCCCACAGCAACATACTCCCACCACCGTGTTTCATTGCAGAGACTGTTCTTTGGGTTGTAAGCCACTCCCTTCTTTTTCCAAACATAAGCAGTGTCTCTCTGGGCACAATTCCAGCATGCATGATCTTTAGCATACGTCAGTTTTGCTTGTAACTGTGTGTTCTGTAGAAGTGAAGTTTTTCTTGGCCTGTAACCTTGGGCTCCATTCTTCTGCAGTGTTCTAGTGATTGTCTACTTTGAGACTACAATTCATGACCTGGCTAAGTCGTTTTAGACGCATCTCTCACTAGTTTTCTTTCTAGAGTCTTTGAAATCTTTTGCTTAATTGACAGGCTTATTCTGTACCGTGTGGCTCTCTTTAAATTTCTTCATTATACTTTTCAGTCCAGTTCTCAACACTGTCAAGCACTCAAAACTCTGCATATCCATCTCATGCTTTATGGGCATCAACAGTCTAAAGTACAACATATAAATTTGCAGATAATCCTCAATATTAACTTGATTTTTTCCGGTAGTAATTATGTTATTATATGCAAAAAGAAATACTTTATGCTTTCTAAAGAAAGCTAGTAAGGAATGCTATGTTGAAAATCCATTGCTCTGTTAAAGAAGCACTTGGGAAAATTTGGAGAAAATGTTACATTTTATGACGTGGGGGTGGAGTGGTGATTGTGGGCTAAGAATTTTGTTTCAGGCATTTTGGTAAGTACTGTGTATGCCTTTTATATACCAGTTCAAAACACTGTCTAAACTTTACAATTGGGTGTGTACAAAAGGACACAGAACCGCTGCCAGAAAGTATTTGCTGAGACTACAACAAGCCACTTTCAATTTTTCTCTAGACCGGTGATATGAACAGCTTTATTATGCTTATTAATAATTGCAGTATATGAACACCCGACCACAACTAGGATTTCTGTGCTCATCAGACCTTTTACCTTCAGTCACATTGAAAAAGAAAAAAGAGCCATGTTTAGGTTAGAGGGCAGAGCATGGGGATCGAGGGATTCTACAGACAAATGGCAAAGTCAGTTTTTCAATTTTGGAATTATAATTTTACAGCAATGAATCTAAAATAGTTGTGTGTATGTAATTTCTTTCCATCCTGTGTTTTACAGCCAGCTGAGGGAAAATGACAGGAGAAGAAGCAGGAGTAGCATGGCTTTAGCGGGGCCAGTGGTCAGAGATGTGGACCCCCCAGTCCCAGAAGAGCCCAGGTTGGAGACAGTAGCCCTCTCTGAGTAGAGCGGGATGACATCAAACTGGCCACCATCTGCACCCTCCTGCTCATCTTCTGTTTGTGTCAATTCCTCCTCTTCCTTACTGTCCAACACCTGTCGGGGAACAAAGTGTGAGTGAAAGTTATTGTTGCATTTTTTATGCTTGGACATTTTCACATTTCATAGTGTTGAAAACAGTGCCACTCTCTGGGTCCTGGTGAGGAGGGGAAAATGTCAAAGCTTTTATGTGTTTTGTTGACTTGAGAAAATAGAATTTGAAACTCAAGAACTGAATCTATATTAATTTTTTAAGCTAAAGCTATTAGCACATGCCTAATTACATTGTGTGTTGTTCTGTTTTGTTTGTTTTTTGCCATGTGCAACCAAAAACATCTTTTGAGCAGAGCCCTGATGAATATGAGTCACTGCAGTGATATGGGTGCTAGTGCAGCTGGTTAAATCCAAGACCTATGTGAAGACTGTTGCTTTTCTCATAATATGCCACGATCCTTCAGATGAAACTGCCTCTGATCCTGGCGTGTTATATGTATTTATATATATCTGACTGGGATTGTTTGAGTCTTTTTTAACATTTGATTATCTAGTGTGAAAATCAGAAGCTCCAAATAGGGCTGAGATGAGCAGCAGGTATAAACTGAGAGAAATGAAGTGAGTTAAGGTTAGGGCTGTGCGATATGACCAAAATCTCATATCCCGATATAAGACATTTATCGTCCTGACAACGATATAAATCACAAAAATTTAACATTTTCTGTAAATCCTGTGAACCTGCTCGACTTGTGTGAAATGTTTTCAGCTGGGCATCCTGTACCTGGAGTCTCTACATTTTTAGACATAGGTTGTAACGGCCGCCGTTTTCTTTGTATTTATTACACGGCGTGCTGCGGGGAAAAGCCTGTTCTAATGTTTGAGTCTAAGGTTTATTTTTTTAGCACCTGATGGTTCTTTTTGCTTCTCATCCGTAAACTCTCTGCATACTTTTTCACGTGATTCAGTTTATTTTGGAAAGTCTCAACAGGATCTTGAGCTTTATTGTGAAAGGTGCCACGCAATGGTTTTACCATCGTTGCTGCTAATGACAACACATAAAAACAGGCGCTTGTCCGTCTGTAGTGTGGTTATATTAAATATAAGAGAAAGAGAACTTTAAGGAATTAATATATCCACTACAGTGACCATCAAAACGATGAACAAATATTGCTGTAAACAGTTTATTTTGCGACACCACGAAACAAACGATAGTGTAAAATAAAACGATAGACGATTTATATCGTCATCCGATATATATCGTTATATCGAGCAGCCCTAGTTAAAGTGGGTGCTGTAATGCCTTGAGGATGCAAGACGGAATGAGCCGAGAAGAGACAAGATGTGATGAAATAAGACAAATAACATATTAGTGAGTAGAGGAAATGATGAAAGGACACAAAGAAAAAAGGAGGAGGGAAGGAAGAGGATTTGGGGGAAGAAATAGGAAGGGGAAGACACAGGGCATGAATAAATTCATGCTAATAAAGCCTAAGCAATGCACTGCTTCCAACCAACACCTCAACTAATCTGTTCACTGGAAGAGAGACAGACAAACATAGAGAGCGAGCGAGCAGAGGAGGACAACCAAGACAGAGAGAGAGAGAGAGTTGGAATCCCCTCTTGTCCACTGGCCCAGATTATCTCTGGCAGTAAATGCATGCTGGAAGCTAGAGAGCCACAGCCGTGGCAGATTGTGGCCTTTCCAAGGTTACATTGGGCAGGGCCACAATTGGCTTGGACCACATTTATTGGTCAGTGATGGACAAGAGCAGCCGGGAACCATGGTTCTCAAAAGATGTGTTCTCACCACATTTCAGAGAGTGTGTTTATGTGTGTGTGCATGTGTATGTGTGGGGTGGGGGAGGGTGTGTGTGTGTGTGTGTGTGTGTGTGTGTGTGTGTGGACGGGTATTAATATCTTCATGGGGACCAAAAATTGGTAGTTTACTATACTTGTGGGGACAAACAGCCCTTGTGGGGACCAAAATCCCGGTCCCCACGAGTTTGAAGGCATTTTTGAGCCTCAAAATGTGGTTTTAGTGTCAGGGTTACAATTAGGTTATGGTTAGGTTTAGGGTTAGGGTCAGGGTTAGGTATTCATTTTTGATGGTTAGGGTTAGGGTAAGGGGCTAGGGAAAGCATTGTGTCAATGAAATGTCCCCACAAGGATATAAATACACACATGTGTGTGTGTGTGTGTGTGTGTGTGTGTGTTTAGGGAGGGGCAGTGACAGAAATAGTGTGTCAGTAACAATCTGTCAGGACAAGGAAGGTAAACAGTGTTTGAATGGTCAAATCTAAAAATAGACATAAATTAAAATGAAGCAGTAAGTAATGCAATCTGTCTAATTTCATCTCAAACAGATGAAACCCATTTTACAAGCATATATTCTGACGGGGCAGCACTTTGTTTCTCACGGTTTGCACATGAGCACTGTGGATAGAGAAATGATGGGAGAGCAGCGTGTGCTGGCTCTGAGGTCAGTTACAATAAGTACTTTGTGTGGAAACAAAGCATTAGCGAGTAAATAAGCGTCATTTATCAGCACTGCAGATTCTTGTCCTCTTGGTCAACACCTTGGCCAACTTTGTATGTGTGTGTGTTGGAGTGTGTGTGCTTCTGTGCTGGGATTATTTGTAGCAGTGGAGAATGCAAACATGGCACACAGCCCAGATCTTGTCGGAGGCCTTTAGTGCTTGGTTAGAAAGACTAAGCAAATGTTTAGATAATGTCTGATTTCATGTATCACTTCTGGACCCAGAAATGGGATTTGTTATACTTGACTTTTTCTCTGCTCATTTTTTCCTGTGTTAGATTTTCATTGTTTCCTATTGGACTTGGCTCCTCTCCTATTGAGTTATACGTACACGGAAGAAATAGGTGTGTTACAGCTCATAAATAGCTCTTACAGATTACTCCAGCCTTTTAACAGTAACATACCTCCGGGGCTCACTGTTCAGGCCACTAAACTAAATCTAGAGGGGACCTAGAGTGGCTGGTAGATGACGCCTGCAGGGCTACTCGGGGCCACCGGTTTTTCATCAGTATAGGCAGGGTAGACATCCGGAGAATAGCGGCAGTCCCCTCAGGGTCCCCTCAGTCCCCTGTTCCTCTCTTACATTCTAGCTCTGCAATGCTGACTGAATACTCATTGGATCAGAGATTAGACCAGGGGTCGGCAACCTGCGGCTCTTTAGTCCTTATAGTGCGGCTCCACGTGGTTTGGGAAAATAAATTAGAAGCATTTAGCTGAAGTGTATTTTATTTATGTTAGTTATTTTTTTTAACTTGTAGTTCTAAATTGGAAGATTATTGTGGTCTTGAAATATAAAAATAAAATTATATTCTATTATTTTTTCATCGCTCAAAATAAGCGTCACACTCGCGGAAGCCGGTGTACCCGCTGAAACGCCATGCATTTATCGAGACTTTCAACCCCAGGTAGGCCAGTTATGGATCTTCGGATCCACATTATGTCAGCAGCTCCACCATGAACTATGTTAAAAACAAACACCACTCACGCCTCACAGATGACAGCTTACAGTCCTGCGTAAAGATGAAGTGACTTCGTACAGCCCCGATTTGCAGACGCTGTGCGCAGAGGTTCAGGAGCAGAAGTCCCATATTAAACTTACCACGGCAGACCCGACGATGTTTGCATGAACATGCTTTTCAGCATCTCTTCATTGACCATTTTTCACACACGGTTGCTGTACGCATACAGCTGGCTGTAGCTTTTCAGCTCACAGCCCGACAACACAACAGCAGAGAGAGCACAGACTTTAAGGCGGCGAGGTGTGATTGCGGGTCCCGCTCAGGTGCGTCCGCCTGCCCTGTTGCAGACGACGCCCCGCCACACACATTAACCTGGTAAAATACATATTTAGGCAGAATTTTGCAAATATCTATTTTTCTTTTTTTAGCAGCATAGTGCTTTTTTTCCAGTTATTTTTTAAAAGCCAGGTGAAGGCTCCAAAAGCCCAAAGGCAATATGAGGGTGGCGGCTCACAACAGTTTTTGTTTGCTACATGGATCATTTTAGTTCAGCTGGGTGTCTTTCCTTTTGTTATATTTCTTTAAGAGTTCAAATTGTGTTAATTACATAAATAAAATGTAACTTTCTCTGTAGCTGTCACGGACCCGGCTCTAGAGGACTCGGGGGTCCGTGAGCAGTGGGGATTATTATTATTATTATTATTATTATTATTATGTGGGGTCTGTGTCGTCTACTGTTCTGTCCACATTTGTATGTAGAGTGTGTGTGCGTGTGTGTCTGCTTCTCTCTCTCTCTCCCCCCGGAACTTGGGGCTGTTTACGGAAGTGCGCGCCGTGGGAAAGGCGTGACCTGACGACTGTCGTCATTCGGGAGTCCCTCCTCGCTGTTGCCGGCCCACCTGCAGGTGATTACCTGATCAGCGGTTGTTAATCATCTCCTGGGACTAGACGGAGGTATTTAACTGGGACTCGCGGCGACAGTCGACGTGGGATTATTACTCCTGACTGGTATAGTCTGTGCTAGACGTGTGAGCTTGGTATTTGGCTAGCGTGTGTGGCTAATTGTGGATTGTCCTTCTTCCTCCAGGAAAGTCGAGCGAAGAAGCGAGTTGGGGAGCACACACGCTAAGGGAGCTACAGCACGGGACGCACTGGGAGCAAGGGACGAGCACCATTGGCAAATTGCATCTCTGAGTTAATTGTTGGACTTACCTGTCTATTCACTGCAAATAAAGTGCACTGTGGCATCGCAGAGTCCCGCGTTTTGGGTCCTACTTCCCTCATCCCCGCGGTCTGCGTGGCAGACCGTGACAGAATAATCCCACCAACCACCATGGACCCAGCAGACTCAAGAGTTGCCACGGAGGAGGGATCGCTCACACAGCTGTGGGGTTACTGCCGGAGCGTAATCCAGGCTGTTGATCCACACAAAAGACACATACAGGTAGTGTTTTTTGAGAATTACCTCTCCTCCACTACCTTCTCTGTGAGCTTTCTGGATATTGCAAAACTAATTCAAACTGTAACTGTGCTGAGGGCAAGCTCCAGCTTTGAACTGTTTGTTTTGGGCTGTCCGGGCAAGGAGGATGTGGCTGCCTCCCTGGCAGCACTTGCTGCCTGGTTTTTTCTTCATAGGCGGAGAGTTTTCCCACCGCCGCTTGCTGTTCACCTATTGGACCCTCCACTGCAAGGAAGACGGCGCCCTACTCCATCTCCTCTCACTCCTTCAATGTCCTCTGTGTCGGCAGACAAAAGATCGGCAGTGCTGGTCACCACAGTGAGTAAACCGGACTCTGCCATTTTAATTAATCCAGTCACAAATGAACCGGAGGGGACAGGTTCCTTTGACGCGGCCCCGCCATCACGAAAGAGACGGCGCCGGCATCATCGTCAAACCGAAGCTCACCTCACTCCTGTGGTTTCGGAAGAACCAGCTGACTCTGGACTAGCCGCACAAGGAGCCGCAGTGAGTGAAACGAACTCTGTTGTTGGTAAGGACGTTTTTGTTATGAGAACTGAGATAGCTTCGTCTAAACCTAGGGACAGTGCCCAGTCAATTAATAATAAAACTGGGCTCGCAATGGAGGATGAGCTTAAAAGGTCTGCATTGCCAGAGAGTGGAGGTGGGCCGGAAGCTAATTCTGGGTCATTTATTAACGTAAAGAGTAGTGATGATTGTTTTTCTGGAGCTGGATGCGGAGCCTTAGTTTCTGAGCCAGTTAGCTCTGAGACAGTGAACTCTGAAGGCGCTGGTGTGGCAGCTAAATGGACAGAAGCTGTTGATTCCGAGTCACTGCACTGTGCTAATATGCATCCTGAAACTGTTTTTGTGGCTGCTGATTTGTTAACGGACCCGGTGCTAGAACATGATTCTGCCACTACAGGCAATCGGGAGGCTGGGATTCTCCCCAGGGCTTCCCCTGAGGCCGAACTGGAGGCCTCAGTTGCCTCTGGCCCCCTGGAAATTGCAGAGCCAGCTGTAACATTGTCCTCTCCACCCTTCACGTTAGCCATATCACCCTCCACTCTGTCTGCTGCCAGCTAGTCGCTCAACTGTCATCCGTTCCACCATCCGCATCCACTACTCTGCCACCACATCCACCGCCTGCTGCTGCCGTGTCGCCGTCATCACCGCCAGGTGAGGAGCTCAGCGAGCGGGGGGAGCCCGCACCGCAGCCGGAGGAGCAGCTCAGCGAGCGGAAGGAGCCCGCGCCGCAGCCGGAGGAGCAGCTCAGCGAGCCGCAGCAGGAGCTCGGCGAGCAGAAGGAGCCCGCACTGCCTGATGAGGAGCGCGGCGGTGAGCCAGAGGAGCCCGCACCGCCTGAGGAGGAGCTCTGTGAGCCGGAGCGGGAACTTGGCGAGCGGGAGGAGCAGCCACCATCGAGAGAGGGGCTCGGCGGGCCGGAGGAGCGCGCACCGCCATCGGAGGTCGGCATGCCGGAGGGACCCGCTCAGCCAGAGCTGGAGGTCGGTGTGCCGGAGGGACCCGATCAGCCTAAGCAGGGGGTCAGTGTGCAGGATGCATCTCCACGTCCAGCACGCCCTCCACGCCGTCCACATCCAGCACATCGGGGATCGCACGCCACCGCCTTTCAACTCTGTCGTCCACTGGAGCTGCAACGCTGCCGCCACCGGGCCCGTGGCCGCCCGCTGGAGCTGCAGCGCCGCCGCCATTGCACCCGTGGCAGGCCACCTGAAGTGTTCTGTGGCTATCACAGGACCCGAGGTAGGCCACCTGAACTCTTGTCTTATAGTTACTGGCCGCCTGAACTGTTTTATGGGGACAGGTTCCGCACCACTACTGGGTGTGAGGTCGAACTTTTTGGACTGTGACCCTGGTGTGGCTTTGAGGTTTTGTTTATTTAGGGATTGGGTCTGGCCCTCCGTCCTGAACCGCCCGCCGCCCGCCCTGGGTTGGTTTTCCTGTTTTTTTTTTTTTTTGTTTTTTTTTTAGTTTTTGGGGTCGTCTGGAGTCGACCCTTAGAGGGGGGGTACTGTCACGGACCCGGCTCTAGAGGACTCGGGGGTCCGTGAGCAGTGGGGATTATTATTATTATTATAAGCAACACACCTTAGTTGGTCACACAAAGCATAAAGGTAAAAAACAATATATACAGTGTTATCTTCATTTTAGATGTCAAAAAGTATTTGCGGCTCCCAGTGTTTTCTTTTACGTGGAAACGGGATCCAAATGGCTCTTTGGGTCTTAAAGGTTGCTGACCCCTTGACTAGACTCTTTAAATAGAGAGCCAATCCAGACTTCCTGTACTGGGTTTAGGGTTAGTGTAGAAAGTTTGAGTTGCCCCCAATGTGGTGTGAATGTTACGTAAAAGTGTCATGGTCCTGAGCCTGGTGACTCAGTGTTTATGTTTTTGATTATTAATATTCTTTGTTTCAGTTAGTTTCTGGTTATATTTTAGTGATTTTTAGATCTCAGGTTTTGTTCTGTGTGTCACGTCAAATCAGTTCTGTTTTCTTGGCTGTTCTTTCCCGGTCTCTATATTTGTGTATCTCCTGTGTCTCCCCAGTCAGTTATGTCTCCATGTCGTTGTTTGATACTCTTGTCTCTGTTTCAGCCATATCTCCTTGTCAAGTCTGCATCACCGTGCCTGTCTTGTGTTTCTTGTTTTACTTTGATAATCTCATGTCCTTCGTTCAGTCTTTTCAGTTTTGCTTCCCCTTTGTTTCATCATGTCAGATTAGGTTCATATGTGTCGCCCTCCATTACTCCCTTGTGTATTTAAGCCCTGTGTTTTCCTTTGTCCAATGTCGTGCCGTTAACTACCTCTGTGTTATCTCCGTTCTCCTCATGTCTCCTTGTAACTCCTAGCTCCTTTTTTTCCCCATTTCCTAGTTTATTAATTCTGTCCCTAGCTTCCTAGTTTCCAGTTTAGGTTTTGTTTTTCCATGTTTATGATGTCTGAGTTGTTGCCACAAGCTGCCTCTCTCAGGTCACCCCTCTTGTGTTTCAAGTCCTGCATTTGGGTCCTACATCTTGCCTGCCACAGCATAAAAAAAAGGGTCAAAAGGCTTAGTAGTAGTAGAAAGTACTTTAAGTGCTCATCAAGCCCTCATCAAGAAGCTGCAGAAGAACACCAGAACTGTGAATTGGGAAGCAGGCAGAAATAACAGGATTGGGGCAACTTGCACACGAGCCCGAGGACGACTGCTGGAGTTCCAACACCAGGCTAACATCAATGGGTGAACACAAACCAAATTACTTTTTATTTACTTGAACTACAAATGGCACTTGACAGAAAAATTCTAGAAGATGAACAGCTTTAGTGTTTTCCCTGAAAGAGTTTGTTATGTTCCAGTTTACCAAACTGTTTAAAATGTTTGAGTAGAGATGCGCCTGAGTGTGTAAGTGGGTGTGAGTATATAGGTATATGCACACAGTACTATTATATTTTTCATGTAATTGCTAGGCTTAATTATTGTAAACAAATGTTGGTACTCTTAAACCAGGGAAAGTGTTATAGGAAGCCTTGATCTGTGGGTAAAAGGCAGTCATCATCCCCGCCTTACCTGGGCAGAGCTGGAGCATCCTTCTCTCCTAATCTGTTCACCTGCTGCTCATCTTTAATCAACTGTAATACTTAAGGACCAGTGCAGCCATCCAGACCAGTGCGGCCATCCAGACTCCGGGAGATTATTTTAGAATGGTAAACAGTAAACATGACTCCCCGAGTTGTCACCTCGTGTTCTCCCGATTTGACTCAAGTTCCTAGGGTCTATCACGACAGTCTTCAGCAAGGAGATGGCTTCTTCACTACCTCCCTACAGGTCATAAGACAGCTGCATAGGCCTTGTCCTGAGCTCCATTACCTACTAGCAAATTGTACAATCTCTCCCGCCCTGAGAGGGAGTCTATGGAGAAATACATTAGGGATTCCCTCACCGCTGGGGTAATGTGACCATCCGCCTCCCACATAAGGGCTGGGTTCTTTTTTGTGGCCGAGAAAGATAAGACCCTCACTGAGTACCATGGACTTAATTAGATCACAGTGAAAATTAAATATCCTCTTCACCCCGGTAATTCTGTCTTCAAACTCCTCCAGGGGGCCTCCGTCTTCACTAAACTGAACCTACGAAATGTGGTTCGAATGTGGTGGTTCGAATTCATGAGGGAGATGAATGGAAAATGGCGTTTAATACACGCCTCGGTCACTTCAAGTCTTTAGTGATGCCATCCGGCCTTACTAATGCCCCACATGTCTTCCAGGCACTTATCAATGGTGTACTCCGGGATTTCTTAAACTTGTTTGTCTTTGTTTATTTAGAAGAAATTCTTATTTTTTCTAAGAGTATGGGGGAGCACCAGGTCCATGTGCATCAAGTTTTGCATCGGCTCCTTGAGAACAGATTGTATGTGAAAGCAGAAAAATGTGAGTTTCATGTAACTACAGTATCTTTCGTCGGCTTCGTGTTTCAGGGTGGGCAGGTGAAGACTGATCTGGAAAGAGTAAAAACCATGGCGGATTGGCCCACTCACACCACCTGAAAGCAGCTTCAGCGATTCTTGTTGCTTGCTAATGAGGGAGCCAAGCATCCATTTGTTGTACTGACTGACCATAAGTACCTCCGCCTTGGAGTGAGAAGTACCAGTTCTCTCGGTCCACCAACGTCTACATTCTGAGTTACCCTTAGTTTCCTTTTGCACATATTTAAGCAATCATCATTTTCCTCAGTTTTGTGTTAAAGTGAAAAAAGTATTGCAAAGTTTATTCTGCGCCTCGCTGTCTTGCTGAAGTCCGGCACTTGAGTCAAACTAAGTAAGTTGCAAAACACGACAGAAAGCTCATACCAGAGGAAAAGAGAGATATCTTAAGGGAGTCATGAGTTTAAGTTGGTGACAAAAATACCTATATATGTTGATGGGGGAAGGTAATGATGAATTAACCCACAAAGGGTTGGGAATCAACACCAGAGTGGCGTCCCCTCTTTACGATAGGTTTCCCAGCTCAAAGCACGTAGGGGCCAGCACTTGACAAGTGTAGCTGACCTGTCTTGGTGGAAGTCAGCAGTTCTAAATACAGTTCTTTGTTATTTAAATATGTCTCACTAAAGCTCTTCTGCCAACCGTGGCATTTAACCATTGTGAACATAAAACAAAGGAGATGTTAGAATTATGTTCCTTAATGTAAATGGTCAGGGAATTCCAGTGAAAAGATCTAGAATAATTACCAAACGTAAAAAGTAAAAGGCACAGATGAACTTCTTTCAAGAAACCCATCTGTTGATTGTGGAAGATGAAAAACCCAAAAGATTTGTCTTCAAAAATACTTTTTATTGCTCACATAGAAATTCACGTAAAAGAGGAGAAGCAATATTAATCTCTAATACTATTCATTTTGTGTGTAGAAAGGAAATTAAACACAATGAAGGCAGATACTTCATAGTTAAAGGACTGATGGACCAAACATTGTTACACTGGTGAAAGTGTATGCACCACCTGAAAGTGGACAGAATTTTTTAAATCTCTGTTTGACGCTGTATCAGTGGAAAATGAAGGAATCTGTATATGTGGGTGGAATCTGAACGTAATAATGAATAGAAATATGGACACAACAAGCTACAGGAACCTGTTGCTAAATTAATTAGAAATGTGTGGTGATCAATGTTCCCTCTAAGCTGCGCACGTGCGCAATTGCACACTGCTGGCACGGTCTCTGCACACAAAAAATCTGCGTTGCGCACAAAATAAAATCTAACCTGAATTGAAATGAAAGAAAATACGTTAACAATTCTGTTTTGCAGTGTTAGTCAGTAAGTGACTGGCTGCTCCCGTATGGGATTAGAACGATGCCACCTTATCCCATAGTCCAGCCAATGATGTGATTCACATTCGTATATACGCAGCTAATCAACGTCGTTGACAGGCTATGACAGCGTCCATATGTGCCGACACCGGTGTTTTAGCTAGCAAAGCGGCGTGGCTGATGTGGAGTGAAGCCACGTTAATGACAACGTGTACAACCATTGGAGATGTGAGCAGGACAGACGGAACAATTGACGGGAAAAGTGTGGACTTTATACCAGTTTTTAAATTGTGTTGATAGGCCACGTAAAACCAGAGTTATGATAAAAATATATGCAATGTTTGTTTTCTTCCTGAATACTGTCGTTGTTTATATTTACTGCGGGAAGAAACGGTAAAAACAGCGTTTTATAAGGAAAACGTTTAAAAGCACTCTCCACCTGTGAGCAAAAACAAACCAAAAAAACCCCACCCTTTCCTATTGGTCAAAAAATGTACCATGTGGACCAATCAAAAAATGATATGGCAACATGGCATTTAGTTGTTTAGGAAGGGGGAGGTTTTAGGAGTGACGGCGTGTTTTGAGATGTGAGAGATTTGCGACGTTTAGCGCAAATCTTGTGTAGTTAGTGTGTAGTGTAGTCAATAGTTTTGTTGTGTGTGTCAGAACAATGAGGCGACTGCTGAATGTTACAGGTGTTACAGGAGTGATACATCTCCTGTTGTCAGGCCTGCAGGTATCAGGCTGTTGTTCTCCTTTATCTCACAGTGGACAGAAATTATTTTTGTGTGGCATCAAATTTGATGCAGAACAGCTGATTGTTCTGTAAATAGTTTGAAATGTTTATTTAAAAAACGCCTTGGCTGCATTTTAAGTAAACAGCTGCAAAAAACTTTGTAGTTTGCATAACTCAGTTACTTTTTTGAAGAAGTAACTATATAATTCATTGCCCAACATTGGTCATTACATACTGTATTTTGCAGACAGAGAGTTACAGGACTCTCTCCCAGACCACAGAGTCATAGTCATAATACAAGTCAGAGCTTTATAAAAAAAAATAAAATAGAAAGTTGTGTTTTCAAAATTGGAGTTAAAGTTATTTTTACTTCCAATAGTGTTAACATACTACACAGGTCATGAACAAGATTTTTTTTTTTAAATTGCATTGTAAGTGGGCTAAAGCAGTTATTTAAAAGTAGTCTAACATAAACGTAAATGCTGTAATTTTAATATTTTAATAAACCATGTAACTTGGATGGATTTGATGCTGGCGTGACCACAGTGCACACGTCTGCTGTGGCTCACAGTGGTCCAAGGGGACGCTCAGGGAGTTTGTGCGTTCGCTCAGACACATGAAAAATTAGAGGGAACATTGGTGGTGATGGTCATGGTCCCTGTGGCTGTCCGGCTGACTCTGTAAGGCTTCATGTGTTTTTGCTTTTGTTTTTGCTCACGCTCTCTCTACCTCTGCTGTCTCCTGCCTGGGCAGAGCTCACCACGGGCTCTCGCCTTTGGCCCACGCACCTGCAGGCAATTACACACCTGAGGCTCATTATCCAGCAGTTTCCTGGCTACTACTTAAGGTGGTGGCTCAGAGTTTCTCGTCGATGGACTGTTGTACAGACTCACGTTAGTGTAACCCTGGCTTTGAGTTTCTCTTGTGTTTTCCAAGCGTTATTTAGTGTTGATTCTACTTCGTCTGTTTGTAAACAGATTTCCCTAGACCCGTCTCTTGGGCATTTCCTTTATTCCCTAGAGTGTGGCGAGTGTTGCGTGGAGTGTGTTGGAGTACGTGAGCAGAGCAAGAGTGCAGAGCAGTGGAGTGTATGGAAGAGCCCCCTTTCCTCCCTACCCTTGGATCCCCGGAGTCCCGATTCACTCCCAACACTTTGTATATAGTTCACTTGGTGTTTGTAAATAAAACACTCCATCCATCTGCTTATCCTTTTCAGCGTCGCGGGGGGCGCTGGAGCCTATCCCAGCTGTCATATGGCGAGAGGCAGGGTACAGCCTGGACAGGTCGCCAGTCTGTTGCAGGGCTAACACAGAGAGACAGACAAACATTCACAATCAAACCAATGGGCAATTTAGAGTTTCCAATTAACCTATCCCCACTAACTGCATGTCTTTGGACTGTGGGAGGAAGCTGGAGTACCCGGCGAGAACCCACGCAAACACGCAAACTCCAACTGATGGTGGAATTGAACTCAAGAATTACTGTGCGGCGACAGTGCTAACCACCGTGCCACCGTGCTGCCCAAAAATAAAACACTGTTAAGTTTAATCTTTCCGTCTACACTGGAGTGCGTTCAGTCAGCCCTCGATGGGCGGAGAAATTGCCACCCTCTCCAAAAGAATTACACCCACTACTCAGTAACCCCTTCTGTTAATTTTAGAATAGACGACTTTTTTACACAAAGACAGAATAGGGATAAAATTCAAGAGTGCGTCATCTGAGTATCGGATGATTCAACTCATAGTATCATTTGCTTAAAGCTTAGGTTGAAAAGTGCAAACAGAAATACAATTTGCAGGGTTGATGTCAGAATATTGAACAATCCAGAGATAATTAAAGAAATCAAGGGGGAGATAAAACAATATCTAGAAGAAAATGATGATAATAATAAATTAGGACCAAAAGCCACAAAACTACTGGCAAATAACAACATTAACAACACCACATTATCAACTTCGACACAAATCTAAAGAAGAAAAAATAACTGGTTTGTTGCTCACTGGTCCAATGTCCTCTTTTCTGATGAGAGCAAATTTTGCATCTCATTTGTAAACCAAGGTCCCAGAGTCTGGAGGAAGAATGGAGAGGTTCATAATCCAAGACACTTGAAGTCCAGTTTCCACAGTCTGTGTTGATTTGGGGAGTCATGTCAACTGCTGGTGTTGGTCCACTGTGCTTTATTAAGTCCAGAGTCAACACAGCCATCTACCAGCACATTTTGGAGCACTTCATGCTTCCTTCTGCAGACAAGCTTTATGGAGATGCAGACTTGGCACCTGCCCACACTGCCAAAAGTACCAAAACCTGGTTCAGTGACCATGGGATTACTGTGCTTGATTGGCCAGCAAACTCGCCTGACCTGACCCCCATAAAGAATCTATGGGGCATTGCCAAAAGAAAGAGGAGAGGCATGAGACCGAACAACTATCGAAGCATCCTGGTCTTCCATAACACCTCAGCAGTGCCACAGGCTGATAGCATCCATGCCACGGTGCATTGAGGCAGTAATTCATGCAAAAGGGGCCCAAACCAAGTACTGAGTACATATGCATGATTGCACTTTTCAGAGGTCCGACATTTCTCTATTTAAAATCCTTGTTTTATTGATTTCATGTAATATTGTAATTTTCTGAGCTTTTGAAGTTGGGGTTTACAAAAGCTGTAAGCCATGATGAACAAAATTATAACAAATAACGGGTTGAAATATCTAGTGTTGCATGAAATGAGTCTATATCATATATTAGTTTCACCTTTTAAGTTGAAATAAATGGACTTTCGCATGATATTCCCAATTTTTCAAGCTTCCCCTCTAATAGGGAAGGGAGTTGAGAACCGGTTCCAGCAGCCCAATTCTCCTTCATCGTTAGTCTGCCTGGGTATCAGCCCCACTTATCAGTTCTCCCACTCTCGCTACGAACAGCTGATTTCAGTTTGTGTGCTGGAGGAGGAAAATAGTGGAACAGTCTCCAGCGTGGATATGGACATTACTTTTATTTTTATTGCACAAAAGAATGAAAGTGCGATGATAAAGTGGAGACTGCTCCAGGACAAGAACAACTGCATTATGCTATTAATGCAACTTCACAAGCTCTTCGCAAGCACTGGCACAGACAGCATGCTAACGCTAAGCTAGCCAAGAATGCAGAGTAAACGCAGACCCCAAACCCACCCACAAAGTGCTGAACTTCAACAGGTAACAAGCTGATGAGCAGTCAGGCCGCAGCCTCCATTTCTGCCTGTTCATGTTTCTAAAGCAGAATCACCGTGACTATCACTTTAAAGTGTCTTTGTGCTGGTTTCCATCTTTCCTGTGTGCTGTCAGCTTTGTGTTCATATCTAAATACTAAGTGAAAAATCATGTGTGTCCTCAATAGTGTGTTTCAGATCATTTTACAGAGTAACATGAGAGTAACATAACGAGTAGTATAACGAATGTCTTTTTTCAGGGTGTAATTAAGTAACGTACTGCAAGAAAAGTGAAAAGTTTTAAGAAAAGTATTGTGTAATATGTGCAATTACTTTCTTGAGTAATGACCCCCACACTGACCATAACAAAGAGGGGAAACACCTTCAACGTGCAAAAACATTTGACCACACAGCATGTAATTAATTTGCATGAATGTAATGTCTTTGATATGCTGCTTAGGGATGGTGGTGACTCTCAAAGTGGAGCCAATGAGAATCGATAAGGAATCAAATCAATAATCAATATCGATAATGGAATTGGAATTGCTAAATTCTTATCAGTTTCCATCCCTATATATTAAACCACTGGCTCAGATGATTAGGCAAGATAACTCGTTGACAGGGATCAAAATCAATAACCAGGTACACACTATTAGTTCAGATTAGTTATTCACAGACAATATCATGATATGTTTAACAGACCCAGTTAATTCCTTTTTAAAATTAAGGCAAGCATTAAACACATTAGGAAAATACTCAGGTTACAAGATAAATATTAAAAAGACTCAACTTCTATTATTCAATTGTATCCCAGACCAAAAGCTCCAAGAATTGAAAATAAATTGGAATGCAAACAAACAATATCTAAGTTTTTAGTTCTATACATAACTGAAAACTTAGCGTCCTTATACCAACTACGTTCCAATTGACTCAGACATACAAAAAAATCTTGATAGATGGAATACATATCCTGTGAATCTAGCAGCACAATTATTATATTTATGTTTAACCCTGCCAAGCACCAGAGGCACATTTTCATAGATGGGATAAATCTATTTCTAGATTTATTTGGGAAGGAAGGAAACCCAGGATTCATTACAACATTACAGCTACGTAAGACTGAAGGAGGGATGGCTCTTCCCTATTTAAAAAACTATTTTGACGCAGCTCAGTTACACATTCTGGTATATTAATGTAATACAGAATACACCAAATAGAAATAGAGACCTCCATATTCAGTTTTCCAATCCAAAGAAGTATAGGGGAGAGTAAGATCAAAGTTTCAATAAAAGAAAATTCTAATCCTATAGTCAGATTTACTCTAGAAAAATGGTACACGGTAGTAAAACTTCTAAAGCTGGAAATGGATTTATTACTATTAAAATGGATATTATACGACAACACATTCATACCAGGAAAATTAGACTCCAGCTTAAATGGTGGGCACTAAAGGGGATTACAGCACAATTACTCAAAAAGGACAACTCATAAGCTTCAAATATCTCAAAGACACATTTGACCTCATGAGCCAAGATTTCTATAGATATCTAAATATATTTATATATAAGTGTGAGACTATTATTTGAGATACAAGTGGCAAGTGGCACAACAGTGTAGCTCACCCATTTTGAGGACCCCCATGATGGTTTTTCCTTGTGCTAAATTGAAAGATTTAATAAATACTGAAAGGATATCGGCTTGATTTTTCCAGGCCCATAGTTTTAAACAGTAAAAATGGAGGACTAACACAATAACTGAGGTATAAAAGCCCAGCAACAGAGATAACCACATAATAAATAAAAGTGTGACAGTGATTTGATGGGCTTAGACCAAAGATAACAAGAAGGCTTTAGGATAAGTCTGAAAGGTAATTTAAAATGTGGCAGCAGTGATGAGCGGTGATGAGCTTTAGCGTACTCACAATGTTGTTGTGCTCAGGCAGGTGGTTATTCTTCAGCAGTTCATCCTTCTGAACCAGCGGGGAGGGTCTAGGCGCTGGAGGTTGGGTGATGTCTGCAGGCAGCAAGCCGAGGCTCCCCATCCAGCTGATGGAGTTACCTGCTTGGAGAAACAAGCACATTACTCCCTCTGTCTCTGTGTGTATGCGTGCGTGTGTGTGTGTGTGTGTGTGTGTGTGTGTGTGTGTGCGCGCGCGTGCACAGGTCTGCAACACTCCATCTGTGTAGGCATGAAAAAACATCTATTTGGCAGCTTTATTGTTAGAGCAGTTGGCAGCTAGATAAATTACAATGATTTACGGACAATACATCGATTTATAGATCCAGGCTTTAGTGTTTAGATGTTTATGGCCATTGTGTATGGACACCATTATTGACAGTTCTTGTGATTGAATGACAGCTGAAGGGGCTTTATCCTGCAGATTTTTCTTTTCACACCCTACAAACCTGCAGAGACAATCTGTAAAACTCTCCTGACTGCTAAGGTTGCAGCATGTAGCTGCCTTTAAAAAAAGGTAGAGCTCAGTTCATGCTGAGTACACCACTGCTGGAGACAACCACCCAGAACGATCCAGCAGACACTGTCACAGCCATTTTTTCCTTTATTTCCTTTGATCTGAATCTTAATATATCTTTGATAGTAACACACATTAATGCTGTTTTCACAATTCCTCAGATGCATTATTTAAAGCAGACATTATCAAAATAAATTGTGTGTCAAGTCTTTACAGTGTGTCTATTTTCAAACAATCCCAGAAATATAAACACTTGCATGATTTAGTGTAAAAGACATCTGCATTTGCATGCAGAGCATCATGGGACACCATTAAACCATAAGCTGTTACTTTTTATATTTTTTTAGGCTACATTAGAAAAATTGGCTGCACAGCGTAGCTTATGCTACCTCATGAGGAAATGTTTTTTAAGTAAGATTCATCAAAGCAGTCGTTTTCTTTCTGACAAGTAGGTATGCATTGGACTGGCCTAGTTTTCATTCATTTATTTGATAAACAGCATTTTTTGCTGTTGCATTTTCATTTTATTTCATGTAAAATATTTAATTTATCATGGCTGTCAAACATTTTAAAAATGGAAATTAAAGAATTATATTGCAAACAGTTTAGACGAGGGGTAACAAACAAGTTAATCAAACTTGTTACATCCTGTTATTTGGAATGAAAAATTATTGCTGTATATGAAACGTATGCACTGTAGACTCACGCAGGCAGCTGTTGTGGGTGAAGATGCGTTGCAGTTTCAGACATTCCTGCCACTGGTTGCCACTGCCTTCACAGTTGCACCACAGCGACACATCTGCAGAGCTGTTACTGATGTAGTTGGGCGTCATGATGGTACCTGTGGTTTTAAAAGGTCAAGGTGTTGTCATAGAAACTTCACTGTGGGCAGATCAAAGGTTCTGGATTTTACATTTTAATGATAATTTAATCAATCTTTGAGACCATGTTCTAAGAGACTTCAAGCATTTATTGGCTTCTACATAAAGTTTTACTTAGAACGACTGAGCACGAAATTGAAACTGGTTTTGTGTTCAGAACAACATAACAACCACTTAATGACCTTCATTTAAAGGACTCAAGGGATATTGAAGTTTTCTGGTACTATCTTGTCAATTTTTAAGCCACAAATTTGCATTTTGGAAGTTAGCTAGCACTTTAACAAGCAGTAAAAAACATGACTCAGTACAAAACACACACACAAAGAACATTTCAACATTTGATACATTAGTTTCCATTTGTTCTGATAGATAGATATCTTAATACATTTAATATTAACATTTTTGGAGCCCTCGTGTAAGTTACTTAACAGGCAAATATAAACTACTTTGGAATAGAACATGGATAGAAATAACAGAAACTAGTATCCATCCCTCAGTTTAGAATACAATAAGGTTTTCACTACAGACACGTGAACAAATATTGTAACACGTGTCTACGATTCAGATGTAGTTTTCTGGGATCATGTTAAAACTGGCACAATACTGTAATGTTAATAACAAATGTAACTTATTTGATACTGCTCTTTCAATGTATATGTTCTTTTTAAAGGAAACCAATCTGTAAGTATGGGTTTGTACCGCTGGCAGGCTACCTCGGTGTAAAGGTTTGTGCCATGAGACTTTGAGAACGATCATCAACTAGTGTCTGTTCAAGCCAGCATGGCCATAGTACTGATGTGTCAGAAAATAATTAAAGAGTGAGCTCTTTGTATGTGTTTGTGCCTGGGACTGCCCCAGTGGATTTTGATGTTGGATGCTGAGCTATGAAAATCCCCAAGTACATGTAATAAAATTTATTGTTTATTTTGAGAAAAACAGGAATGAGATATTACAATGTTTTATGATGCATTATACTGCTGATTTATAAGAAATTCTGTTTATGTAGAATCATGGCCTTATTTCTCTGATTAGAAAGAACAAAACATACTGAACAGGAAGCCAAGGTCATAACTGAGAGAGAAAGAATGTGAATACTTAGTTTGGAGGGGGGCCGAAGCTATAAGAATGTGAGAAACAGTCAGACACTGTATTGTATGGCATATTGATTAAAGAGATTGTTGACTGAGCATTAAACGCCGAGTGTTCCTTCAGTCCAAAGATGAAAGAGTTGGGGTATTTAACAACGTGCACATTTGTGACGTTGTGTTAGTAATCAGCATATTAACCACACCCCTAAAAGTGCACCCTGAATAGACCCGGAAACCAAACTTTCAAGCAACGGTGAGTACACTAGCGTAGATAACACCAGGTTGTGTGTTAATTTGTGCTGTAAGAACATCTCCACCCCCATCAAGCTCGCCCAAATCACCAGAACACAAACACCATAACAAAGCCCAGGAGAACCAGATTGGTTGCAGCCAGTAGCAACAACGAAGAAGCTGAAAACACCATTGTACTGTGTGAGAAACATGCATGAAAGCCTGCGCCAGTGTCCAATTTGAATTTGTAAAAGGCTTCAACTTTAATGGTCCCAGAATTTCATCTCTGCTTTTTGCAGATGATGTGGTTATGTTGTCTTTATCAGGGGGTGGCCTCCAGCTCACACTGGAGCAGTGTTGCAGCCAAGTTTGAAGCAGCGGGAATGTGATTCAGGACCTCCAAATCTGAAGCCATGGTCCTCAGCTAGAAAAGGATGAAGATCCCACTTTGGATTGGGGACAGGTTGGTGCCCCAGTTGGAGGAGCTTAGGTATCTCGGGGTCACATGTGAGGGAATATGGTGGCAACAGATTGACAGTCGGGTTGAGAAGTGATGGGGACACTGTACTACTCTGTTGTGGTGAAGAGAGAGCTTACTGTAAAAGCGAAGATCTCGATTTACCAATCAATCTACGCCATCAACCTCACCTATGGTCACAAGCTTTGGGTAGCGACTGAAAGAATGAGATTGCAGCAGATGAGGTTTCTCTAAGGGTGGCTGGTTAGAGTGAGGAGTTGAGACATTTGAGAGGGGCTCAGGGTAGAGCTGCTATTCCTCCGTATCGAAAGGAGCCAGTTGATGTGGTTTGGGCATCTGACAAAGATGCCTACAGGGTGCCTCCTGGGTGTGGTGTTCTGGGCATGTCCCACTGGAAGGAGGCCCATGGGAAGACCTAGAACATGCTGGAGAGATTACATCTCTCAGCTGGCCTGGGACCGCCTTGATGTTTACCCCGGATAAACTGAAGAAGGTGGCTGTGGAGAGGGAGGTCTAAGCTTCTGTGCTTAAGCTGCTGCCCTGCGATCCGGCATGGCTAAGCAAGTAAATAAATTTCTGTAAATTTAAATGTTTCAAACACTATTGATGAGATAGATTACAACATCAAGAGAGGGACTGTAGAATGCACATTTTTTTAAACTGCAATGGTGTCAGATGGGACAGGTTGAAACACTGACACTCAGACTCGTTACCTTTTCTTTTTCCTCTTTTTCGTTGTTTTGTCCATACTGTGTGTTTCGTGATTCTTGTTTGTTACACTTCAAAAGTAACTAAGGGCTCTGTGTTTTCTAAATTTCTCTGAAACTGTAATAAAAATGACAAACATGCCAAATCCGACACTTCAGTTCTGTCTTGGTGCTGGTAACCTGCAGCCTTCTATTTTTTGGTAAGGCAGTAGGCTTTTTCGTCTTTTTCTCCCTCCTTCCCCGTGTGTTTAGTACCTATGAGTCCGGCATAGGCTCGGAGACAGAGGCCTGCTGAATCTTTCAGGCAGCCGCTGGCTGTCAGATGAGATGGTTGGCAGTTATTGAGGAAATCAGCCAGTCTGGACCTGGCAACAACACAAACAACAAGTCAATATCAACATTAAAAGCAGGCAAGACTAACTTACACAACACCTTCTTATGTATAATAAACTTAGCACAAAAAATAAGAAAATTTGTCTTTGGCTGATTATTTCTTTGCTGTAGCAATACTTCTTAGCAAAAAATCATCTGTCTTTAGAAAGCCTGTTTATTTCCCATTAAATGGCGTCACATTTGTAAAGAAAATGCATTTATGGTTTGAGCAGTTGAGTATATGGGTTGCACCCATGTAAAATTTGCCAAATATGATCTGCCAAATACTAAACAGCTTATTCTGTTATTGACTCTTGTTTTGATCCTCTGTTACTGTAGACACCAGCTGATAATCAGGTGTTTGATTGGCACCTCAGTAATGGCACCTCTGAACGTGGACCCTGCTACAGCAGTCAGTTGGTGTCTCCTTCAAACATGCCATGTTTGATAGATGTGGACAGGGCCCATGCCGTAGGGCAATTTCAAGCAGGTGTTCCACAACACCAAGCTGCAATTTTATTTGGAGTGAGCCCTAATACCATCTCCAAATAGAAGTTTCACGTCCATATATACGGGGGATGTCAGAGACACGCTGCAAAGTGGGCCGCTCCCAAAAAGACAAAGCCAGATCATGTCAACTCTCACCACCTAGGAGCTACAGATTTGCAGTCAAGGTTTGCAGGACAACATGACTGATGGCTCTCTCATTGCACACAGTCAATCTGTGATTTCAAAAGGGTGCCAGGAGGCCTGCTGATTGGCCTTCACAATTTGTGCTGGTGTTGGCAACATGCGCACTGGAAAGTGAACATGTGGAGAAATTTTATGTGGCGTGATGAGTCCAGATTCTGCCTATGGCAGTTCATAAAATCAAATTGCAGAGAAGATGCAGAGAATGCTATATTGACTGCTGGACCAATATGGTAACCACTTTTGGTGGAAGCAGTGTAATAGTGCATCTCCCTCACTAAAGAAAAACAAGGGTTTCAATCATTGGATGCATAGCAGTGAAAATTTATGCTATGCCTTCTGATGATACTCCCTAAGGGAAGCATGTATAATGTAAACAGAACTGGTCCTAGCACTGAACCCTGTGGAACTCCATAAATAACCTCAGCATGTGAAGAAGACTCTCCATTTACATGAACAATTGGGAGTCTATTAGATAGATATGATACAAACCACTGCAGTGCAGTACCTGTAATACCTACAGCGTGCTCTAATCGCTCTAATAGGATATTATGGTCGACAGTATCGAACGCTGCACTGAGGTCTAGCAGGACAAGCACAGAGATGAGTCCACTGTCAGAGGCCATAAGAAGATCATTTGTAACCTTCACTAAAGCTGTTTCTGTGCTGTGATGAGCTCTGAAACCTGACTGAAACTCTTCAAATAAGCTATGGTTCTTTCACATGCAACTGAGGCCCCTGTTTGTTCCATCCATCAGCCATCCATTTTCTGCTGCTTATCTGAGTTTAGGCTGCAAGGGCAGCAGTCTCAGCACAGAAGCCATGACATCCCTCACCCCAGCCACCTCCTTCAGCTCATACGGACATTCCCAAGACAGCTGAGAGGTAATATCTCTCCAGGAAGTCTTGGGTCTGTACTGGGCCCTCTTCCTGGTACAACATACCTGGAACACCTCACCTAGAAGGTGTACAGAAGACATTTTAGTTAGATTCCTGAATCACCTCAACTGTGTAGACGAGCAGCAATGCTACTCAGTCCCTCTTGAATGACTGAGCTCCTCACCCTATCTTTCACAGAGAGCCCAGCCACTCTTCAAACGAAACTAATTTCTACACCTTGTATTCACAACCTCATTCTTTCAGTCACTAATCAGAGCTCATGACCATAGGTGAGGGTAGGAGCCTAGATTACCTGGTGAATGACTAGCTATGCTTTAACACTCAGCTCTCACTTCACCACAACAGATTAGTACAGCACCTGCATCAGTGCGGACACCTCCCCGATCCATCTGTCTTATGTTCCACTCTAACTCATGAACAAGACCCCGAGATACTTGAACCCCTCCATTTAGGCCAGTAAGTTGTCCCTAACCCAGAGTGTGTATGCCAACTTTTTCCACCTCAGACTTGGGGGTGCTAATTCTAAATTCTCAGGTCGCCAAAGTGGAGAAACTCCACTACTTGGCTATGCCCTTTACATGCTGTTCTATCCATAAAAACTATGAACAGAATCAGTGACAAAGGGCAGCTCAGGGGAAGTCCAGCAACCACCGGAAATGAGTCCTACTTACTGCTGGCACAATGAACCAAGCTCTTGCTACAGTTTTAAAGGGACTGAATGGCCTACAACAATGGACTAGACACCCCATACTCCCAAAGCACCCACCACAAGGGACCTGGGCAAATGCCTTTTCTAAGTCCACAAAATGCATATAGACTAGTTGGGCAAACATACACCCTTCAAATATCCTTAAGAGGATAAAGAGTTGGTCCCGTGTTCCACGACCAGGACGAAAACAGCATTGTTCCTTCTGAATCCAAGGCTCAACTAACAGATGGACTTGCCTTTTCATTACTCTTGCATAAAGCTTCTCAAGAAGGCCAAAGAATCCCACTGTAGTTGGAGCACACCCTCCGGCCCCCCTTCTTAAAGATGGGAGCCACCACCTGAGCCTGCATATTCAGAGGAACCATTTCAGACCTCCACACGACAATGCAAAGATGTGTCAGCTAGGACAGCCCTACATCGACATTCTTCAGGAACTCTCATCCACTCCAGGGGGCCTGCCACTATGCAGTTGTTTAACTATGTGAGTGACTTCACCCCAGTGATTAGCGAGTCGTCCCCCTCCTCCTCTTCATCAGTGCCGCACTCCGTTGGCCTGCCAGTACCTGTCAGCTACCACTGGAGTCCCACAGTCTAACCAAGCCCAATAAAATTCCTTCAACCTGATGGCTCCCTTCACCTCTGATATCCACCATCTGGTTCTGGGATTGCTGTCACAGACACCAACAGCCAACAATCTTTCAGTAGCAGCTCTTTGCAGCAGCCTTAGCAATGGAGGTGCAGAACATGGTCCACTCAGACTTAATGTTGCTGGCCTCCCTTGAAATGCAATTGAAGCCAGAGATGAAAACAGAAGATCTTGATGACTGTGGCAGACATTCCCAGTGCACTGTCACTATAAGTTTAGGTACACCAAGTCTGGTTCCAGATCAGGCAGACTATATCTAATTGGTTTCTCCGAACCTCGCTCAGCCTCCTTCCCCACCAGCGAGATGACATTCCGTGTAACACAAGTCAGTTTTGGAAGCTGGGGATTGTCCAGAATGGGGTGGCAGTCAGAGGTGGTGATGTTGGCGCTTCAAAGTTTGCAGGACCCTTGAATTGTTATGCTGCATAGAGATTGTATGAATCACCGCTCACCCAGGATCTGCCATGGAGACCCTACCAGGGGCCCTGACAACATAAATCCATAGATCAATGGGACACACCAACCACTCGACTGCAATAAGGTGTCAACTTATAGAAGGAGACCCAGTTTGTTAAATTCATAATTTGTTAAACTGCTAGTATGTCTTGCTCCTTCAGATTTAAATCATCCAAATCATTAAACAACATGAAACAAGAGTCAATTGCTGAATAAAGTGTTTGGCATTGGAAGCAAAATCTTTCATTGGCTGAAATGCAGCCCAAAACCATAACAAAGCCTCCATCAAGTTTTACAGATAACTGTAAACACTCACTGTTAAACCTCTCCTGACCTACTTCACACATACTGATAAAATTGGCAACAGGTTTTCAGTAGCGATGAATCCAAAGTTTTTGTTTTTTGGTTTAACTCTTTACGTCGAAATTGTATGTACCTATGTCAGATCTTTGCAGGATTCCCCCCCCCCCCCCCCCCCGTTTTTTTCTTAAGGACATTTCATATACAGTTTATCTACTCTAGATAGGTTGTTTTACATCTGCTGCTGTTTTTGTCCTCTACTTGTCAAGGTTCCTCAGATTTGGGAATCATTTTGTTGGTGAAGAAATGTATTGAAGTGCCCAAAGACACTAATTAAAATGTTTCTTTGGTAATCATCTGTTATGTATAGACATCACTAGCTCATTCCTTTACTTTGGTGACTGTTTTTGTTTGAAAAATACAGAGGTTAGCATTAAGTGGCAAAAACTGAAAAATATCTTCCTCTGAAAATGGTCAGGTTCAAGTACTGGACAGAAATATGCAAATACATCAATGGATGTCCAAAGAAAAGCTTCAGAAAGCCTGGGGAAATATTGCTCAAGACCACTTTAAAAATTACAAAAAAGTCTGGCTCATTGGAAGCAAAATATAAAGAAATTAGGGGTGGCTCACAGTACTGTACATCTGCCTCTGCGCTTTATGTCTAACCTGCAAAGGTCGTCTCGGCGACAGAAGCTTTGCTGATGGAGGCAGTTCAGTTGCAGACCTTCTTTGTCGTGGTAGGAGCAGGAGGGTACAATGGTTTTCCTTCTCCTCTCACCACACAGGGTATCAGTGCAGCGGCAGAATAGGACACCCAGGCTGTACTCTTCTGGCACCCGCTCCAGAAAGCGACGTAATGATCGGTGGCATTTGTGTTGGTTACATCTGTTGGTACCAGGCATCGGCTTTGTGCAGGCTAGCACATATTCTGATCGTAGGTTACCACACTTTTCGTACAAGCCACAGTCTTGTGCTGCCTTCAAGCACTGGTTCTCACCACCCAGTTGCATGAAAGATGAGGCTGGGGGTGGGGGGGTGGGGGTCAGAAGAATAGACCAAGAGAAGATATTCCTAGGATTAGCATACTCTTTGACTACATTCCTCAACATGTCAGTTCATACCTGGGATTTTAAATCAGCACTTGTAATTGGATCTGGCTTCTAAGCACTTTTTGCAAAAACATGAAGGCTATATCATTTCTGTTAGAGAACAAATATCAGAGTCCTGCACAGTTTTAACAAGCTTGATTCAGTACAGAAGCAAAACCATTACCTGAAACTATAATCCAAGCCTGGCCATTAGTGATCACACATTTAGGCCACACAGTAACTTGCATGTATGGCCAATAGATTTGCTAAATTAACCCTTTATTGACCGGCCCTTCAAATATACCTGTAAAATGGGCCCGCCGGTGGGCCCATGGTCAATAAAGGGTTAATGTCAAACTTTTTTGACTGCATAAAATATACCAAACAACAATGTAGCATTCTCAGACATTCTCAAAGTTTTGTGTGCTACTGAGCTGAATTTTATAGGCGATTCCACATTGAAACAGTCAGCATGTCTGCATTGGCCAGGCTTGTTAATAGCAGCAACTGGTGCATGCATGTTGCTTTTGCTTAATCATATGTGATGGTAAAACACTTAAAAGCAAAGTAGGGAAAGGAAAAAAATTGGCAGTTTTAGATTGACATTACAAAATGAAATAATACAGTGGGTAAAATGCGTATTGAACATGTCATCATTTTTCAAAGTGAAAGTGTGTGTAAATGAAAGTATTGGATGTGCTTACGGAGATTTGTTTAATACTTTGTACAAAAGCCTTTCATTGCTCAGGAATGAAATGAATGAATGAATGAATGGAATTTTGCATGGTGAGTGTGCATCCAGGCCATGGCAGTTGAATACATTACTTATTGTTTTCTTTAAAACAATTGTAACTGGTGATGCCAGGTTTTTCGGTAGCTCTCCACAAGTGGTCCTTGGCTCTTGGACAATTCTTCTGATAATTCTTTTCACTCTTCTGTCTAAAACCTTGGCTACTGGTTGTGACCAGTTTATGGTGAAATGATGTTCTTTCCACTTCTGGGATATGGTGCAAGACGGCTCGCTGGAACCTTCAGGAGTTTAGAAGTCCTTCTGTAGGCCTCGAGAGAGCCATTGTTTTGTTCTCTGTTTGCTGACAGATTTTAGCTGTGTCATGACTTTCCATGCCTTTTTATACCTCCCTTTCTTCATGTGTTCAAAACTTAATAATAATAATAATAATAGAAAGCACTCTGGCACACTGTTGCCTCACAGTAAGAAGGTCCTATATTCAGTGTTCGCTGGTCCTTCGGTGTGGGCCTTTCTGTGTGGAGTTTGCATGTTCTCCCTGTGGTTGCGTGGGTTCTCACCCACAGTCCAAAAACTTGCAGTTAAGCCCCTTTTCCATTCGTAACTACTCAGATTGACTCGCCAGGATTTTCCTTTATGTCATATTACCTGGTACCAGTTACTTTTTTAGTACCTGCTCGGCCGGGGTTCCAAGCGATCCAACCAGGAACGCTTGATCGCTTGCTACTAAAATGTGACAGGGTCACGCTGCATGCCACCGATTTCCTGGTCAGTAGCGTCACTCGATGAGTCATGAGAGCGTCTTGTTCACAATAATTAAAAACGCCATTTTTGAAACCTGGGAACGAGGGAAATGGCTACAGAAAAACCGCAGTGATTACCCGAGTCTGAGGAAAAGCCACAGAACAAGCAGCAGGCACATTCTTGCCTCAATGTCCACCTTTGTTGTACCGTTCGTGTTGCATATTAATTAAATCACGAGGCACCCAGGCTATGACAACAAGCATTCACTCTGGGTTGTAATGGAAAACCAGTTGATCCGAGTTCATCCGAGTCGTGGTGTTTCAATGTGTCTTCACCATGTCTTGAATTCTGAGATTTAGCAGATGGGGGAACCCTAAGTTCAGGAGTAGCAGGGCAGCAAGTTTGACAGGAGCTAAGCTAGAAGCGACCAAGGGTACCACATTCTGCTCTTCACCAGTTAAACATACCACAATTTCAGTAGTTGTAAACTGAACCTCAACACTGCAAACTACCCAGTTTGTAATCTAACGGTTGTCTAATATAAACCTTAAATTATTCTCATTTAATGTGCTTTTGAAAACATTTTAGAATAAGAAACATCCAGATAAACTCAGCAACGTCTCATGTACATATCCAATATCCGATTTAAAACCTTGGATAGATTAGAACATTATATATAAGCTTTAAATGTTTAGCTTATCAAACTTGCTCAGCAGTCTTTAACTTAGAAAATAATCTTCAAAGAATTCACACATTAATTTGTTTAAAGGTTACTGTGAATATGCTCCACTTCTGTAAAACTATCTAGATGCTGAAATACCTTAAGCACAACTTCATATCTGAACATATCATATGTGATGAAAACACAATTGCAGGCAGGATGGTGGCTTAACTGTCTCTGTGGCATCAGCTAAAAAGAAAATGAGAATGGAGCTCATAAAAATTAAAATTGCTTGACAATATTTTGTATTAAACTGCCAGTCAGATTTAATTGCTCATTAAATGAAGGTGTCTGAATCCCAATCTAGATCATTCTGGGCCATTTTAACTCCTGCATATACACAAAATACTTGATAATACCCTAAATATACTCATACCATATAAATAATACTTATTACTTTCCTACATTAAAGTTTTTCTAATTTGATTCAAATGAATGGAGTGGTATCTAAAATTAATAAACAAAAATAAAATTACATTTACAGCTAGAGAACACTATAACATCTGTTATTGGCACGAATCTTGCCTCTGATCCAAAGTTCTTCAATTTTCTGGTAACATTTTTGGTTTGGATACAGGATATCCAAATAAGACAAATGGATGACAGTCTGATTACCCACTGTCTGTGTAACACTGCAGGTGGAATTTTACACCACATCACTGCTGAATGGGTTGATCTCCGCATGCAGTGTAATGCTACTTGGGAACATTTATAACATTTCAGTCTAACCTTTTGCTTCTCTGTTGTGATGCTAGGTTGCTGCAGAAATTTCTAAGTAGTATGTTGTTTTTATGGAGGAAAACTGGCCCAAAGTTCATTTTTGTGATGAGGGAAATTTAATTTAGCTAGTTCAGATGAGAACAAAATATATTTGGGGGAAATCTGGGGAAAGATTTTGTGAAGTGAGAATGTGAAAGACATCAATCATTCTGGACCGGGAAAGAGTAGCGGTTTGGTCTCTTATTGATCTACATGGCAAGTTGAACAATAAAGTTTATCTTAAGCTCTGTCACAAACAAACAGCTTGTATCCACAGGCTGAACTGGAAGAACAACAGAGAGGCTGTACACAAAAAGGGGATAAGCAGGTGCTTCAATGTGTGCAGCTAAACGATGTGTAATGTGTTCTGTGTAAGTTGGTGTGGTTACAACTACTGTAACAAAAGAATTTCCCAAATATGGGGTAAGTATTACTCATTTTTCATGTATATAAGATTGTCCTATGCTGTAAATTATGGGATACAGTAATACAGTTTTTTTATTTGTTTTTAAAAAAAAAGGTGTAAAATAAATTAATCACAGTAATTCTTCTCACCGAGTACTGGTGCTCTTTAAAAAAATGACCCTCTGAATCTACAGCGGGTAAAATAAGTAGATAAATAACATAATATAGTTAATAATATATTTCTAACGGAAACAACTGACATGAAATTCTCATCAGATGTCGGTAACAAAGTAAATAAAGACCTACACTAACACAAAGAAAACAGAAAAAACAATTTCAAGACTGATTGATTTCATGACTTTCACAACCTTATCGTTCTAAAATATACTGATGGCATTGGTTATAAAATAATTTCTAAACTAATGAAGGGTCCAGTAAGCATTCTTGGGGCCATAATCCAGATGTGGAAAGAACATAATTTCACCAAAAACCAACCACGACCTGGCGCTCCTACCAAGGTTTCAGACAGAGAGAAAAGAATTATCAGAAGAATTGTCCAAGAGCCAAGGACCACTTGTAGAAAGCTACAGAAAGACTTGGAATCAGCAGGTCCAATAATCTCAAAGAAAACAAGTAAACCTCCAGGGCGTCACCACAGAAGATTCAATTTCTGAAGAAAAAAAGCATATTGAACCTTTTTTTAAGTTTTAAATTTAACTCCTTGAATGCCATAAAATACACCATATCTGAGTCACTTGCTGGTCAAAAGGCACTTTAAAACGTCATACGAACAGTGACGTTTGGAAGTAGGTACATCAAAGTGTGGGGTTGTTTTCCACCATCCGACACTTCATATAAGTGAAGGAAAGATGAATGTAAAAATGTACCAAGACATTCTTGATAAAAAATCTGATGCCATCTACCATGAAGATGAAAAAGGTGGTTTCAATTGTTTCAGCGAAAGAAGATAAAGCTCCTAGAATGGCCCAGCCAAACATATGATCTGAATCCAATTGAAAATCTATGGAAAGAACTGAAGAACTGAGGTTATAGAAGGGGCCCAACGGACTTTCAGGATTTGGAGGCTGTTAAGGAGGGAAGAATGGGCCAAAATCAGACCTGAGCAATGTTTGCACCTAGTTTCTCCATATAAGAGGCGTCTTGAATTGATTCCAATAAAGGCTTTTGTACGGAGTATTAAACAACTCTCAGTAAGCATGTTCATTTCTCACTATAGCACTTCATTTAATTTATGGACCTCTATGGTTTGATTTCTTTGCATGTGTGGATTGGATGGGCTGTTACCAACGTCAGATTTCATAGCACCTTTAGAAATATATTTACTTGGAACATGTTCAATACTTATTTTACCCGGAGTAGGCTGGGATTCCTCCCCTGGGAACCTTGAGTATGTTTCTTATCAGTGTTATAGCTATCTATTAACTTGAGACATTTGACAGTTTATGCTCTTTTGGATATGTCCAAAAGTAATCACCAGTTTTTTTTAGGATATGTTTTTCATAACAATAAATGCCTGTTGCGTGTCTGTTCCATTCAGCTTGGACATTTCTGGATAAAAGAAAATATGCAGCTGGTCAAAGGAGACCAACCTAACACCACTAATGTGAGTGCACACTGAAAACCCTTATGGTGAAAATATTGTTGATGTAGATGGACTTAGAAAAGCAGAGATTAGAAAAAAAAACAATAAAAGATCAGTGTCACTACATGATATTGATTGATATATACTTAACAGCATCTCTGAGGCTTAGTGATCCATTGATCTGCTTCACTGCTATAGACCTCTATGTCATTAAAAACTCAATGTGCAAGTCCACAAACTCAATGTGGTTAATCGTGATAAAAAGACCACACAAGTGGCCATGTGCTTATCAGTGCTTACCTGCCACTAACGAAGCCATGTGTGTATCCACAAGCATGTCGTCATATGGAGATATTTCCAGCTCCTCCTCCCCTGGGAACAAAGGAACACACAAACATTAGCAAACCTATCTGTCTGTTTACAATAAGGCAAACATATTTAAAAGAAAAACTTAGGTAATGCATGGAAACGATATCGAAATTCCCCACTGATATTCACACATCTGTTTTCATTATTAAAGGATTTAATTAATTACAGATTCCCAAGGAAAGAAATTGGCTCATGCTTGCTGATTGGTTTAAGGATATATTAACTCTGAGGTTGTTCAGTTTAACTGAAGTGCCACAGTCCTACACCATTACTTCAAATTCACTTACAAAAAGTCCTAAGTCAAAAAGAGACCAACTGAACTTGTCTTTGGGAACACCAATAACCATGATGTTTATCCAGGGCCAGGTCACAGAAGCAGAAAAACCTAGGCTCGCCCTCTCCAGCCACCTTCTCCAGCTGACGTCTCAGCCATCCAATTCATTATTCTCATGCCAGCTGAGAGATCTGACTGGTTTGTCATCAGTCTACACATGGACTCCTCATGGCAAAATCTGAAAAGCCGGGGTTTGGGCCACCAGGGCCTCCACCTTTGACTGCTGTCTTACGCACATCGCAGCCAACCCCTGTGGCACCTACTGTGAGCCTGCAGGAGGGCAGGCCCATGTTTCCTTTTCAGGCTCGGCCAAAAGAACGAGCCACTGGGCGCTCTCCCACGTACTCCCTCAGTTTACTGCCAGGTTACTCTGTATCAGGCAGGGTAAAATAGACCCGTGCTATTTTCTGCGCTAACAGGAATAACACTTCAAATTTTAGTTTTCACGGCAGCTGGTTAATATTAACAATTGTAGGCCTGATGATAATATGGGGATGAAATAAACATATTTCCTGTGGACACAAACAGAATAGTAACACAAGGCGATGAAAGGCAATATGATATAATGTGGTGTAATGTAATGTAGCATACATATAATATGCATTATAATGTTTCATACAGATGTAGGTGGTTCACTGAAAAACTCTAATATTGCAGACATACAAAATGATGGTTTCATATTAAGTAACACTGAAGGGCTTTTCTTTAGACTGTTGGCCTCCCTGTTGCAATTGGCTGGGATGTGAGGGGCAAAATGAATAGGAAGAAAGAGAAGAAGAACACAACACAACAGTACTGCCTCTGAAGATGTTGACACAATTCGCTTGGTTTACAGTTTTTGCCCGTTGCTTGAACACTATAAACCCATGCTTAGACTAAAGTAACACAACTTGAAGCTTTTGTTACCATACCTCAAACACATGTACCCATACCTTAAACAAAAGCGCTGCTTTGCACTCTAGTTGCAATTATGCAACACACTTACTCCTTTATGCAACACACATGGTCCTGCATACTACACTCTATTCCATACATAAGACACTTCGTTCAAAAATGAAATTTCAGGGTGCCATTTGGAAAACACATGTATCCAAAATACAAAACACATCAGGTAATTGCAACCACTCAAATACACACCTGAAGGCACTTACTTGCAAAACTGAACACCAATTAGCCAACTACAAAAAGTCCTCAGTTTAGCCATTTCAAGAACTTTGCAAGCATGGATGGAGGGAGAGCAAGAGGAGGAGGAGGAGGAGGAGGTCGAAGAGGCCATGCATGGACCCATATTTCTGATGATATAAGAGCAACTTTGGTGGACCATGTCATCAACCATGGCCTGACTATGAGGGAAGCTGGGCAGAGAGTCCACCCACATCTAAGCCGCTTCACAGTGGCATCTGTAATAAGAACATTCCGACTAGAAAACAGGTATGTCGTCACCTCTCTACCTTCTACTCTACTCAGATGGTTTCTATAGCACTGTTCTACAGTATATCACATTACCATATCAAGTGTACAGGATATTGCAGGGTGCTAATGCTCCTTTTGCAGCCAAAGTGGTAGTTTCTGTGAAACATACCATGATTACTTATATTGAAGTACAGTGTTGTACAGTGGATGATACAGTATATACAGTAAAGTACTGTAAGAAAAATAAGCAAACCGATGACAATATGTGGTTGTATGTCTCTAGAATGACTCGAAGACCTTCTGGGGGAGGACGCCAACGCCTGTTCACACAACAGCAGGAACTTGCCGTTGTGGACCTAGTGAGGGCAGACAATGCCATCCGTCTCCACCAGCTACGAAAGAAAATACTTGCAGACAGGCAAGTGTTCAACAACATAAACCATGTGAGCATCACCACCATCAGACGCATCTTGGGAAAACACAGCATCACCATGAAGCAGCTCTACAGAGTCCCATTTGAGAGGAACAGTGACAGGGTCAAAGGACTTCGAGCTGAATATGTACGGGTAAGTGTAACTGTCCTTTACATTTACAATACAGTATTGGTGAAATCCAGTAGCAGCTGAATATGTACCATATCAGTACCACATGGATCCATTCTGAGAGCTACACAGGTACCTGTGTGATGGGGTGAGGGTTCTGTATGTGTAGCACTGTAGTACAGTAATATGTTCTCTTTTTTTTTTTTACAGAGAATCTTGGCCATGGATGGAGCTGCACAGCCTCATGAATTCATTTTCATTGATGAAGCTGGATTCGACCTGTGCAAAACAAGACGACGGGGTCGTAATGTAATTGGCCAAAGGGCAATTGTGCACGTCCCAGGGCAGCGCGGGGGAAATATCACATTGTGTGCCGCCATAAGCCTTCGAGGGCTTCTGCATCATCATGCAAAACTAGGTCCATACAATAGCCAACATATACTCACATTTCTAGATGCTCTCCATAATATAGTTGTACAGGACAGACCAGATCAGCCCAGGTTTGTGGTGATATGGGATAATGTCAGTTTCCATCGGGCTGCTCTGGTCCAGGCCTGGTTCTCCAACCACAATCAACTTGAAGTGGTATACTTGCCCCCTTACTCACCATTTTTAAACCCTATAGAGGAAATTTTTTTGGCTTGGAGATGGCGTGTATATGACCGCCAACCACATACCCGCATGCCTCTTCTGCAGGCAATGGAACAGGCCTGCGGCGACATTCAGGTGACAGCAATCCATGGATGGTTTCGACATGCAAGGGGATATTTTCCCCGGTGTATAGCGGGAGAAGACATTGCTTGCGATGTCGATGAGGTCCTGTGGCCAGACCCCAACAGACGGCGGGATCCATGAGCCCACGTATGCACAATTGTCATGATTTTTTGTGTTTACAGTATAGTGTTTTTTCTATTACTGTATTATGGTTTTTTTTTTTTGCTTTATCTGAATTCATGGTACTGCAATGTACAGTGCTGCAATGTACAATATTGAGTAGGCCTCTTTGCTTTTTTGGTTGTTTGAAAATGTGTCTCCTGAAAATATGCCTTCTGAATAAACAATGAAAATCAAAGACTGCAGTGTTTTATATAAAGTAGACTAGTGTGTTCCCCCTGATCTGACAGTGTTTGCATATGATGCAAGTATGTGTCATTTTGTCAGCAGAGTTACATTTTGACAAAGGAATGTTAGGTTTTGATAGCAGAGTTTAGGTTTTGAGAGTAGAGTTTCAATTTGGCACAGATGTGACTGGTATATTTCCCAGTGTTGTGTCATGTTTACTTCTGTTTAGAGTTTTGGCACAATGAGCGCAATTTTGCAAAATGTGTTCAAGCAAAGGGCAAAAACTGTAAGAGGGGTAACTTGCAACAGAGAGATTAATAGCAATTATCAGTGTGTGTGAAAGTTTGTTAAGTCACACTACAGAGAACTGTACTGCAGTGGAGGACTGTTTCCAGGTGAGGCCTAAGCAGCTAGCACAGATTGCTTGTCTGCTCCATGGGCTCAACTATAAAGAACTTTTGGTGGACTGAATGGTGAGCTGTTACAGAGCTGCAAGCATAGAAGTACACGCTAACATCACGAGGAGGCAAGAGATATGAGTCCATTTGGATTGGTAAGTCCTACCCGATAAAAGCTAATACCCCAGCTGAAAATAACGGGTATCACAACAGTGGCTGTCAGCTTTATCTGTTAACCCAGGCTTTCTAGCTGAGGCTCTGTGTATGTTCACATAGAAAGATAAGGCTTTAATTGAACATGTAAGAATAGGTAACTTGAGTTCATATGCATGTAAAGGTAGACGAACGAATACTTTTGGCAATACAGTGTAGTAAGACAGACAAACATCTGACATTTGTATCATAAAACAAACAAACAAAGAGGATAAAAAATCTAGAATATGTTATTGAAGACAGAAACTTTATTATTTTATTCTAAGAACTTTTATCAAAATATATAACCATCAAACAAAAATAAAACCTTCAAAATGACTAAAAGCCCCAACTGACAGCTTATACAATACAAAACTCTGTACTGAACACAAATAGGCTTTACACACTCAAACACAACCCACTGGACAGGAATCTCTGCTGATTACTATATGCATGCTATATAATTGTTCAGACATTCTGGCAGAGGACATGTGGAGACCAATCCACATGGTTTAATTGCTGTATCCAAACTTTACCTAAACTATGTATTTTAGTTTGGGTGAAGAAAAAGAAAAACACAAACAAGAAGAGCCTAAAGCAACCCTCTAGAATCTATAGAGATCATCTGACAGTGAATTAAGACTCAATCTCAGAACAAAAAGCAGGGATGTCTGGAGAGGGAATTGGGGACAGGCGCCCAGGACAACAACGATTCGATTCAGAGAAGTGGTCAACTTCCAGAGAAAACCAACACCTATCACACTGGTGAACATCCATGGTTTGGACATCAAGGTCATGAACAGGTATGAATTCCTGGGTGTTCACCTTAACAGTGAACTGCACTGGTCACATGACACTCAAGCTCTGTACAAGAGGGACCAAAGCTGGCTCAATCTACTGGGCAGTTCACTGTGTCATAACAAGTCTTCAGTAATGTTTTGCACACCCCAAAAGATTTTGATGGCAATCTTTTATCTGGTTGCCTGCTGGGCAAGTGGCAGCACAGAGGGGTAAAGGAAAAGGCTTGTGAGGCTCCTGACTGAGAGAAGAAGACTGGTGCAGAAGGGCAGCTGTGTCTGGCCAGTTCCCAAAACCCCTAATAGCAGATGTGTGGGGGAGGATGTTAGCTGAGCTAATGTCCATTATCGACAACACCTCTTACTCCTGGCACGAGACTGTTAGAGCCACAGTGCTATCGCATCCTGACAGCATTCAGACTGTATGATACATGATAGATGACAGTTCTGTTTATTATTCATTTTTATGTGTTGTGATTGACTATGTGCTTCACATGAGTGATCGATTGGTTTTAGAACTTAAGAGCCTTCTAGGATGAGAGGTGAAACGTCTCTAAGAAACTTCAAGAAACACAGACATACCAGAAGGCAAAATTCTAGAAATGCTTGTCCCCAACAATTTTGGACATATGTCACTGAAAAACTGTCATGGAAATGCAGCTAAAGAAATTGAAATCTGAATTTCCTCATAGGTCTAAGTTCACACTCAAAGCCATGCCTCTAATGTTCCTGTTGCTGTATCAGCACACCTGCATCTAAGCCCTATTACCACAGTATGCTTCTCACCATGTTTTGGACCTGGCTCTGTGGCTCACAGACACTTTGCTACCCAGCCAATCATAAGAAAAACTGCCCATCTGCATCAGGGCTCCTCATCCTGATGCAGACGGGACATCGCCAATCCTTTGCTATTTCGCCTTTTCAGGCGGAAGAGGGCTACTGTCATCTCTGCTTCTCACCCTGGTCAGAACCTGCCTCTTCACCTAAGTCTGAGGACATCAAGGTGCTAAAGATGCTGAGCTTTCTGTTTATGAGTCTTCAGTAAGCTTGGTGGTTCGATCCCAGTATGCTCCAGTCTGCATGCCAAGTGTCCTTGGGTAAATTACTAACCATGCTGCTCTCCAATGCATCCATCAGAGTATGAATGCATGTGAATGTTAGATAGGAACCACTTAGAAACAGCGTACTTTGGACATATTTCAGTCATCCATGGGGTAATGTACAAGTAAAGTGCTTTGAGTGGTCAGATAGAGAAGAAAAGCGCTAAATAAGAACCAGTCCATTTACTTTTCTGAGCAGCAGATATAAAAAGTGAATTTTCAAATCTTGAGCCTGTTAATATAAAGACTGGGTTCAATGTGCCTACTCGCAGAACTTCCCTGCTGTACCATGCTGTACCAAGACTAAAGTTTGTGTTACTGAACCTTTTGGTATTAAGACTGAGTTTTCTGAATTTAGCATTTTTTGTTAATCTCTGTCTCTCTTCCACGGCATGTCTTTATCCTGTCTTCCTTCTCTCACCCCAACCAATCACAGCAGATGGCCCCGCCCCTCCCTGAGCCTGGTTCTGCCGGAGGTTTCTTCCTGTTAAAAGGGAGTTTTTCCCTTCCCACCGTCGCCAAAGTGCTAGGGCTAGTGCTATGGTTGTTGGGCTTTTCTCTGTATGTAGGCTCTACCTTACAATATAAAGCGCCTTGAGGGGACTGTTGTTGTGATTTGGCGCTGTATAAATAAAACTAAAATTGAATAATTCCTGTGGCAACAAACACAACAGGTGGTGAAAGATTATATAATATAATGTAATATATAATATAATGTGATGTATATAATTTAAAATGAATTATAATATTTTATAAAGACATAGGTGGTTCATTGAGAAATTTGAATATTGTGGAAACTTGAAATGATTTGACATTAACATTGAAGGTAACTGAGGTAAAATTCTTAGTTGGGTTTTTTTGTTTGTGTGTTTGTTTTGAGTGGTCACATCTGCTGACCCTCTACCTACTTTGCTATGGCAAGCTCAGAGACTTCGAATGGTTCCTCTACAGGAACTGTGCAAGCCCAAGGAGACTGTGTGCCCTGCTGAGCAGTCAGAGTCACCAACATATTTAGTGATGACACCTCAGATGTCCCTTTAGGGTTGACACATATACTAATTGGTCTTCTCGTCTTACCCCACGTACAACACATCACTCAACATGTGTGGTCTATGCATCCATTATTTTAACAACTATAGAAGCACAACCACGAAAGTCATTTCCCTTCATCATATTACTGCTCTTTTAGTCTTCTTGATGTTTCTTGTACTGAATTGCAAATCATATTGTACACTTAACCTTTCATTGAAATCAGTCAATAACACATCCCTCTGTCATATAAAATCTCATCAATACGGACAAAATAAATGACAAGGTATGACTGACAGGATACCACATCCAAAGTGATCATGAGCCCATGTTATTAAAAGCTACTTCTGTCCACTTGTAAAAGCCATTAGCAGAGCTGTAATTGACTAGTGGACCAGGCGCTTGTTCCTGCAAATTATTTAAGCGCATTCCAAAGTACAAGTTCAATCAAAAATGTAATGGCATGTAAAGTGTTTATGTATGTAAATCCTTTTCCAGGCTATATATTTATGGTAATGACATGCTAGAGCAGCCTAGTAGCATAGGGAACTGAAGAGTGTGTAATTACACTAATGCTCCACTGACTAATAGGCCACAGGGGAGGTGGAGTCCGTAGGCTTGTGTTAGCTCACTTACTGATGCACAAATCCCACCAGCACAGAAGATAGACTCCTGTGATTGTGTGTGTTCAGACTGAGGAGTCTTTAGCAGGGCTTCATTTGTACACAGGGCTGGTTTGGGATTATGACAAGTTTGTTGGTTAAAAAAGAGATTCTGTCTTGAATAAAAGGGCTAAAATTAGCAATGATTGAATATAGAGTAGTCACTAGAAAGTCTTTTTATAACATAAGAAAGTACATAGATGCATATGGTTGCCTGTGTAAAAAAAGAAAAAAAGTATCAACAGTGTGTCAAAATGCTCCTGCTAATGATCTTCTATGTAACCTGCCAGAAACAAGGATGCAACAGGTGCTGTTATTTGGTTAGTGAGCATAAAATCTTGAGGCATAATGTTGATGAGTAGACTCCACCACACACAGATATATTGAAAACGCTGTAATATCTGACAATTATACCTACAATGTAGATTCAATCATTACATACAATATGTGTAGCGAATGTGATATAATAGTAGCTACTATATCACATTTGCCTTCCACACTGGCATGCCTCCACTATACCTAATATATATGTCATACAAAAATAATAAAGCACAAGCTTTAAATATCCTTGAGACTTTTGAAGTATAAAGATAGCCTTCAAAACAGTACATACTATATTTAATGAATGTGAATGAAAACATTGCAAACAGTAATGTGCATGCAGAGGCAATTCTTTACTGTGGCAACACCACAAACCTATATAAATACATGAAAGGCCAGGAAAAAAAATAAAAGCTTTTTCTTGGAAACAGCAGGATAATAAACAACAAGAAATTCCACAGACAGACCCCGACCGCCAGCGTAGAGACAGATGCCACTGTTCCAGTCCTTCCAGAAATGCAAAGAAATACCAGGTAGCTCATGTAGTGGTCAAAGTAATCTCTTAGTAAATGGACTGATGCTTTTATAGCACTTTTTTACTCTCCCAGAGCACTCATCACGCTTTATGCGACATGCCACACTCACACAAGCACTTTCTTCTATGCTTTAAGGGCTTACTAGCTAACATTCACACGCATTCATTTCTGATGCATTCCGATGGATACATCAAAGAGCAACTTGGGGTTAATGTCTTCCCCAAGGATACCTGGCTCCCCCATGCAGACTGGGGGAGCCAGGGATCAAACCACCAACCTTCCAATCAGTAGATGACCTGCTCTACCTCTACTCAGGACCATTGCTGTGAGCAACAGTGCTAGACACCGCACCACCATGGTGCCCTATGTTCAGACATTTAAATTATATATTCAGCCCACTGAATTGTGTTAAATAAGTTACTTTATTCCAGCGCGTCTTGGGTCTGCCCCAGGGCCTCCTCCCGGTGGGACATGCCCGGAACACCTCACCCAAGAGGAGCCCAGGAGGCATCCTTATCAGATACCTGAACCACCTCAGCTGGCTCCTTATATTTTTTTTATTAAATCTAATAAAATTAATTTATTGGATTTGAAAATATATACCTCAAACATGAATCATGAAACATGTCTGAATATATTAACCCTTTATGTTGACTGTTTATCTTATTTATAAAATACATTTAAACTGGTATAACACCAAGTCATTTTAAGTTCCAGATCTCAGAAAAACCCAAAATATTTGAAAAGCTAAAAGGTATTTTTTTAACGTGTAAATTATTTAAAATACATTCAGGTCATTAAATTATATTCAGAATTTGCAAAGTGGTAATGATTCGTCTCATAAATCTTCTCCTCTAAACTATAAGTATCGCTGTTGGTATCTGCAGTACTGACCCTGTATTTGCTTGGTATTGATACCGAAATATTGATAGTATTGCTCAACACTATCAGCTACAGCTGGATTAGTCAGCATACATTTAAACTGAAATGACCACACCCCTAACTTTAAACCTTATGCTGTCCAAAGAGTTTAGTTGAGTTTTAGATATACACCTCCAACACGATCCAACCACACTGACCTGGCAGCAGGCGAACCCTCCAGTATATGCGCAGACACAGCTCCTCCTTACGGAAACCACGCTGACATTTGCAGGTCAGTAGAGAGGGGTGTTTGGCTAGCAGGGCATCCCGTCTCTCCATGCACTCAGATGCCAACTGTTCTGCCTGCGGGGACACCGCTGCATCTTCTGCACATAGCTCCAAGCCTCGATACAATGCCTCGCACGTGGGTTCAACGGAGCACACACGATGAGCTTCAACACAGTCAATGGTGGGGGCAGGGAAGTTAAAGATGGATGCTGAGGATGGCAACACACCTAGGAAAGCAAAAAAGTTAACATCAGATACACTGCATTATTATGCCGTGACAAGGTCTTAGAGAAAATACTTACAGCGTATACCTATAGTGACTTGCATAGCCAGCAAACTATTGCAGCTAAGATAAGATGTGTTTGTACTGTTGTATGTTTACTCTTTTGTGGAGCACAATTTTTTCTTATAGAGAATAAAATGTTGAGTGGCGCACCAGAGCTAATAAGCAACAGCACCTTCTTCTGGACTCAGTCACTGGCTTTCTGCACCCTCATAGGTCCATATGAGACCTTGTCTAACAAACCTCAAGATGGCGCCGGTGTACGTGGCTGCTCGTCTGTCGCTGTCAGTTTTGTTTGTTTTTATATTGCTCCTGTCGTGTGTCACTCAAGAAATCGGGTCATTACTGGTGTACGATCGCCAATCGCTTCTGAACCTCCGATGTTCTGGACAAAACACAGCTGCATTTTCTAACGGAGGTCAGAATTCATGGTGTCCGCTGCTGTCTCATATCCCAACTTGCCTATGCCGTGCAGCCATGCTACCTCCCCGGCGAAGACGTCGGGGTAGGCGCAGTGGTCGGCTGGTTAAACTCAAGATCTCTTTAGCGCACCATCCCACTACCGTCAAAGGAATACAGAGATTATTTCCTGGAGTTTTTGTGCACCGACGTTTCCTGGACCCCGTGGATTCCTGCCTCATCCCCGTGGTCTGCCAGGATGACGCGCCGCTCCTCCGTGACCCCTGTCCTCCTCGGCTCAACGTGCGCCGGGCGAACCTCCGCAATCTGAGGCCGCTGTGTCGGACTCCCTGTGCCGCTGGGGCTTATACCTCATCCCCGGCTCCTGTCAGGATTGGGCTGGTAAACGCCAGATCGCTGGTGAACAAATCTTTTATTCTGAATGAGTCATTCATCTCCTGGAAACTAGACTTCATGTGTGTCACGGAGACTTGGCTTAATACTGGTGAGTCCAGTACTTTATCTGAACTTTTACCAGCGGGTTGTTCCTATTTTAACACACCAAGGACATCAGGGAGAGGAGGAGGTACGGCAGTTGTTTTTAAAAAGGATTTTAAATGTAAACAGTGTGTTTTACAGCCCTCGTTTTCCAGCTTTGAGCTCACGTGTTTTGAAGTTAATCGCTCTAACTCTGTGCTCTTTGCTGTTATTTATCGTCCCCCTAAATACAATAAGAATTTCATAAATGACTTTTCAGAATTTCTAGCTGGGATTATGCCCAACTACGATCATGTTCTTATTGTGGGAGATTTTAATATCCATGTCTGCTGCCCTGACAAACCTCTGGTGAAGGAATTTTTAAGTCTCATTGACTCTTTTAATCTGGTCCAGTCCGTACCTGGTCCCACACATGAACATGGACACACACTAGACCTGGTCTTGTCACACAGTCTACCTGTGTCTAACGTGGAAGTGACTGACACTGCTTTCTCTGACCATATGGCTGTATTATTTGATGCTGTGTTTTCACGCACTACAGTTCAAACCAGCGCTCCTATTCGCCGCTGTCGGATTATTAACCCTTCCACTGCTGCCCAGTTCTCAACTGCTTTTGACCAGCTTTCTATCCCCGCCGATCGTACTCCCTTGGACACAGAGAACCTCAGCTCCTGGTTTCAATATTCTTGCCTTACTATTCTGGACTCTGTGGCACCATTAAAAACCAGGAAGCCCAAGGCTAAAACTGACCCTTGGTTTAATGACGCCACTCGGGCTGTGAAGAGGGAGTGTCGTAGAGCTGAACGCAGATGGAAGAGGGACAAACTGCAGGTGTCTCTTCAAATCCTAAAGGACTGCTGGCGCCTCTATCAGGATACAGTCAAAGAGGCTAAAAGAAAATATTTCTCTAAGATCATTTCCTCCAACAGTCACAATCCACGTGTGTTATTTAAATCTATTGACTCAGTCTTAAATGCTCCACAAAGTGGCTGTTTGGAGGCCTCTCATAAACTGTCAAATGATTTTATGTGTTTTTTCATTGAGAAGGTTGCAACCACGCGGGCTCTCATTTCTTCCCCTGAGTCTGACCCCTCTGTTTCGATCCCTTGCTCTGCTGTTTTTAACCAGTTTGAGCCTGTGTCTCTTTCTTATTTAGAGGATGTGGTCGGCCACCTGAGGCCCTCTGGTTCCCCAAATGATCCTGTCCCACCACAATTTTTTAAGGAGATTTTTCCTAGCATAGGTCAGGCTGTTCTTACTGTTATAAACAGCAGTTTAATATCTGGTGTAGTCCCTGCTAATTTTAAGCATGCGGTAGTACAACCCTTGCTTAAGAAACCTGCCCTGGACCACACTGTGTTGGCTAACTACAGGCCTCTCTCCAAGTTGTCCTTTATGTCTAAAATCTTAGAGAAAATTGTACATTGCCAATTGATGGATTTTTTAAATGAGAATGGTATCCTGGAGGTCTTTCAATCAGGTTTTAAAAACTTTCATAGCACGGAGTCAGCACTCTTAAAGGTTTTTAATGATATCCTCCTTACCTGTGACTCTGGTAATCATGTTGTTCTTGTCCTCCTTGACCTAACAGCTGCCTTTGACACTGTAGACCACAACATTTTACTGTCTCGCTTGCACCATCTTGCAGGCATTCGTGGTACTGCTTTGAAATGGTTTAGGTCTTATCTTTGTGACAGAACTTTTAGTGTTAACTTTTTAGGGTATGAGTCTTCCTCTGCCACTTTTCAGTCTGGGGTCCCGCAGGGCTCAATTTTAGGGCCTCTGCTTTTTTCATTATACTTACAGCCCCTGGGAACCATCCTCAGAAGGCATGGAATATCCTTCCACTGCTATGCTGACGACTGTCAGATTTATTTGCCTCTGAAGCAGAAAGAGGCCTTCTCTATTAAGCCACTTCTAGCATGTCTAGAAGACATTAAATCTTGGATGTCCCTAAACTTTCTAAGGTGTAATTCAAGCAAAACTGAGGTGATTCTGTTTGGTCCTAGTGGACCTTGTGAACCCTCTGCTATTGATTTGGGACCCCTGGCAGAGTATTTTAAATCTGTTGTTACAAACCTGGGTTTTAAGATGGACAGTGATTTTAAATTAGACAGTCAAATTAGGGCTACTGTCAAGTCCAGTTTTTACCATTTAAGGCGCTTGGCAAAGATAAGACCTGTTTTATCCAGGCAGCATCTTGAAACGGTAATCCATGCTTTTATTTCATGTCGTCTAGATTACTGTAATGCTCTGTATTGTGGAGTTAGTCAGCATCTTCTCTCTCGTCTGCAGCTGGTCCAGAATTCTGCTGCACGACTTTTAACCAAAACTCGTAAAAGAGAGCACATAACTCCCATCCTGGCTTCACTCCATTGGCTGCCTGTATATCTTAGAGTTCATTTTAAAATTCTCATGTTTGTGTTTAAATGTTTAAACGGTCTTGCCCCAACTTACCTCTCTGAGCTTCTCCATCCTTACTCACCCCCCAGGTCTCTCAGGTCAGCTGACAAGCTGCTCCTGGAGGTACCCAGGTCCAAGAGGAAGCTCAGAGGGGACAGGGCCTTCTCTATTGCTGCTCCTAATCTGTGGAACAGTCTGCCCCAGCACATTAGAGAGGCCCCTTCACTGTCCACTTTTAAAACACATCTTAAAACCCATTTTTATTCCTTGGCATATGACACAGTCTGACCCAATTTTATTGATTTTATTGTTTTGATCTAATGTGCTGATTTTATTGTTTTAAATGTAATTCTCATCATCATTTTTTATACTATTTTATTATTGTCTTTGCTATTTGTGCTAATTTTATTTATTTTAATGTCATTTTAATAATCATTTTTTATATATATATATATATATATATATATATATATATATATATATATATATAATTATTATATATATTATTATTATTTTATTTTTTTTTTTTTGGTAATATTATTATTTTTCTTATTTTTTAACATGTTCAATGTATCACTCTGGCATGTCAAGTGTACAGCACTTTGTGTTCAGCTGGGGGCTGATCCGAAAGTGCTATATAAATAAATTGCTTGCTTGCTTGCTTGCTTACTCTCAAGATAGTACCGTATTTTCCACACTATAAGGCATATGCTTTCACTTTCATATTAGTGCATTAGTGCGCCTCATAATCCAGTGCACCTTATGTATGTATTCTGGTTGTGCTTACTGACCTTGAACCAATTTTATGTGGTACATGGCGCTCAAAAATCTGTCAAAAATGTTTTAGTACGACTTTGGTAAGCTACGAAGCCGCATCGCTTCATGGATTGCCGGAGCATTACAGCTACCGTAGTCATGAGTCTTGCTGAGTAATCTGGGTCCTAAACTCCGGGCCTTTCTCAATATGCGTACTTGTGCGTACTTGCGTTCTCGTGTACTCGTGATACGTCATCAGTCGGAGACCAAGTACTGTTCCAATTCAAAGTACGCATCAAGCCGAGAACGTGAAAAAGTCCCGGATGTGTTCTCGCTCCGCCTGTTTTATCGAGCATGCATCGGTGGTGACTTGTGTGGACTTGGTACAGCTAAATATCCCAGAATGCATTTCGTCCAAAGCTCAAACGTGGTAATGGCGGACGAGCGGGGCTAAAAACTTTTAAATATTACTCTTTCTGGGTCACAAGATAAACTTTTAAGTTATTTTCAAGCGAGAATGTAGCTGTGTAAGCTTCAAATATCTGCTTGATTTATCAAGATATCATATATTTCCAAACGTGCTCCGATGTTTTCGGAGACGTCTGTGACCCGCCAGCTCCATAGCAGACAGCAAGATCGAGGATCACTAGAGCCGGCGAGAACAGCGGACTCCCGGCACATTGTTTTCAACCCCCCCGGGGTCTTTTCGCTACTCAGGTTAAACAAACCCCAAACCCCAACAGCTGTCTATTGTATTGAGTGTCCACTAATATAAAAATAAAAGCGTTCTAACATCTCACCTGCTTGTTTTTATTAAGACATACATGTACACTATTTTTATTAATAGAGATTTCACTACTGAGGTTAAACATGATATATAAGCAGTGTTGGGCAAGTTACTTTGAAAAAGTAATTCAATTATAGTTATTAGTTACTATTTCAAAAAAGTAACTGAGTTAGTAACTGAGTTACAATATTCTAAAAGTAATTAATTACTTGAAAAGTAACTATTGCGTTACTTTAAAAAAAAGTTTAACCCTCTGGGGTCCAGGGTATAACTGGCCATTTTAACTACTTTTGATTTTCCCTCCACATTTTACCTTTGAAAACTATTTACTTTGCCTTGTTTGGTATCATCCTTTTCAGCACAACCTCACGTGTCTGAATTTACAGTCATGTTTTCATTTTGACATACTGTATTAACACAATTGATCTAAAATCAGACAAAAACCATAAAATCAGAGTAGAAAAAGTTATATTTTTTACTGTAACAACCACAAACATCTTTAATGAATCATATTTCATAACTTTAAATGCAACTATAAATTGTCAATTTTAAAATCCTATGCACAAGATTACTTTTACCCTTTTTTTAAATAACCATTTCAAACTATTTACAGAACAATCAGCTGTTCTTCAATAAGATGCCACACAAATTATTTGTGCCACTCCAAATATTTCTGTCCACTATAAAGGAAACATCACAGCCTGATACCTGCAGGTCTGACAGCAGCAGGTGTATCACTCCTGTTTCTACCTGGAGACAGCAGTCGCCTCATTGTTCTGACACACAACACAAAACTATCCACAACACTACACACTAACTACACAAGACAACACATTAACTACACACTCCAAACACGCTAAACGTCACAAATCTCTCACATCTCAAAACTCGCTCTCTCTCTTTTTCTGCTCTCTCTCTCGCCGTCACTCCTAAAACTTCTGCTGTTTTTTTTTTGTTTTGCTCATAAGCAGAGAGGTCTCGCTGCGCTGTCCTTAGACAGTAAACGTGACGAAACTATTGAGGTAAAAACGCCGCGTATATATTGTTTATCATGACTCTGGTTTTACGTGGCCTATCAACACAATTTATAAACTGGTATATATCACCTTGTTGCTTTGTCATCTTGGTCATGTGATTGGCTTACCACGACTACTTTATTCTTCCTCAGTCAAACAGCAGCACTCATGTGATTGTTTTGCCCCTTAGCTCCAGGTGTTGTGCTAGACAGTGATTGTGATTGCCGTCCGCGGGAGCGCGCAGCTGCTTAAAGCTGTAGCGCCCAGATTACTTACAGCTACTTCCGTGCAACTGATATAAGATGCAGTAAGCTGAACACAGCTTCAACCGTCTGTTTGTTGAAAAATAGTAACGGACCGCGTTTCCTTGTTAGTAACTGTAACGGCGTTGTAATGATAGGAATAGTAATTAGTTAAATTACTCGTTACTGAAAAAAGTAACGCCGTTAGTAACGCCGTTACTTGTAACGCCGTTATTCCCGTCACTGTATATAAGTAACTTACATCACTTCTAAATGTTAATGTTTGGTTTATTTCAGTGTTTTATTTGTTCCTGAGTAAATCGGTTTGGCTGTGATTAAAGTTAAGCTTCATAACATGTTACTCACAGTTAAATTAAGAAGGTACGGCAGTAAAAACTCCGGACCTATGACATCATCAAGTACGCTGGTGTTCCAATTATACAAATCGCGAGTCCGTGCTCGCGTTCTCGGCAAGTCCGTACTCCCGTGCGGTCTCGGCAAGTCCGGTCTCGCCGAGAACGCGAGTACGTACTTGCGTACTTCGAATTGAGAAAGGGCCTCCGTCTTCTTCATGTCTCAACGTCAAACGAACACTGCAGCTTCACTAAGAGTTAAAAACTGTCTAAATTCTTTCATCTTTAATAAAATGATCAGCATTCCTGCTTTACCAGTTGTAACAATTAAGTTTAACATCCAGGCATTCATGAAAACAGAATTTATTAAATTTAACGGAGTTAGAAGAAGTTAGCTCGCTAGCTTCCACCTAAACATGATATAGCATGTTCTGACTGAGAGATTTCTGAAAAATTAAAACTCAGCTCTGCTATCACTTCCAACATAAATGGAGTTTGGCTACACTCACACTTGTCAGCAATTTAAAATGACCAATTAACCTGACCCCATGCATTTCTTTGGACTGTTAGAGGAAGACAAATGTGGTGAGGCGTGGTAGGCGGTGCCGTGTGGACGCACCTGCATGGCATCTGCAATCACGCCTGCAGTGTTAAAAACATGGGGAAGCAGGGGTTGTTGGAGGTTCTGGTGTGATGCATGAGGAATGAATAAAGATGGGTTTGACTAACAATCTATGTATCCGCCGTGTCTCAATCATACCACAACAGAATACCCAGAGACAAACCACGGAGACATGAAGAAAACTCAACACAGAAAGGCTCCAGGCTCTATACAAACCCAGGACCTTCTTCCCATGAGTGCTAACCACCGTACATCTGTCAGTTGTTTTTGTTGGTTTGTTTGATTTACATAAAGGAAGCTTTTATTATTTTGTGTTAAGATTATTTTTGGTGGCATGAGTGCATGGCACTGAAGATGAGTGGTACCACCAACATCCAATCTAGCCCCTGGACATCATCAAGAGTAGATGCAAAACCAATGATTACTTAACTTTAAAGCTAAGTACTATCAATCCATTGCAATAGCATTCAATAATTGTTCAGTTGTAACAAGATAAATATTAAACCAGGAGTGTAGCATATTGTTGTCTTGTCATAAAAAGTTAATGAAATTTGGTGAACAAAGTTACACAGACTGTTGCTCTGTTGATCTGAAGAGGTCTGTGCTGCTATTAGAACTGAAGAGGTTTCACATGTTTTTCATTAGAACTATGATGATCTAGAACTGTTGTCTTATTGTGCTGTTCAGTCTTTCTTCTTTGAACACTTCTTCTCTTCCTGAAATGATACGTTCTTGATTTTGATCTTGACTTCTTGATAAAAGACACGCATACAAAAAAAAGCTGTAGTATTTTTTTTTTTATATGTTCACAAAAAACACAAAACAAGGTAACTTGTCCTGGTTTGGCAATTTCCTTTTCTCTTTACATGACTCAGGGAGCTTTCATTCCTGACCCTTGGATGGGTCACTACCTGGGCCTCACCCTTTCACACCTGCAGGTTGCTTTCCATCAAGAAGATGAGTATTTGGGAGCCGCAGTTGTGATGGGTCTCCGCCTGATCACAGTACCTCAATTCTGGGCCTCATATTCTGCAGTCCTACCTGAAATCTTACCTGTTCAGCTTCTTGGATTTCCCAGTCACTGGTCGTGCTCCTCACATTGCTTTGAAAGAATCTTGTCACGGGATACTCACCTGCCTGCCCACTCTTCACCAAGGCCACCTAAAGCCTTGTCTTGTTCCAAGTATCTCCACCTCTGTCTTCTTCTGAATCACAAACCCACTTAGACCCCAGTGCCATCTTTGTCTGCTTCCTGCCCAGTTTCCCCCTAATGTAAATAAATACTATGCACCTGCTTCCTGTTTGCCTTTGGCCTTGTCAAATCTTAAAGTAAACATGGTACACAATGGTATTGGAGCCATGGGTGGCCACACAGTCTGAAGTGTAGAGGGAGTAGAGCAGTGGTGAGAGGACACACCCCTGTGGTGCTTCCATGCTGATGGTGATGCTGTCGGAGACGCACCTACCCAACCTCACCACCTGAGTTCTGCCAGCGAGGAAATCCAACACCCACGCACACAGACGGCTGTCCTAGATCCCTCAGCTTTGTGAACAGTCTGCCAGGCACTATTGTGTTAAAAGCTGAACTGTGAGCAACAAACAGCAATCTCACATAGTTACCCTGTTTCTTGTCCACGTGACTGAGAGTGGTGTGCAGGGCATGGGCGATGGCATCCTCTGTGGACCTGTTGGGTCGGTGGGCGAACTGGAGATGATTTTCTTCAACAGCCTCTCGAACACCTTCATAACCACCGAGGTCAGTGCAACTGGCCGGTAGTCATTCAGGAATGAGGGCGCAGGGATGATGGTGGATCTCTTGAAGCATGTGGGGACCACAGACTTAGCCAGGGACTCGTTGAAAATTGAAGTGAACACACCTGCTAGCTGGTTAGCACAGCACCACAGCAGATGGCCAGTGATGCCATCTGGTCCTGCAGTTTTCCTTGTGCATACTCTCCTCAGCGCCACTCGGACATTGTGCTCTGCGATGCGGATCGCCGGTCCCTCGCTTATGATGTCACTGTCCTCAGTTGTCAGGCAGTAGTTAGCATTAGCCACCTGGCTAACCTCGAAACAGGTGTAGAACTGGTTCAGCTCGTTGGTGAATGCAGAGTCGGCGTTGGTCAGCACAGTGTCCCTGGCTTTGTAAATGGCTGCAGTGGGCCCAGAACTACAGGAAGACTAATTTCAAACAGGCTTGCTAACAGATGAGTGCCGTGCAACCCTGGATGGTCCAGATGGATGGAGTGGTGGATGGTTGGTGTACGGCCACCATGTCCCAACAAGGCTGCGATGTCAGCAAGGAGGTGGTGGGATCATGATTAGGGCCGGAATCATGGGGAGAGAACTGGTTGGCCCTTTTAGGGTCCCTGAAGGTGTGAAAATGACCTCTGTGAAGTATGTGGAGTTTCTGACTGACCACTTTCTTCCATGGCAGAAAAAGAAGAACCATGCTTCCCACAACAAAGTCATCTTCATGCTAGACAATGTACCATCTCATGCTGCATCTGCATCATTGGCTGCTATTGGCATAAAAGGAGAGAAACTCATGGTGTGGACCCCATCCTCCTCTAACCTCAATCCTATTGAGAGCCTTGGGAGCATCCTCAAGCAAAAGGATGTATGACGGTGGGGGGCAGTTCACATCCAAACAGCAGCTCTGTGAGGCTATTCTGACATCCTGCAAAGACATTCAAGGAGAAACTCTCCAAAAAAGTTCCATGGATGCAAGAATTGTGAAACTATCAAATAAGGGGTTTTACGTTAATATGTAACTTGACCTGTTAAGATGTTTTTGATTGAAATAGCTTTTGATTCCAGTAAATATGATCTTCTAATGCTGCAAATTCAACAAATGACCATTTTCAATTCTCTACAACCTATAAAATGTTTTGAAACTCTGTTGCGCGTAATAATTTGGAACAGTGCGTTTTAAGATTTTTATTTGTGAAAAACATACTGTTTTCATTGGGAGGTTTGTTCAGTAACATTTGAATTATACTCTAATGGTTGATGACTCAAAAATTATGCTGACTGTCATTTGAATCGACTGTTTAGGAAAATCAGAGAAAAAGATCACTTACATAATAATTTGGAACTTGGTGGATGTTCCCTCTGTCACCATGTCAGCTATGTCATAGTGTTTCTGATGTCTCTGAGTCTGTGTCTGTGCGTACGTGTCGTATTTCCTGTTTCACTTTGACAGTCTTGTGCGCTTGGTCAGTGTATCTATTTTTGCCCCCCCCCCTATCTCATTATGTTTGATTTGTCCCAGCTGTGTTTAGTCCTGTTCCCCATGCTCCCGTGATCCTATCTGTGTATTTTAGTCCTCAGTCTTCCCCTGCTTGTTGTCGCGCCGTGCTGTGTTTTCTCCTCTCATGTTCCTGAAAATATTGTAGGTCCTGGTCATGGTTTGTTTCCTTTCTCAAGTTTCTTAGTCTGCAGGTTCCAGTGCCCAGTTTAGTTTCTAGTTTTTGGTTTGTTTTTTTAAAAGTCTATTTCTTATGAAGAGTTTTTCCCGGCAATAAAGCTGTGCTTTAAGTTTAACTTTCTGTTTCTGAGTGCTGCGTTTAGGTACTTCATATTGCCTGCCACACAGCACAGAAGCATCACAGCAAAATTGCCATTGTGTCAAAATAACAGGAGGATTTTTTTCCAAGCCTAAATTTCTTTTGTCTTTTGTAGCATATAACCCCTTTGAAAATATGCAGCAGTAGACCAAAAACTGAAGAAAACCACAGATCATCATGTGTACATTACCTGTTTCACTAAAGTGAAACAGAGCAAAGTTACAGAGGTGCATTAGAGACATAGCTAAGCGTTTTGCAATTTGGCACCATCTGTGAAAGTTTTTAGGTACTGAATAGCAGAAATTAGGCTTTTTAGTTAGAGGTAATTTTTTCCAAATAAAATAATCAAAATAAAATAGTGATGTATGAAAGGACATTGTTTGTCCACCGTTCATCCATGGTTGGGTGAACAGGGCAATCTGTACTTTGTATTTTCATCGTCTTCTTTTTACCTGCTCTATAATTATCTGCTCTTTTAGTTGTTTATGGTGGACATTGGAATGGTTTTGGGATTTTTGTAACTGAGATTTTTCCGTTTATGTAAATGTCCATATTTAAATAGCAGGCCTGGTGGCCTATGAAACCTTATTTTCCTCCTTCATCACGCAGTACCTCCAGTTCACACTAGAACGGGACGCAGCCAACTGTAAGGCAGCATGAATGAGAATTAGAACATCCAAGGCTAAGTCCTTGGTCCTCATACACCAACTTTAACCCTTAATGAGGACACACATACAATCTTTCTATTACTTTTTGTTGTGAACAGAAAGCTGACAACAAAAAGCAAAGTTAAAAACCAGCTCAAAGAGACTTCAAAGAGAGCACCACAGCAATTCTACTGTAGAAACATGAACGGATAGCAATGGAAGCTTAAAGTCTAACTGCTCATCAGTTCTCTACGTGTTGTTTAGAGTTTGGCTCTTTGCAGCCATCTGCATAGAAAGAATGTTAACACAAAGCTAGCCAAGAATCCACAGTGATAATAAAGCTGGGTGAATGCCAACCCCAGTTTAGCAGCTAAAGTTTGGAAGCAGTATAATTGGTTTGTTTGTGTCCATGATCCAGTTTGCACCATTGCGCTCTTATCCTTTTGTGGAATAAAAGTAAAATAAAATATCAATATGTTTACTCCTCAAAAGCTGCATTGCCGTACCACTCTACGATACAAACTGTGGGCCGTAAAAACAAACAAAAGGTTCAAAACAGAAAACTGAAGAACATGTGTGCAAAAGTAACAACATAATCGTTACTGTAATGTCATTACTAAATGTAGTACAATAGTGCATTACATTACTGCATACTGAAAAATGTAATGTGAACTAGCTGTCTGTTTGACTTGTTTGAATAAAGACAAACATTTGGATATTCATTTCATATTAATGTTGTTGCAAAGTTTGAGGCTTTTGTCTCTGAGTGGACTGCTTTTCTGGGTGCTCCACGTGGGTAAAAAAAAATTCTGCATAATAATTTTGGCTTTGGAATCAGTCTAAAAGTGAACTAGCACAAATTCTGTCTGCTGTGCTTTAACATCTCAAACAAACCACACCACAGTCAATCTGAAAGCTTGCTGAGAAGAATTCTCTGTGTGGTTGTTTGGTCTGCATTTGTGTAATAGGCATCATGCCAGTTGTCATGGACTAAGCACACAGTGACAATTTCACTAATCTGACTTTTAATAACTAAAGAATTGATTTTTCTGTCATTCCAACATTCCACCTCCTCTTTTGTATTCTTACCTACTTGAAGAAGTGTACAATAAATGCAGGTAGGCACGGATGCTCTCCAAAGTCAGTCTTTGCTTTATGTATTATTTTCAAATTGCTCTTGAATTCTGTTGAATCCAAAGTTTTTCCAGAAAGAAATTGTTGCTTTCTGAAGTAAGATTGCTTCAATTTGCAATAGCAAAAAAATACAAAATAAACAAATAAACAAACAAACAAACAAAAAACTCGATGATCCACTGCTAAAATCCAATAACTGACACACGGGAAGTGCGACCCTCTGCCATCCTATAATGATGGCAGAAATGTCATATGGGGAGGTGGACGGGGGAATGCAAAGATAGAAAAAGGGAGAGGTGTCAGTGCAGAGAGCAAGAGATGTAGAAGATTGTGAGCGAGCATACCAGTGTGAACCTTGATGGGTTGGACACGTGCACAGCATGAAGCACAATCAGCAGCACCACAGGCACACGCGCATGCATGGGAGAACACAATATTGCATAACCACAGGGGAGGGTCTAAAACACACACACTCATGCACACATACCTTTGAGTAAGAATATTGTGGTTGGGACAGCATAAACAGCCCTAATGAAAGACTTATCACATACACAGTACTTTTTTCAGTAATTAGTAATCTGGAAACATTCCGGAGAGACCGGGGGTGTGAGAAGACTCCAAACCTCCCTCTACCCGCTCATATGTAGTGTTGATGTATATGAATGTATATGTTGATCTATATGTATAAAAATCCGGAATGTTTCCGGATTTTTTTTTTTTTCTTCTCGTTTTTTGTTCTCTTTTTTCCCCCTCTTGTTTTTATGCTGCTCACCCTTGTCCTTGGTTTCTTTCTTTCTTTTTTCTTTCTTTCACTGCTTCGATCACCTGCTTCCACACTCATCCACAAACAACATCCTTTATTTGGACACATACGCACAGCACGATCACGCACAGCCATGCGCTCAACGGCAGCACATTTACATCAGACAGCGCACACAGTCGTATAGGATACACACACTTAAACCAAGCGTACTCATATTAGTAAATATGCACACACATAGTCAGACTCAGGGAGCATCTCACCACACATTTTTTCTCTCTCCCCCTCTTTTTATTTACGAACAAGTGATGTATTCTCTCCACCTGTCTAAGCGACACACACAGCGCACACCCCTAGTTATACACAGACATCTATGGGTGCACTAAGATTCGTTACATGGAATGTAAATGGAGCTGGCTCCAGAGAAAAGAGGTTAAAAATATTTAACCAACTCAAAAAACTACAGGCAGATGTTGTCCTTTTACAAGAGACCCACAGACCTCTTAGAGGTTCGAATGAACTTAAAACACCTGAGTTTCCTAATGTGTTCTCAGCTTGTTATAATTCTAGACAAAGGGGAGTAGCAATTTTAATCCATAAAAAAATTAATTTCACAGTACTCGATACAGTTATAGATCCAGAGGGCAGATTCTTAATCATTAAACTATCTATACTTGATAAAAAGCTATGTATTGTAAGTGTATATGGTCCAAATGCTGATGATCCCTCATTCTTTCACGGTTTTTTCAGTGCACTCTCTGAACACTTAGATGGCACACTTGTTCTTGGAGGCGACCTCAACCTTGGACTAAATGAAGAAATGGATAGGCTCAATACAGCAGGAACTCAGCGTAATTGGCAGTCCATAAATATAATCAAACAGTATATGAGCGACTTTGGTCTTTGCGATGCATGGCGCTCCCTTCACCCCACCAGTAAGGAATATACTTTTTTCTCACATGTCCATCACTCCTACTCTCGTCTGGATTATTTTTTGGTCAGCAGCTCACTGTTGAGGGACATTTCAGACACTGAGATTCACCCTATAGCTGTCAGCGATCATGCTCCTGTATCTTTAACACTAATGCACAAGAATAATACTACGCCTAGTAAAAACTGGAGATTTAATACATCACTGCTTAAAGATGAAGACTTTATTAAATATTTTAAAAAAGAGTGGACTTCATATTTAGACTTTAATGACACTCCCGGAACATCAGCTTCTGTTCTATGGGAAGCAGGGAAAGCTGTGATGAGAGGTAAAATAATTTCTTTCTCATCACATAAAAAGAAAAAAGAAAACAAAAATATCCAGGAATTAGAAAAAACCATCAAATCACTAGAAGAAGCCTATGCGTCCGACCAAGATCAGGAAACATTGAACAAAATACGCAAAACAAAACTAGAATTAAATGAGATAATTGATAAAAAAACAAAATTCTTAGTACAAAGACTACGCTTACAAAATTATGAACATGGTAATAAATCCGGTCAATTTCTAGCAAACCAGCTAAAAATAAATAAAGAAAAAACAACTCTATGTGCTGTTCAAGACTCATCTGGGAATACAGTATATGACCCGAAACAAATAAACAACATCTTCAGGGATTTCTATAAAACGTTGTATTCACCACAAATAAACCCATCTAAAAAGGAAATTGATCAGTTTTTAGACAACATAACTCTCCCAAAATTATTAGACTCTCAAGCAATGGCATTGGATTCGCCACTGACACCAGGTGAACTCCAGGAAGCCCTGATAAGTATGCCCAATAATAAGGCTCCAGGTCCAGACGGCTTTCCTGCAGAATTCTACAAAGAATTCTGGACGATTTTAGCCCCAATTTTTTACAGAACGCTGTTGGAAATCAAAGAAAATGGCAGACTCCCATCAAATATGAATTCTGCAAACATTAATCTCCTGCTAAAACCAGGCAAAGACCCTGTATATCCCTCAAGCTATCATCCAATATCCCTTATAAATGTAGACCTTAAAATAATCTGCAAAGCTCTCTCGAAGAGACTAGAGAAAATAACCCCCCTCTTAATTCATCCTGACCAAACTGGTTTCATAAAAGGTAGGCACTCATCAACAAATACACGTAGACTACTTAATTTGATAGACTACTCATACAGTAAAAACCTTGAAACTACAATATTTTCTTTAGATGCAGAAGAAGCGTTTGACAGAGTTAACTGGAAATTTCTATTTGCAACTTTACACAAATTTGGTTTTGGATCTTCTTTCATCAGCTGGTTAAAAATATTATATAATTCCCCAACAGCTTGTGTCAGAACAAATGACCAGACATCCTCCAGCTTCTGTCTCCTGAGGGGCACCAGGCAGGGATGCCCACTCTCCCCTTCACTGTTTGCAATTTTTATTGAGCCACTAGCAGCAGCAATTAGACAGAATTCAGTAATTAAGGGCATAAAATGCAAGAACGTGGAACATAAAATCAGCCTTTATGCGGATGATGTGCTACTCTTTCTCCAAAATTCACAAACCAATATCTCTGGGGTGATTGAATTGATAAACTCTTTTGCAAGAATATCAGATTACTCAATTAACTGGTCAAAATCTACAGTCCTTCCGATTAATTGCTCCTTCCATAATTCCTCTTCTACTCCACTGCAATCGGGAAATATAAAATATTTAGGTATTAATGTTTCTCCCAAGCTTGCAGATCTAACTAAATTAAACTATATCCCACTTTTAAAGAAAGTAGAAGGCGATCTGGCTAGGTGGAAATGTCTACCCATATCAGTCATGGGAAGGGTTGCCGCTATAAAAATGATGGTCTTACCAAAAATAAATTATTTATTCTCAATGATCCCAACTAAACCGCCACAAGATTGGTTCAGATCTCTAGATTCATATATGTCCAAATTCCTTTGGAAAAAGAAGCCCCCACGTATAAGCTTAAAAACACTACAAAAGACCAAGGATAAAGGAGGATTAGAACTACCTAACTTTCAGCACTACTTCTTAGCCAACAGGCTCCAATTTATCTCAGGATGGCTAAAACATACCCTCTTAGATGAACCTTGGCTAGATGTAGAACAAGCACTTTGCAATAATCTAGAGATTTCAGATCTACCATTTATCAGCTCAAACATTCAACGACATGAATGCTTCAAAAGCGTCAACATTAGCTCCTCTCTGACAGCATGGTGGGAGTTTCTGAAGTTGACAGAGTCTTCATTAATCCCATGCAAACGTACACCTATCTGGAACAACCCTGACATATTACAAAACAATAATATGATAAACTTTTCAGATTGGAGTGGTAAAGGAATCAAATATTTAGAACATATACTAGAAGGAACAGAATTTATTTCATTTGACAGACTAGTTACAAAATATGGGATCAACAAGAAAAGATTTTTAGAATATCAACAAATTAAATCCATAGTAAAAAAGAAATTTAAACCGGGTCAAGTTGAACTACAAACACCACCAAGTGTGGTTCAATTTCTTACTCTTAAAACCCCCAAATTACTATCCAAAATATACAGAATGCTTTCTAAAATAGATGAATCAATATCACTTCCTATTGCAAAATGGGAAGCGGATTTATCAGTTAACTTAGACCAAAACTTCTGGTCTCAGATTTGCTTAAAAACCTTTCATCTAATTAGAAATCCCAGTCTTCAATTAATTCAATACAAAATACTACATAGAGTGCACTATACAGGTCATCGGATGTTCAAGATGGGCTTTACGTCTACCAACAACTGCTCACACTGCCAAACCAATTCACTGGACAATTATATCCACGCTCTTTGGTTCTGTCCACCAGTTCAGAAGTTTTGGCGTGAGATATGTGAAGACTTATCGAAGTGTCTGAAATGTAACATTCCAACTTCTCCTTTAGTATGTTTGTTGGGCAGCTTAGATAATGTCACTTCAGAAAAGAATATAGCCCACATGGTTTTCACTGCCCTATGCATAGCCAAGAAAACAGTCCTCATGAACTGGAAAAATAAAAATAATCTTAATTCTAACCAGTATAGAAATTATCTATTAGATTACATTAGTCTTGATACAGCCTCTGCCACCACATCAGATCAATTGCTCTGGGCTCCTTTGATCAGCTCCATCACCTAGTGGGGGTGGGGGGTCATAGTTTGGTCCCACCTTCACTGTTGTGATTAGTGTGGGGGTAGGGACAGGCTTAGGGCGTCGGGGGGTTCCCCAGGAGCATCTTCCTTGGGGGGCTCAACCCGGGGTAGTGGTCATGGCCAATTAAGGGCTCTGTTGGCTCTTAGGTGACGGTTTCCTCGTGGCTGCGTGCAGCGGGGCTAGGGGAGGGTCTGTGCTGACGGACGTGGGTTACTGACCTGGTAGCCTGGCTGCCCCTGGGTGGGTCCGGGACGGGCGTGAGGTTCTGGGGGCGCTCCGTCTCTGGGCTGGGGCCCTGGCCGGGCCTCGGGGGCTCGGGTCCTGGTTGGTGTGTTGCTGGGGTTGTGGGCGGGTGGGTATATGGGGGCCCAGTCCTGGCGCAGGGCGCCGCCAGTGCATCGAGCCACCTGGGGGACTCTTCAACTGGTGGGGGAGGTTGTCACGTCTTGCAGGAGCTTTCCTCTCCTCAGGAATTCTCTCTGCAGGAGGGGGAGATATAGGAGAGGTGGAGGAAGATCTCAGCCTGGGCGTCTATTGTCTTGTGTAGTCTGGAAGATGAGTGGATGATGGGGTGGGTGCAGTTTTCTCTGTAGTGGGGTCGGGTGGGCTATCCCGGGCTCTGTGCGGCCCCACAGCAGCGCTGCTGCACTGGGCCCTGGTCCGGATGGGCCTGGGCCCCCTTTCCCTGGCGGGTTGCAGAGCATGGGGGTGCCTACTGGGGTCAGCGGGGGAGCTGGCCCCAGGGAGGGGTCACTTGCCCCTCCCTTTCTTCCCTCCCCATCTCCAGCTGCCTCCCTCTTCCCGCTCCACCACAATCACCCACACATGCAGGGCCTTGGGGTAGGGGTGTGTCACCAGGGTGCAGAGGAGGCATCCCCCCCCTCTGTCCCCTTCTGGCTGCCTCTGCCTCAATTTTATCTCACAACTTAGACATTCACATTACTCACACTCTCATAACGCATACATATAGGATCTTGGGGGTGGGCTCACAACACGGACTCCAAATTACCATCAGGGTGTACACCTCACCCCTGGCGTCGTTGCCCACCTCTCAATTTTAAATACACGTAGACATTGAGGGCTATCAGGAGGGGCTATGCGCTTACCTGCTGCTCTCTGGCAGGTAGCTCCATGCCCTCCTGGGTTTTAATTGCACCTTAGAACACATATACATCAACACTACATATGAGCGAGTAGAGGGAGGTTTGGAGTCTTCTCACACCCCCGGTCTCTGCGGCCTGCTGGAGCGGGGGGGCTGAGAGGAGGAGTTGGCCGTCCGACTGGGGTCTGGTGTGTGGGGCCTCCCTGCTGCTGCGGAGTCGGGGCAGTCTGCTTCTCCCCACTGCAGGGAAAAGGGTAACACCACCTGGGTCTGGGTGCAGTTTCCCCCTCCAGGGGCAAGGGTACCTAGACCCGGTTCTTAGAGTACGCTTGGGGAGTGTGATTGTGTGTACAGCGTCTCTTTATGTCTGTCTCCACGTTGGTTGAGTGTGGAGTAATTGCCTATGAGAGCATGAGGGTGGGAATGGATGTTTGTATTTGAGTGTGCCTGTATGTCTGTGTCTATATGTCAGGTTGGGTATCAGACGCCACCTCTCTGGGGACATCTCAGGCCCTCCAAGGTTTGGAGGCCTATCTCCCCCCACCACTTCCCCTGCCGGTGGCAGACGCCCTCAGACATCGATGCGTTGGTGGTTCTTTGTGTCCAGGGGTGGGCGTCCGGGTACACACCGGCTCACTCCTTGGTGGCTGCTTATCGGGGCCTGGAACCTGGGGCTCGCTCGGGCCACTTCGGGGGTGGGGTGCCCTCGGCCTCTCGGCCTGGGGCTCGGTCACTCAGGCACAGCTGGCTGCCGGCGGAGCTCACGGGCACGTCACTGCAACCCCCCCTGGCTTCTGCTCCGCGGCTGCTGAGTGATCCCTCATCTGGGACTCTCCTCAGCTCTTTCTGGGATAGTGGCGCGGCTGCCCCTCTGTTGGTCTTCCTTGGTCTCTTGTGTTCTGGGGGCCTCTGGATGTCTGGAGTTTTGATCTCCTCCATACCTGCTTCATGCCCTGGAGGATGGGGCTGTGGCCCCCCACACCCTCTAGCAGATCATTACATTAAGGAACCTTTTAAATACAAGCGCGCTCATGCTCACAGGTGTACACACAGGTGATCACACACACAAACTACACCCTTTTTGGCTCCTACCTCAAAGCACACTGTGCGCTGTCGATCTTACAATAATGTTTAATATTAAGTATTTAGTGTTATATTCCCATATATCATTGTGATGTTGTTTATTCTATTACTCTCGTTTTCTTCTGCTTGTTTTCTTTTTTCTTTCTCAACAGGTGATCCAGGTGATCGATATATGTATTTTTTGTCTGCTTATTTTGTTGTTTTTTTTTTTTGCCCTTTATCCCCGTCCCTCTTCTCCGCTGTTTTTTTTGTTTTGTTTTGTTTTTTCCCCCCTCTTTCTTTCTCCCTTTTCTTTTCCCCTGTCCCGTATCTAGCAAGTAAAAAAAATAAAATAAAATAAAATAAAATAAACAATAAAAGGTAAATCAAATGGACCATTACGGCAAGGCTGGGATGGTCCATTTGGTAAAGTAAATCCCTCGGGCATCTTTCTTCGCCTTTAGACAATAATTCTGATGGCAAAAGAACCAAACGGTATAGGTTTAAAAAAAAAAAAAAAAAAAAAAAGTAATTAGTAATCTAACACATTACTATCTAATTCTAATTACTTTCTATTGTTACAACGCTGTTACCGTTAGTAACAAGAAAATGCGATGCAGATGCGTTACTATTTTTCAACACACATACGATTGAAGCTGTCTTCAGCTTACCGGAGCTAGGGAGCAAAACAATCGCACAAGTGCTGCTGATTGGCTGACGAAGAATAAAGTACTCATGGCAAACCAATCGCATGACCAATTTAAAGTGACATAGAAAAATGACTACGGGAAGAAACTGCGTTGTCTAAGGAAAGTCCTCGAAAGCAAAAACAAAAGCCATGTGAGAGATTTGTGATGTTTAGCGTGTTTGGTGTGTGTAGTTAGGGTGTTGTAGTTGATAGTTTAGTTTTGTGTGTCAGAACAATGAGGTGACTGCTGCAGTCGCTGCCAAAAAGCCACCAAAGGCAGACAGCAGTGTAAACAGATAAACAGTTTTTAAAGTAACGCAATAGTTACTTTTCCTTGTAATTAGTTACTTGTATAATATTGTAACTCAGTTACTAACTCAATTACTTGAAGAACTTACTTGAAGAAGTAGCTAGTAACTATAACTAATTACTTGCCCAACACTGACAACTTTTAAAACCTCTGCTGAGTTTTAGCTCTCAGTGGAGGTTAAACACTGGGCATAACTGGGCTCTGTCTGACGGGGGCGTTTACTGTTGTATTTACAATTTAGAAAATCAGTCCGGCTCAGATTAAAGTTAAGTTTCATAACTGCTGTTAGACTTTTAAACTGAACCATTCGCTTTTCTTTATTATCTGGTGTTCATATGTGTTGGATTTTTTTTAACGGAATTGAATTTTGAATTAAAACTAGCATTAAAAATCTTTTTTATACAAGGTGGAAAGAGAAGTGTTGGGATTTATGTTTATCTATAAAGCTATAAATAAATTGTGAAAACTTATAACTGGAGCATATTTGTCCTCTCTCTCATGAAAAACCCTACAGAAGGTGCATTTCCACTGGGAGGAGCAGCATCTGAACCAGCATGTTGTTCATGGATATTGAAGACTCCAGCCTGTCCAGAAATGATTACATCATCTGGTTCTTAATATTTATTCAACTGTATTCTAAGCACCAGCTGACTGTTAGAATTTTCAGAGTTCACAAAAATTAAAATAAAAAACAACCATCCATCTTCTTCCGCTCATCCTGGGCATGGTCACGGGGGTAGCGGCCTAAGCAGAGAAGCCCAGACCTCCCTCTCCCCAGCCACCTCCTCCAGCTCATCCGGGGGAACACCAAGGCGTTCCCAGGCACGCCGAGAAATATAATCTCTCCAACGTGTCCTGGGTCTGCCCCGGGGCCTCCTCCCGGTGGGACACACCTCACCCGGGACGCGCCCAGGAAGCATCCTTAACAGATCCCCGAACCACCTCAACTGGCTCCTTTCGATGTGGAGGAGCAGCAACTCTACTCTGAGCCCATGGCAAAACTTCTCCCATCACTCGTGAACAAGAAATACTTAAATTATTCCACTTGGGGCAGGAACTTGTCCCTGGCCCAGAGTGGGTACTCCACCGTTTTCCAGCTAAGGACCATGGCCTCAGATTCGAAGGTGCTGATTCTCATACTACCGCTTCCCACTTGGCTGCGAACCGTTCCAGTGCGAGGTGGAGGCCAATCACTTAACAAGGCTTGTTAGAAACTATGAAACACATGGTGCAGACTTCTGGATGTTAGAAGACAACTAATAATTCTCATGAATAAGACTAAAGGCAGAAAGGTGTCCTTTATTTCTGAACATGTTAATAGCAATGTTGATAGCACCTCCAGATTTATATTATATTATCTTTATATTATATTGTATTTATATATTATATTTGTACATATATTTATTCTTATAATTCTCGAATTCCTATTCTTATATTTTGCTTTGTTTCTTCGTTCATCAGATGTGCAGCTAGTCTTACAGCAGGGTCCTGCTGAAAAACTGCAAAACACATGGAAACATGTTGATGATGAAAATAGCGGGTGTGCCTAAAGTCTTTGTGTTTCCCTGATGAGCATCAGTAATATAATCACAGATACAACTTTATTCCTTTTTCATGTTGGCTGAAAACAATTTTACATATATGATCTTATAACAGGATGCAGACACTTTAATTGCTGAGTCTATGTTTGAAGTTTGTTTGTATACCTAATCTTTACTCTCAAACTGCAGCAAGTCTGCAGCGGAGAGAATAAAACACTGTCGGAGCAGGTTTGATCATTTTGATTAAAAATCAGCTGGAAACTCCACGTTTTCACTCAGTCTTTTATTTAAAGCATGTGTTAAGAGATTATATAATGGGGGAATCTGTTTTATATGAGCAGCATGTGAAGCCCTTTGTACTGAAGAGCAAACAGTCACATTGTCACAGGAAGATGCGTGTATTAATTTGGTTATTTATTAAATGTATAAATGTTGTTCTGGTTGATTCTAATCGGCTGCTGAGTCTCTTACGCCAGCGTAAGGTTGCACGGTCAGACAGGGCAGGGGCCACACAGGTTTATAACCTCAACCTCCTCAAGCGTGGAGAGAGGCTGAAACCACTTCTCTGGTGAGCCTGGTGAAGGAGAGACATTAGTTGGAGAGATTAGTTGGGGCATTCCCACCTCCCTCCATTGTGATGACCATCTCACACAGGCACAGAGAGCGGATGTTGCTGCACTGCAACAGCGCTTTCCCGAAATTCCCCCCCCCCCCCCCCCCCCCTCCCCCGCTTGGCCGTACGACTCTCATCGAGCACCATTTTGAAACGCAGCCTGGAGTGACGGTGCGTTCATGACCCTACAGGCTTCCTGAACATAAAAGACAAATTGTTCAGAGGGACAGAGGGCCGAAATCCTGAAGATGGGCTACCTGGGGTAGCCCTATAGTTCTTGTGGTGAAGAAGGATGGGTCTATACGGTTCTGTGTGGACTATCGCAAAATAAGTAAAGTGTCACATTTTGTTGCTTACCCAATGCCCCGGGTCAAAGAACTGCTGGACCGGTTGGGCATGGCCCGTTTTTCACAATGCTGGATATAACCACTACTGGCAGAGTCCCTTATCTGCAGAATCCAAGGAAAAAACAGCCTTCTCCACGGTTTGTACCAATTTGTCACACTTGCGTTCAGCTCATTCAGAGCCCCAGTTGAGTGCTGCAGCCACACAATGCATTGCTGCCGCCTACTTGGACAATGTTATCATCCATAATGACACCTGGGTGGAGGGTAAATGAAGTTGGTGTTCACCCTCTGAGAGGTGAAAGTCAGCGGAGGTTATGCAAGTTATGGTGGAACCCACGCTTTATCAGCTGCACCTGAGCCCGACTGTTTGCTTGCCATGATACTGGGCTGGGCAGACATCTCCAAAATCATCAAAGCACTTTTGCAAATAGGCTCTAGTGTAAAAACCAAACACATATTTGATGATTCAACCAGTACATTCTCGGTTAAAAAAACATTAAGTGCATTTAGTGACACACAAACAGGGTATTTCAAACTACAGTTTAGTTAGTTTCAACATTTCTATTGTTGGTGCTGAGAAACACCCACTGAAAGAATGGCCACCAGGCCAAAGCAATGGTTTTGACTCGATCATCACTAGCCCCGCTCCCTGACTTTGATGACTGAGACTGAGAGATAAAATGAATTCATGAACACAGCCCCGAGGCCAGGAGTGCCAAAATGAATTAAATAAAAAGTAATTAAATAACTAGCTAAATGTGTCAATAAGTAATTTATTAAATATATAATTAATTTATTAAATGTGTCATTAATTAACTAAAACAGGAAATAAATAAATAATTTTATAAATGTTTTAAATAAAATGAGTGGACATTTAATTATTGATATATTTATTTAATTAATTCCAATTTTAATTAATTAATGAAACATTAAATGAATTATTTAACCCTTTAAAGCCGGTTTTGCGTAACTATTTTTAAATCCCTGTAGAACCGGAACCACTTAAGCTAGCGCAATAATCTTTTTTGCATATGAAACCGGAAGAGTTGTACTTACATGTTATGCCATCAGCTTGCCCTAGGTCACGGTTTCCTTCCACATATAGCTTTGCAAAAATTGCATAAAAAGCGCTTGCAGCAACAAAAACATAATGTTCCAGAAACATGCTTTGCCGATCCAAACAGCTGTTCAAAACACTTCCTACGTTGGAATAGACGTCAGCGCGAACTATCGCATGTCCGCCATTACCAGGCCAAAACCGGAAGTGACGTCATTTTCGCGGAAATGTAGTTTTTTTACCTTATAAGCCTATAGTGGTGTTTTTAAAATTCATGTTTGACTTTATGCTTTTCTGAATAGAACTCAAACTGCACTGCTGGAAATAGTTTATTTTGATGCACATGCTGGTTTTTTTGCAAATTTGGATTATAATATTTATTTTCGTTTTTCCTGCAGTATATAAAAATTGGTGTATTTCAAAAATAAAACTATGAAGAGACTCAAAATAAATTTCCTGTTGTTGGAAACTATTTTGTGAAACTTATTTGTATTTACATTTTTGAGGGATAAACCTCTTAAATTTCTCTAACTAGAAATATATGTAAATAAAACAAAAACGATTTTCAATTTTTTTGTAGTTTATTGCACTTTTTTGCAATTTATATAGTTACTATGGACTTAATGCATACATATTATTAAAATTTGGGCTATAACAGTTGTATTGATGTATAGCAACTTGAAATGCTCTCAAAAATGGCACTATAGCATGTAGAAATATAAAGATAAGCTCTGGCGGACTTGGTTCTATGGTAGATCTTCAAGGGTTAATGATGTATTTAATTCATTCATTTTGTCATTCCTGGCCCTCCATACAACACAGAGAATTTTTTCTTTTCTGTCGAAGAACTCACACATCAGTACCTATCACACACAAAGTGCAACACTGCAGAGCAAACCTTGCACATTTGTATGAAACTTGTACATTTTTATGTTTGGTATTTTTACATTTGTTCTTATTGTTATTTATTCTACATGCTGCTACCAGGGAGATGTGTCTAATTTCATTTAACATCTGATGTTTAATGACAATAAAAGGATTCTGATTCTAATTTGACAAATCATTCTCTTGGTTGTGATATGGTTTCAGCATGTGACACAATCTGCTTTGTCATAAACAGCCTGGTGTGGCAAAAATGTAATTGGTGTCACTAATGTTTTTCCTCTACAGTACACTCAGAGCATGTTTCTGATTCAATTCCATTAAGTTTTATTTATGCAGCGCCAAATCACAAAAACAGTCACATCAAGGTGTTTTATTTTGTAAGGTACAACACTCAAGTGAGTCCCTATGTGTCCGTGGGTAGCAGACTTATCATGATTGTGATGAGGACACATGCAGACACAGAGGCAGACGGCAGGTTCAAATTGAAAGCGAGCTTTTTATTCCGGCTGATCAGAACATATTACAAAATAAGAAAACTAAATTGGAACATGGAACTAAACAGAAGGCCTAAACTAGGAAAAACTAGGAAAACACCAGGACACGGAACCTGAGCAACATAGGGGTAGAAGAACAGATGCTCTGACCAGGGACAAAGGGAGACAGACATAATATAAACATATGAGGGAATTAAGGCAGAGAGGAGACACAGGAGGAACAAGGTTGGACATAATCTGACTAACAACATGCAAGAGGCGTCTCTCTCTAGAGGCGCAAGAGAGAGACACTGATGACTAGGGTAAACACACAGACAAGGCCAAGACAACCAGGACATGAAAAATAACTGACAAAAAGAACAAGTAAGTAACTAATATCTAGAAATAAATCAAGAACCCAAAGACCAAAGAATAACACATCAACCTTCAAAACTCCAAAGACATAGGGCACAGGGAACCTAACACTATGAGCCAGCACTTGGCGATAGTGGGAAGAAAAAACTTCCTTTTAACAGGAATAAACATCCAGAAGAACCAGGCTCAGGAGAAACAGCCATCTGCTGTGACTGGTTCAAAGACAGAGATAGGACAAAATATACACTGTCAAAGAGAGCCAGAAATGAATAATAATTAATTATTAAAAGCAAATTGGTGTATATTCACAGAGAATGAAAAGAGGTGATAGAAAGAGAAATGCTCAGGGTGTCATTGGAAGACTGACTTCTGAAATGTAAGTCTTCACCATATCCCGCTTCCAAAAAACAGATGCACAAGCAAGATTCATCATTTCAGAAAACACTGCGCCAGCAACATGCTTTACACCACTCCATTACACTTTTTGTACTGGTCTTGAAAGCAGATGGACCGGTTCTTGGACAGATGGACAGGATATAGCATTTCTACTCTGTGTGAGCAATCAAAGCGCTTTAAACAACTTGTACATTCGCACAAGCACTTTCGTATACGCTATTTCTAAATGCTTCCTATTTAACATTCACACACCAATGGCTGCATCAGAGAGCAACATAGTGTTAGCATCTTGCCCTAGGATATTTGCCCAGGATGCCCAAGGATGCAGACTGGGATCGACTGCTCTACCACCTGAGCTACAGCTACCCCTGAAGCAAATAAAGGCTTGGATGCAGATGCTCAGCCATGAAACTCCATCCCATGAAGTTCTCTATCAGTGTTATTGAGTTAATCTGAAGGCCACATGCAGTTTTTAGGCATGTAAATATTGACTCTGCAGAAAGTTGGTGCCTCTGTGCACTACGTACCTCAGCATCAACTTTATTTATAAAGCGCTTTCAAACAAAGTGCTGTACAACTATTTGAAACTAAAGAGATAAATAAAATAAAAGCGATACATAGCAATACAAGTAAAAAACACAATACAAGTTAAAAACAGTAAATATTTAAAAACTCAAAGCCACAGAATTAAGACATGTAGGATGGGGTGAACAATTGTGTCTTCAACTTAGTTTTAAAAACCTCCACAGAGCATGCCTGCCTAATATCTTGAGGGAGGTTGTTCCACAGAAACGGGACATGAAAAGAAAAAGCACGCTCTCCAATTGTCTTTTTTCTGGCTCTAGGAATCTTTAGAAGGCCAGAGTCCTGAGATCGTAGAGCACGAGATGGAACATAAAGGTGTAAAAGGTCAGAGAGGTATGTAGGTGCCAATCCGTTTAAAGCCTTGTAGGTGAGCAGCAGGACCTTAAAATCTGCTTGAACCTGACAAGGTAGCCAATGAAGAGATCTCAGTACATTGGTATTGTGCTCAAATTCCCAGTTCTTTTTAAAATGCGAGCAGCTGCATTTAGCACCTTCTGTGCAACCCATTCTTTCACAAATGTTTGTAGGAGCAGTCTGCATGCCTAGGTTGTTGATTTTATACACCTGTGTTCATGGATATGATTTGAACACCTAGATTCAATAATGTGAGTGAATGTGAATAATTACTTTTGGCAATATAGTATAGACGAGGTCAAGCAGGACACTTTTCTTACAATTCCAAAGAGTCCAAAGAGTCGTGCTGACGCATTTCCTTCTTAGCAGCAGATTTTTCTGTATCATGTAGACCAGATACAATTATATCCAGCCTGTGAGATAATTTCATGTGTCAGTTATTAATGGCCCCTCCAGTATGTGGGACATCAGTCTTTAGCCCTGCTGAGAATCCATGCAGGCAGAGGTGGGATTATATTTTGATGGGCCCACTATGTAGTCAATTGCATTAAAATACAGACTAGGCTCACACCATTATGTGAAAGAATGAAGGGGACAGATGCTCCAAAGACAGCAAGTGTAGTGGTTAAGGTCAGGTACGCAGAGAGGCGGGGAGTCGGTGGTCCTTCTAAAGTCTTTGTGGGTCCCTCGCTATAACGCGCTTCACTTTTCGCAGCATCACTGTTTCACTGATTTTTTTTTTTTTTGCATGCTTTTTTTTTGTTCACAACGCATTGTGTTCTGTGTCCTGATTGGCTGTAGACCATTGTCAATCAATCTCGTGCCGTGTTTCCTGTACAGTACAGAATGCGTTCAGCTTGTCAAATTTACATAAATCTTCGATTGCTAGCAGTGTGACTCTGAAGTGCTGTACTGTGTGTTTGTAAGTTTCCTCCAACAAACACAACAACCTTTTGCACTGTCAAAGGCAGCTGCGGTAGCACCCAACAGGCAGAGGAAGATGCTAACCATCGCACAAAAAGTTGGACTTCTGGACATGCTAAAGGAAGGTAGAAGTTACCGTATTTTTCAGATTATAAGGCACATTAAGTGAAACAAAACAGTCAGATAAGTCAAACTTTACTCAACTCATTCTTATTGTTTCTTTTACTTCTCTACCATTGATTCATTAATGTTGAATTCTCTCACAGCTGCTCTATTCCCATGTTCTGGACCTGAAAACAGGGTTTGATCTTTGGTTTCATTCAATAATACTGGCTTATTTTTCTACGAAGGTTTGAAGTTTGAGGGTGTTTAAACAAGAGAGGAAAGTGTGAAAATGTTCATGCCTGTCTGAGAAAAGTGTGTAAAGTGTGTACTGAGGGGTTTTACAGCCTTAAAACATCTATAATGATTGTAAAAAATAAAGTTGGCTACTTCGCCGATGATTTTTAGAACGTAACTCCCACAATAAACGAGGGACCACTGTACATACAAAGTGTCTTTGAATGGCAGAGATGCAGACATGTCTGTATGTAGCACAGAGCCATGGCTCAGTGTCTAAATGCATTTCACAGGCTTGAATATGCGCTTAAAGCCATTTATAATTCTTCACTCAACACAAACAAGCACAAGCAGAAATTTTAGAGAGAGTTGTTGACCCACTATTGATCATGTGCTTCATCACACGAGCCAAGATGTGAAAAAGGACGTGAGTCATTATCTGCACCGTTTTCAGGTAAAACGATTGCGAGACCTTGCTTCACTGTATCATCTGTCTAAAATGTGAACATTAGCATCCTCAAAAGAGTGACCTTCATCTTTAGAAGCATCTTTAGATACAGCTGAGTCCTGTGGTACTTAGTCATTACATTTACATGCTATTTTGATAGACTATCAGCAAGTAAAAAAAATGATGATATGAATGGAGGTTGGAAAAGATGAAAATAATTTGGAAAGCATCTGATTGTCTTAATTTTTCAGCATGACAATGATCCCAAACCCACTGCCAATGCAGGTCAAATAAAATACCTGTAGAAAAAAAACATACAGTGGGGTATTACCAGTGATCGACTGGTCTCCCTGAGCTTGGGTCTACACATTATTGAACCAGAATGGAATTATCCTGACAGACAATAGAACAAAAGGGAGCCAACATCCAAAGAAGAGCTGTGGCGTGTTCTCGAAGAAGACTAGAGAACTATTCCTGAAGAATCCTTAAAGGAATTGAAAGAAAGCTTGCATAAGAGAGTTTACGTTGTGTTAAACAATAAAGTTCCTCGTGTCTAATATTGACTTTTAAGTTTGTAAGAATTGTATAAATCTTTTTTGCCTTCGAATTATATTTAATTTAATTTAATAAATGGCTGCCCCTATTTACTATTTTCCTAACAAAATATAAAAAAATAAGAGGCTCAAGACTTTTGGACAGCAATATATTCCTTTGGAGTCCTAACTAAGAATTGCAGCTGCTTGCCTCATAATTTATTAGCAGGAACTCTGTAACAGGTTTCAGTATATAAGTTTTAATAAGTTTTAGTTCTCTCCAAATTTGATTTGCTTAACCATTTTGACTTTTTCAAATTAAATTCCAACCTTGTGATATATCACAATTCTTTTTCTACTCATCCTTAAAGTGTTAATTCAAGTTTCAAGGTTTCCAGCTTTTCTAGAGCTTCCAAAAAACCAAGTGAAGCAATGTCCCCAAAGTTGGGAATATGCTATTTCAGTTAAATTATTTTTCTCTTGTTTCAATCAGGTCTGCTGAAAAAAAAAGAAAATAAGGTGTTATGACCAGGAGGAGGCCCTGAGGCAAACCCAGGACACGCTGGAGAAATTATATCTCTCGGCTGTCCTGGGAACGCCTTGGTGTTCTCCTGGAAAGGCTGGAGGAGGTGACCGGGGAGAGTAAGTAAAGTTTATTTATATAGCACCTTTCACAGACATATGTCACAAAGTGCTTTACAAGGTAAAAACATAATACAGTCATAAAATACATCATAAAAACCCTGGTCTAATTAAAAGCTTTTTGAAATAAAAATGTCTTTAGCTGCTTTTTGAAGGTCTCCACTGAGTCCAAACCCCGTAGAAATAGGGGAAGTGCATTCCACAATCTGGGTGCAACAGCTTGGAAAGATCGGTCCCCTCGGGTTTTAAAACGAGTGTGGGGGACCACTAAAAGGTTTTGGTTTGCTGACCTCAGGTTACGAGTGGAGGTATGTGTATGAATCAGATCAGCAATGTAGGGGGGGGGGCTGTCTCTGTAATACTCTAAAAGTTAAAACTAGAATTTTAAAATGGAACCTGAATCTGATTGGTAGCCAGTGCAGCGACTTTAAAACAGGGGTCATATGAGCACCCTTGTTCGAGCGGGTCAGTAGCCTCGCTGCAGAGTTTTGAACAACCTGTAGGCAGGCTAGCCCTTTCATGTTTAGACAAGTAAACAGGCTGTTACAGTAGTCAAGTCTTGTAGAGATAAAAATATGTATTATCATCTTGAGTTCACTTGTTGACACGATGGATCTAAGTTTAGAAATATTCCTCAAGTGAAAAAAGCAGGTTCTTACTATCTGATTTAAATGTCCCTCCAAAGAAAAAGCTTCATCAAAAATAACACCCAGGTTTCTAAGGTTATGTTTCTGTGAGGAACCTAAGTCACCCAGTCGCCGTTTAATATCGGGTATTGCACTGCCTGGTGCAATAATCAAAGTTTCTGTTTTGGCCGGGTTTAGCTGTAAGCAATTATTGTTCAACCATTGTTTAATGTTGGTTAAACAGTCAATCAGATTGGAGAGCTTATGAGCTTCAGCAGGCTTAAAAGAATAATATAGCTGAATATCGTTAGCAAAAAGATGATAAGATACTTCAGGTAACTGCTGTATTATCTGACTTTTAAACAGAATATTAAAAACAGAATAGGTCCCAGCACAGAGCCCTGAGGAACTCCACACAACAACTCTGTAGATTCCGACATGATCTGGTTTGCAGACACACTAAAACTCCTTTCAGATATATAAGATGAAAACCAGTCTAGAACAGAGCCAGACATCCCAACCAGGTCTCTCAGTCTGTTTATCAGGATGGTATGGTTGACTGTATCAAAGGCTGAGGTAAGGTCTAACAAGACTAGGACTGTGTATTCTCTGGAGTCTGCTGACATCATAATATCATTAGTAACTTTCAGTAGTGCTGTCTCAGTGGAATGCAATTTACGGAACCCAGATTGAAAACGGTCATGGATGTTATATTTCTCCAAGTATGCCGTAAGGTGGACAGCTACTGCCTTCTCAAGGAGTTTTGACATAAATGGGAGTTTGGAGATAGGTCTTAAATTTTGAAGTAGTGTTGGGTCCAGGTTGGGTTTTTTGAGCCTTGGTTCCACAATGGCATGTTTAAAAAAAGCTGGGGAACACCCCAGTCTGAAGAGAAACATTAAAAAGGTTCACAACCCAAGGACCAATGGTGTCAAAGGCATTAATAAAAAGCTTAGTGGGGATAATGTCTGAGGGGCTTGAGGATGGCTTCATTTTGTCCACCAGGGCTGCTATTTCATCATATGTTACAGTTGTAAAAGTCGACCAGGAGTACAAAGGGAGTGCCTGACTCAGAGAACAAGAAAGCTTTGGGGAGATTTTAGCATTGATGTCTTTAATCTTATCAACAAAAACTCAGAGGAGTTTATTACTATCTACTTTAGAGTGTACATCTAAAGGTACCACATCTGGGGAGACAATAGCACTAACTTTGTCAAAAAGAAACTTGGGAGTTCTCTTGTTTTTTGTTATGAGTCTAGAAAAATATTCAGATCTAACAGTTCTCACCGTGTCATTTAAGGAGAGCATGAGATCTCGAAGATGGAGCCTGTGTACGTCAAGTTTGGTTTTCTTCCATAGTCGTTCTATTTTGCGGCATATTCTCCTTAAGTTTAAGATAGACTCATTAATCCAAGGGCATGTCTTCTTTTGTAAAGCCGAGCTTGTTTTAATAGGTGCCACTTGATCCAAAATGGATGTGCATTCCCTATTAAAAGACTGAATAAGAGCATTTACATCGTTTCCGGTAAAAAGTAGAGACCTGTCAAACATAATGGAGAACCTCTCAGCAGTAGTCTCAGTTATTATGCGTCTATGAGTTTTTAACTTCACAGGCGTCTGTTTAGAGCTAAAATTAAGTTCAACAAAGATACAGTTATGATCACTCAAATGTACATCCTCAGCAAACAGATTGCCAATGTTGAGGCCCAAGGAAAAAACAAGGTCCAAGGTATGGCCTTTTAAATGGGTTGGACCGGAGACATGTTGGACAAAGTTAAAAGACTCAGATATAGATAAAAGTTCAGCTGCAGAGTTAGATGAGGCATCATCAATATGAATGTTAAAATCCCCAAGAATTAAAACTTTCTCCAGTTTGATAATAGAAGATAAGAAGTCCATAAAATCCTTTAAGAACTCAGTAGCAGGGCCAGGAGGGCGATAGACTAAAACACAATAAAAGATGTTCGTAGAGCCCACCTTAATTGTTTGCGACTCAAAGGAAGAATAGTTTTCAGTTTGCATACCTCTGCAGGTGAAACTGTCCTTAAAGACAACAGCAAGTCCTCCACCATGGCGACCTAAACGGGGGGCGCCCAAGTAAGAGCAGTCTGCAGGACGCAGTTCGTTTAGGTGAATAAATTCGCCATCCCTCTGCCATGTTTCAGTGAGAAACAGAAAGTCCAGGCTTTTCCTTGTGAAGAGCTCATTCAGAGAGAAGGATTTGTTTGCGATGGAGCGTGCGTTCAAGAGCACAATCCGATTAAAAGCTGGCAGCGCAGGTTTCCCATCAGCTTGTCGGAGTGGAACTGACAGCAAACACCGTGTCCGCACGCGAGGTCTCCAGCAGCGCCACAGAACCGGCGGGGCCAACCACTGGTTGTGCGATGCAGGCTGTGAGGGCGCAGCGGTGGGGAGATAATCGGTAAAATCCAGAGCATCAGATGGGCAGGATCCACGCTGTAGTGACTGCAAGTATGTGTTTCCAATCAAATCCGGAAGGGTGACTGGCAGCAGAAACCGGGGACGCCTCCAGACGAGTCGGGAAATCTCCGATCTGTAGGCTCGTCTGATGTGTACCTGGGTGCCGGCCCTACAGCCTCTTTTCCTCGATTTCTTCTTGGAATTGCTTAGGGCACGTTTCGCAGGTAGCAAGAAGTAATCCGGTGGGGTGGAAGAGTGCACAAATGGTGGGGGGAAAGTTTTTCTATAACTGTCCCAGTCATCATAAAGACGTTCCATAGACTGTTTGATGTGGAGCAAGGAAGAATGGTCGTAAATCACAGCAGCATAGCTCCATATATTAAACGTCAGGGCTGATGTAAAAGCATAAAATACAATACAACGTAGGCAGGTAGACGCCAAGCCGAGCAAAGGCGCCATCTTCCTTTGAGGTCTGGGCTTCTCTGCTTAGGCTGCTGCCCCCGTGACCAGGCCCTGGATGAACGGAAGACGATGGATGAATGGAAGTTGGCATAATCTTCCATTATGGTCCACTTTAATAAAATACTGCAACCAATAAAGACCTAAAGAATATATCCTTATATCGATGCATCACATGACTTTGGCAAAATGATACCAATCAAAAATCTCTATTGGCCTTTCAAACAATAATGCAAATTCTACAGTGGAGCAGTTCTCACTCATGCATAACGAAAAGGTCCAGTCATAGCTGATGGATGAAATTTCAAGGGCTCACACTCGAGAGAAAGATGGAAAGGAGCAAAGAAACACTGTGTTTGCAGCGTGTGATAAGAGAACATCTTAGAATCACTGCGTGGACTTTGGCTCCTTGTTCTGTGCTTCCTTAGTAACAGCTTAAGCTGAAGATCAATAATTGTAGTCTGACCGTTTAACAAAGCAAAAACTTTACCATATTTGTAAAATTTGTCCTGCAGCACGAGAGTGGGTCAACATATCTATCATATCATAATAGTTTGCAGAAAATCAACAAAATGAGCTGAGCTTTAGTTCTCCTTTGGTTCCTCTCACCATCCCAACTCTATCCTCATTTTAAATGAACCAGAATTAGTCTTACAGAAGTCAATATGTCACCTGAAAGATCACATGTTAAAGAGACTTGGAGAGACTGAATAAACAACCCTATACATTCTCATTTCCCTTCACTCCTTGTTTATGAATAACTTAGGTAACAGGGGAGCTGTAATTAGTGTAATTATGATCTGAGCACAAAATAATGGATAATGTCTGAATGGTTGCAAAGTTCCCAGACAGTGATGAATGCCTTTTTCTTTCCATTCTGCAAAGGAAGTCCCGCTGTGTTGCTGCTGATCCCAGTTTGTGTTTCATAAAAGCATGAATGTTGATGGACTGTGGTTTTCACAAGAAAAGAGCAGGAAAGGGGTGAGTCACTCGCGGCCAATGAAACGACTGCTGGGGAGGTTGTGATAGCAGGCTTTAAGTGAGTAATACTCCGCTAAACCTATATTAAACCTATACTGTGAATAAGCGACAGGATGTCAATCACACTGAATTGAAACTAAAAAATCGTGCTGAAAACGATCACCATTCCTTAGAGAATCAAGAGGCAGCAAGAGACGAAACGCAAGAAAGTCGAGAGTAAAATAACAGATGAAAAATAGGGAAAAACTCTCTTGAATTCCTGTGAAAAAAACACCAGTTGTTCCTTACAACACTCAACTATGTAAATGTGCTTAAAAATGTAATACAAGCTCGTTTCTGTTGCTGTTAATTTTGTACAATCATAATTTAATAAACTGTTGAAATATGAATGCGCTGTCACAGATCAAATTTGAAATCAACCAAAGCTTTATTCACAATGAAGACAACAGTGACTGATTATTATCCAATGGGAGTTTACTAATTAATAGGAATATTCTTTTTAGTAGTAATAGTATCAGTTTAATCAACTAACATAGAGGTTTATAAAACTGAGGAAAATGTTTTTCAAAACTGACCAGTCAAAGTAAAAAAACACTCTAATGCTAAACTGCATACTGCATCCAGTAGAATAGAATAGTTTCATCTTTAACCAACTGATTCAATTTATAGCTCTTTTTCACTCGTACCTATTCGGGTCAGCTCAGCTCACATACAAATGACGTCACGGGACTTTAGACCGCAATGCTATAATGACTATAATAACAACACTACTTACAATACTATTGTAATGAAAACTGTAATAGAAAACGTTGAGTCGTGTTGATTTAAGCTAGGTTGCATTGCGTCAAGCCTGGTAGGTAGTAGTGGACAAGGGCTATTATTCCATATGAAACAAATCAACTGAACATGAATCCTGGCCAGGTCTCTCTTGTTAATGACATTTAATGAGACTTTTCACCTGGATAAAGGACAATAAAGGAAGTATGACAAAGAAGACTTGGGCTAGAATCCTATATCAGACTAGAGTGGGAGACATTCCTCTTCCAAAAGTCCAGCAACTGGCCTCCTCAGTTTGTAGATGTTTAAGGACAATTGTTAGATGGGGATGGTACAGTGGAAAAATGGGCCCTTTCCTAACTTTTCTGAGACATTTTGGTGCCATTAAATGCAAAATGAGTTAATATTTTTTCTAAATTTTCTTAAAATTCTGAAACATTTTTCTCACTTTAAACACGTGATGTGTTTTCCAAGTCGTACTGTGACTAAAATATGGGTTTACGAGATTTACATATCAATGCACTCAGTTTTGAGTTACATGTTAAACTGAGTTTATTGGAATTTGGTTTTAGGTACTGTATTTGGCAGTTGCATTTACACTTGCCAGAAAACAAACCCTTTGTGTCTGAAGGGTGTTTGAGATTTCTTGTATTGGCAGATCCAGGATCAGTTGTATACTTTCTACTCAACACTGATTTGTTTTTCCTCAAAATTGGACTTTTATGTATGTTCAAACCTTAAAACTTCTGTCAATTTTAATCTTATAGCAGCCTTACGTGACTATTCCCCTATTCACAAGGAGGTGCTGCAGCAGTTGGCTGAGCATGTTTGTGTGATGTTTGGCAGATTTTTATGCCAGACACCTTTCCTGAAATAGCTGCCCAAGGGATTTGTGGCATCACTTACCATGGCAAGCGTCATGGTACTGGGTCTGTGACCCAGTGTTTCTGTATTTGGACATTTTGAATCTGGTTGAACTTATATTCTAAATTTAGTTAAATTCTCTGAGTTTTCTTGTGCTTATTAGTTCTGATTAGATCATTTAGTTCCTTTTGCATTTGTCCTTTAGATGTCTCTCCTTCCTGTGTTCCTGTATTTGGTCTGTCATGTCTATCCTGTTTTATTTTGATAGTCCCTTGTCCAGTGTTCAGTGTATTCAGTTTTGCTTCCTCCCTGTCTCGTTATGTCTGATTAGTCCAGCTGTGTTTCCCAACTGTTTCCCACCCCCTCGTTATCCTCTATGTATTTAGTCCTCTGTCTTCCGCTGCCTGTTGACAGATTATCTGCTCATCTTCCCTTCTGTTTCTAAGTCTCAGAACATGAAACCCGGAACATTAAAAACCTATGTTTTAGATCTCATGTCTCAGGCTTTAGATCTTTACGTTCCATGTACTTAGTGCTTAGTTGTTTTTCCCAGTTTAGATTTTGATAGTTTAGTCTTTGTCTCCCATTTGCTTTTTGTTTGTGTTTCATACAGCCATAAATAAAGGCTCACTTTCAGTTAAAGTTCCGTCTCTAGCATCTGCATTTGGGTCCAATCTCTCTCCACTCCATACTGTCCGTCAGCGCAGTACTCCAAATATTTGCTTAATTATTTAGCTTATTACCAATCCTATGAAATACTCGGTGCCAATTATCTTAAAATTGTTATTTATAGAGATGAGGCACGGAGTAATATTGGCAGTCAAAAAATTACAGCTGTCAATGAGAGACAGATTATTATTTTTACATAACAAAAGTAATATGATGACAGGCTTTATGTAAACTATTTTGTAATATGACAGTTTTAATTCTTGTATTATAACCTTCTTTTTCCTATTTTAACTGCTCCCTTGATGACATCACCACAAAATATCATCTTAGTCCATCTCACACTATCATTATTACACCAACACTCTCCTTCACTACACTTCCTATTTTCCTTCTGCCCGGCAGCTCCACCTACCTTGCCCTATACATCCACTATACTCCTCTGTACAGATACAGCCATTTAAAATAGCTGCCTCATCACTGACAGGACCATGGTGGATGTGTGGCGGATTCCTGGCTGATGGGTGATAGTGATAATATCAACTTATGAAGTGGACAATGCAACCATTTAGAAAACCAGTGGTCTTGTGTATTGACCAGAGGGTGCAACATGGAGGCGCATTAATTTATAACTTTGTTGTGCTATAAATGCATACCTTTTAAATTTGTTCAGGAATTCTATAATTATGACAGAATCAAAACACTTGAGCCTTTCTATAAAATATTGATATATGGTTGCAGCAAATAAAATACAAGTTGTGCACACCGAACAATCCAGACAGAAAGTGATGATAGCATTCTATGATTATTGATGACCTGTGTTTCTGAACAAGAAAGCATAAAATCATTATTAATCTGCTAATGTTCTCATACAAAACGCAAAAATGATATTTACTGTAAATGCACTCAGATAGCACAACAATATGTATGTCCTCCTGGCAACTCCCTGTGGAAATTCCTCCTGTGTTTTTGTTAGTGCCACTCTCTCCAAACCATACATTATAGCAGGTATAACTCTTGTAAACCTTCTCTTTCACTCTTCTTGCTATTACGATGCTTACAAAAAAAAGCATCTTGAAATGACTGCTGTCATTTTACTGTGACTGGGATATAGCCTTTCATTCATAAATTACCCATGCATGTACTAGTTTATTTTTTCTGTAATTTAGTATTTTATAAGGTGATTGATAGGTTACATGATGACTTCAAAAGATTCTGTGTATAATTCACATTTTGTGGATATAAATTAAACATTGCTGTTGCAACATTGGTGTTGCTTTTGTATTGTGTTACAGGTGCGTAAACATTACAAATGGGTCATTTTGGCCCGTTGGTTGGTAACTTTTAGACAACACGATATAAGAGGATTTCATAAACAGAGCCTTTGTGTGTTTTGTATGACTTACACACACACAGGTACATAAAATTCCCCTCTCGCCCCTGCGGGCGGTCTACCTTTCAAGCTAAGGTCCTCTACCAGAGGTCTGGGTCCTCCCACTCGACTTGCTTGGAGCTCACTGCACCAAGTGTTCCAATTAGCACGAGGGCCACTGTTACCTTCACCCTCCACATCTTCTCGAGCTCTTCTCTCAACCCTTGGTATTTCTCCAGCTTCTCATGTTAGTTTTTCCTGATGCTGCTACATCTACATCTATCACTACGGCCATCTTCCTCTGCTTGTCGACCACTACTATGTCCGGTTGGTTAGCCATCATCAGTTTATCTGTCTGTACCTAGAAGTGCCACAGGATCTTAGCTCCATCATACTTAGCCACCCTAGGGGGTTTTTCCCATTTTTACATCGGACTTCTAGGCCATACTCAGCACAGATGTTCCTGTATATTATGCTGGAATTGGTTATGGTGTTCCATGTATGCCGTGCCTGGTAGCATCTTGCACCCTGCTGTTAAGTGCTGGAGTGTCAGGGGGCATCTTTACACAGCTTGCACCTGGGGTCTTAACTTGTGTGGTAGACCCAAACCTCTCTGGATCTTCTACTTAGAGCTTGTTCCTGCACCTCTCCATTCTTGGGTTTCTGCTGCATGCGGTATTCACTAAACACACGGTCGGTTGGGGCCATCTCCCTGATATACTCATGGATGTTTGTTGTCTCATCCTGCACAGTGGCTCTGACACTCACCAGTCCTTGGCCTCCTTTCTTGTGCTTAGCGTACAGTTAACACACAGAGGGTTCAACCCTCATGGTCATAAGCTTCCTCGTCTTGATGTCAGTGGCTTCTATCTCCTCCTTTGGTCAGCTTATTATCCCAGCAGCGTACCTGATCACCGGCAGGGCGTAGGTGTTGATAACCCAGAAAATGTTCTTGCTGTTCAGCTGACTCCTCAGACTTTCTAGCAGCCTCTTCGTGGTTTTCTTTTGCCTGTGGGATTCCCAGGTACTTGTAGCTGTCCTCAATGTCTGCAATGTTGCCTTCTGGTATTGTGAGCACCTCAGTTCTGACTACCTTCCCTTTCTTTGTTAGCATCTGACTACACTTCTCCAGTCCGAATGACATTCCAATGTCAATTGCGCCATTCGTAGTCAGTATACATAGCTAATCTTGTCAATAATGTCACTGAGGGTGTTCAGGCCTATGCAGAACAGCAGTGGGGACAGAGCATCTCCTTGGTAGATCCCACACTTGATGGTGACTTGTGCTATGGGCTTGAAGTTGGCCTCTAGTGTTGTTCACCACATCCCCATTTAATTCCTGATGAAGGTTCTTAGGGTCCTGTTGATCTTGTACAATTCTAGGGATTCCAGGATCCAGGTGTGAGGTATCACGTCATAGGCTTTCCTGTAGTCAATCCACAGATTGGTCACTCTGGTCTTGCAGTCTCGGGTGACTGCTCTGTCTGCCAGCAGCTGGTGTTAAACTCCTCTGGTATTCCTGGCAATTCCTTTCTGTACCACGCTCATGTATTGAGTCATGTGCCTGTTCTTCTTCTTCTTCTTTTTTTTTTTTTTTGCCTGTCCCGTTTGGTTCTTTTGCCATCAGAATTATTGTCTAAAGGCAAAGAAAGATGCCCAACGGATTTACTTTACCAAATGGACCATCCCAGCCTTGCCGTATTGGTCTATTTGATTCACCTTTGCTTTTATTGTTTATTTTATTTTCATTTGATGAACACGGGACAGACTTGACTGGGGAAAAGAAAAGGGAGAAAGAAAGAGGGAAAGAAAAACAGCGGTGAAGAGGGATGGTGAAAAAGGGCAAAAAACAAAAACCAACAAAACAAACAGACAAAAAATACATATATATAGCAATCACCTGGATCACCTGTTGAGAAAGAAAAAAAAGAAAACAAGCAAAGAAAGACAGCAATATAATAAACAACATCATCGCGATGATCTATGTGAATATAACAGTAAATACTAAATACTGAATATTATTGTGCAGCACGTAAGATCGACAGCGCACAGTGTGCTTTGAGGTAGGAGCCAAAAAGGGTGTAGTTTGTGTGTGTGAGCACCCGTGTGTACACCTGTGAGCATGAGCGCGCTTGTATTTAAAAGGTTCCTTCATGTAATGATCTGCCAGAGGGTGTGGGGGGCCACAGCCCCGTCCTCCAGGGCATGAAGCAGGTATGGAGGAGATCCAGGCTCCAGACATCCAGAGGCCCTCAGAGCACAAGAGACCAAGGAAGACCAACAGAGGGGCAGCCGCGCCACTATCCCAGAAAGAGCTGAGGAGAGTCCCAGATAAGGGGTCACTCAGCAGCCGCGGAGCAGAAGCCAGGGGGGGTTGCAGTGACGTGCCCGTGAGCTCCGCCAGCAGCCAGCTGTGCCAGAGTGACCGAGCCCCAGGACCGAGAGGCTGATGGCACCCCACCCCCGAAGGGGCCCGAGCAGCCACCAGGAGTGAGCCGGTGGGTACCTGAACGCCCATCCCCGGACATAAAGAACCACCAACGCACCGATGTCTGAGGGCGTCTGCCACTGGCAGGGGAAGTGGTGGGGGGAGATAGGCCTCCATACCTTGGAGGACCTGAGATGTCCCCAGAGAGGTGGCGTCTGATACCCAACCTGACATATAGACACAGACAAACAGGCACACACAGATACAAACATCCATTCCCACCCTCATGCTCTCATAAGCAATTACTCCACACTCACCCAACGTGGAGACAGACATAAATAGACACTGTACACACAATCACACTCCCCAAGCGTTCTCTATACCCCGGGTCTTGGTACCCTTGCCACTGGAGGGGGAAACTGCACCCAGACCCAGGTAGTGTTACCCTCTTCCCTGGGGTGGAGAGAAGCAGACCGCCCCGACTCCGCAGCAGCAGGGAGGCCCCACATTCCAGACCCCAATCGGACGGCCAACTCCTCCTCTCAGCCCCCCGCTCCAACAGGCAACAGAAAACGGGGGTGTGTGAAGACTCCAAACCTCCCTCCACCCGGTCATATGTAGTGTTGATGCATGTGTGTTCTAAGGTGCGTTTAAAACCCAGGAGGGCATGGAGCTACCTGCCAGAGAGCAGCAGGTAAGCGCATAGCCCCTCCTGCTAGCCCTCAATGTATACGTGTATTTAAAATTGAGAGGTGGGCAACGGCGCCAGGGGTGAGGTTGTACACTCTGATGGTCATCTGGATGCCATGTAGCGTGCCCACCCCCAAGGCCCTATATGTATGTGTTATGAGAGTGTGAGTAATGTGAATGTCTAAGTTGTGAGATAAAATTGAGGCACAGGCAGCCAGAAGGGGACAGAGGGGGGGATGCCTCCCCTGCATCCTGGTGACACACCTTTACCCCAAAGCCCTGCATGTGTGGGTGATTGTGGTGGAGCGGGAAGAGGGAGGCAGCTGGAGATGGGGAGGGAAGGAAGGGAGGGGCAAGTGGCCCCTCCCTGGGGCCAGCTCCCCCGCTGACCCCAGTAGGCACCCCCATACTCAGCAACCCACCAGGGCAAGGGGGCCCAGGCCCATCCGGACCGGGGCCCAGTTCAGCAGCGCCGCCGGCCCCACAGAGCCCAGGACAGCCCACCTGACCCCACCACAGAGAAAACTGCACCCACCCCGTCATCCACTCATCTTCCAGACTAGACAAGACAATAGACACCCAGTGCCTGTTCTTCTCAGCTGCTACGATGCCTGACAGGAGCTTCCATGTGGTACTGAGGCAGGACCGGCCCCTTTTGGGGATCCTTGGGACTCAGGACTGTCCAGCCTTCAGTTATCCATTCCAGGTGTGTCTCATCCATTACCAGCTGGTTCATTTGTGCTGCCAGACATTCACAGAGTGCAGTCAGCTTCTTCAGCCAGTTGGTGTGAATCATGTCAGGGCCTGGTGCTGTCCAACTCTTCAATGCTGGAGACCCTTTCTTGGATCTTTGCCACTGTGATGTTCACTGGATCCTGTTCAGGGAGGTTGGTGTGGTCTACTCTTAGATCCACTAACCACTGTGCACTGTCGTTATGGATTGGGTCCTTCTCCCATATGCTCTTCCAGTATTG